>NC_140505.1:160231558-160786558 GCF_964339955.1 Pipistrellus hanaki
ATGAAGGGCTGTGCATTCTCTGATTTGGATCAATGAGGGCTGCTAAAATATTTACAACTAACCTGGCTGGCATGGCTAAGTGGTTGATTCTTGACCTATGAACCAGGAGGTCACAATTCAATTCCCGGTCAGGGCACGTGCCCGGGTTGCAGGCTGGATCCCCAGTGTGGGGTGTGCAGGAGGCAGCCGATCAATGATTATCTCCCCTCACTGATGTTTCTATCTCTCTCTCCTTGTCCCTTCCTCTCTGAAGCCAACAATGAAAATATATTTAAAAATAAAACATTAACAACTAATCTTTTGTCTGGCCGGGGTTGCTCAGTGGCTGAGCATCGACCTATGAACCAGGAGGTCATGGTTCAATTCTCAGACAGGGCACATGCCCAGGTTGCAGGCTCTATCCCTAATGTGGGGCGTGCAGGAGGCAGCCCAACGATGATTCTCTCTCATCATTGATGTTTCTGTCTCTCTCTTCCTCTCCCTTCCTCTCTAAAATCAATAAGAATATATTTAAAAACAAACAAAAAAACAACTAATCTTTTGCATCCTTTGTGGAAGCATTTTTGCTTCCTTGGTTAAACTATAAAAGGCTTCCTGGTTAGAATCCTGAAATTGGACACTAAATGGGTCCAAGACCACCTGCCCCTATTTGACCCAAATTAAGCAGAGACAAGGTTGAATCATATGTGAGCCTTTATTCCAATAATGCCAGCAGTATGGAGAGAGCAGCAGGTCATCCTGTAAATTCTACTCTACCACCCCCTACTAGCCAGCTGATTATACAGGGATATTGAAGACGGTCTATGTGCAAGGGGGAAGGGTGCAGGATAAGGACTTCGGGGTTAGTGGTTCATGTCACTTTTTCCAGGATCTTGAAGTCCGATTACAAGATAGTTAATTTTCCATGAGGTTAAAAACAGCTCAGCCTGTTCCTGGGATGAGAGAATGGTCAGCATTCCTGAGGCAAACCCCCCAGAGGGGGTCAGTGTCCAAGCACAATAATGAAGTCAAAGTGTGTCCTGTCCTTGGTCTGCTCTCAAAATGTATTTTCTTTTCTGAGTAGTGGACCCAGTCGGGCTCCAAGGCATCTTATCTTTTTACAGCCCTGTTTTTCTTCTTGCAGCGCATCATCCACTTTCCAGGGTCTGTAACAGAATCTCTTATCTATAGTTAGTAAGGTGAATACTCATTAAACTATATACTCATTAAACAAATGTCCTATTCCTATTCCTTTCCTGTCCTATTCCTATTCCATGCCCTTTCTCTATCAATCCTACTGTCACTGGCCGAATGGGGGATGTTTACAATGGGGAAAAAAAAACTTCTCAATTTAAAAATCTTGGAGAACTTAGATTGGAATAATAACTAGCCATTAAGTCACCTTTAGTAAGATGGAAGACAGAAATTAAAAACAAAAATCAAAGTCCACTCAGACCCCTTCCGACTTACCTTTAGATATTTGCAGATATTGTACAAAAAAAAAAAAAAAAAAAAAAATTAGGGCACTGGAAGAACAATCACCTGGCAATGAAGAAGAAAAAGGAGCCCGGCATGTCTCAGTGGTAGAGGCCACTGAGGAGGCCACCGTTCCATTCTTGGTCAAGGCACATGCCTGGGTTGCAGGCCCAGTCCCCAGTCTGGGGCATGCAGGAGGCAGTAAAAAAATGATTCTCTATCATCATTGATGTTTCTATATCTCTCTTCCTTCCCCTCTGAAATCAATCTATCTATTATCTATCTATCTATCTATCTATCTATCTATCTATCATCTATCTATCATCTATCTATCATCTATCTACCTATCTATATATTTAAATAGAAAAAAA
This sequence comes from Pipistrellus hanaki, assembly GCF_964339955.1. NCBI lineage: Eukaryota > Metazoa > Chordata > Mammalia > Chiroptera > Vespertilionidae > Pipistrellus > Pipistrellus hanaki. The sequence continues at coordinate 160,233,385 of NC_140505.1, forward strand.
CAAATACACAGAATATAGCTAGTCTTAAGACTTGAGTTTGCCTTTAGCTTTCTGGGTTTTACAGATGTTAATTAACAAGGGAACTGGGTTAATTAACAAGAGAACTTTTTAAAAGGGAAAATCAAGAGATTTCCAAAAAAAAAAAAAAAAGGTGGAAATTTAAAGGTTATTGGGATAAAATATTATAATAACTGGTATACTTGAACAGGTTATAAAGGATTTAACAACTGATCAGGAAGCTGATTGTTCTAAGTCTGAAAGGAATATTTTGAAAATCTCCATGGGTCTTCCTGCTGAGTAATGAGAAATGTAAATGAGGCTGAGGTAATGGAAGGAAAAAAAAAAAAAGCACTTTACAAACATAAGCAACTCAAGTCACTCATGCTTGATACTTCCCTTCCCACTTTTCCAGTCTTCTTAAAAATTGTAAAAGGCAAATGTGTCTTCTTTACAGTTATTAATAATTCTGTTTATGTGTATGATCTGTTTGTGATATCTGTGTTTGTGTTTGTATGTGGTGTGTTTTCTGCCTCAGGATGGTATAACTAGGTTGTAATATTTTGTTGGCATAAAAGAATTAAATACTTATATAAATTTAAAAAAGAGCTCTAACCGGTTTGACTCAGTGGACTGAAAGGTCCCAGGTTCGATTCCAGTCGGGGGAATGTACCTTGGTTGCAGGCACATCCCAGTTGGGGGTGTGCAGGAGGCAGCTGATCAATGTTTCTCTCTCATCAATGTTTCTAACTCTCTATCCCTCTCCCTTCCTCTTTGTAAAAAAATCAATAAAATGAATTAAAAAAGAAAAGAAACTATCCCAAATGTTTTTCAGAACCATATGATTTGGGGAAATATTTGACATTAAACCTGGTTTAGGTTTGGTTTGATTAAATAAACATGTCTTTTAGAGTTACTAATATTGAATATGGTATTTTGTTTTACTTGGCTTTAAAAAATAAGTTCCTGTTATCTCTGTTACATAATTTGTCAAGACAATGGCTTATATAATTTCATTCTATGTCATATATACCTAAATAGTTTTCTAAAGTCTGTTGGTAACTTAAAATTTTAGAGTTTTACTAAGTTAAGTTAAATGATAATAATGGGGTATCTAGATATTTTGAAATAATATGTAATACTGAAATATTGATTTCTAGATAAGTCTTAAGTTTATATACTTTTGGCTTATAGAGGAAGATGAATTTGAATCTGTTAATGAAAATGTCTTTGTACTTTTAACAGTTGTAAATTAAACAGTTGTAAATAGATTTGCCAATAAAAGAGCCTATTTATTATGCAAGTTATGAAATGTTTTCATAAATTTGCCAACCTAAATAATGCTAATTACTTCTTTTTAGTTGTCATTAAAAATTGAGTTTTCTAAGGGTTAAGAATTCTAATTAAGTTGGAAAGAAACTGTATGTTTTTGGTAATAGAAGGTATAAGATATGGAGGTATATTTAAAGGAAATTAAAATAGTTTTGTCTTAACTTGGTTATTTCTAAATAAGAAGAGGTAAAGTAAAAGGGACTAAGAAAGTTGTAAAATGCTTGTGAAGAGAAATCTTAAGTAAAGTTTATATGGTTAAGCTGCATAATACTGGAATTAAGTTTAAGTAGGTAAATTTAAATATCAAAAGCTAATAATTAAAATTTTGTTTTTTAAAAAATATTTTTATTGATTTCAGAGAGTAAGGGAGAGGGAAAGAGAGATAGAAACATGAATGATGAGATAGAACTATTGATCAGCTGTCCCCTGCATGCCTCCCACACACTTGGGCATGTGCCCTGACCAGGAATTGAACCATGACCTCCTGGTTCTTAGCTTGATGCTCAACCACTGAGCCATTTCAGTGGGGCAAAATTTGGTACTTTTTCACTTTGTTAAATGAACAAGGGTTTTCCTGTATTTGTTGTTTTTATTGTTCTATTTCTGATAATAGGAAAAATGTTCTAACTAGAAAGCAAAGATTCTATGTTTTATTAAAATAGTTATATTGTGATAATCAGTTCTTGATTACTTAAGAAAACCATCTTCTCAACCCTAAAATCTAAAGTTTTGATAGCTTATATTTATGTTTGCCACTTTTTATTGTCACTTTGGGTAAATTAATAATTTAATATTGTTTTATAATGACATTATTTTTTGGTCAAGTATGTTTGACAACCTTCCCTGGGTTTAAATTTAAAAAGTACTTTCTCTTAATCTAGAAATGGCTTTGGGTTATTCCAATGAACCTTTAAAATGCCTCAATTTGTTCTCTCTCTCTCTTTATAAAAGAGAAATTTAAAACTAATTAGGCCTATTTGATATGCTTCAATTACATGGGAAATAGAAATCTTGGTGCCATGGAGTGAGAGGATAGGTGATGGCAGTGATTCATTTCCCCCAACACGATTTTACACAGCTTTACCTCACACAAAGATATACCTCAATCCCAGGAAGACAAGCAATCCAATTAAAAAAAATGGACAAAGGACCTGAATAGACACTTCTCTAAAGTAGACATACAGATGGCCAAGAGACACATGGAAAAAAATGCTCAAAGTCACTAATCATCAGAGAGTTGTAAGTTAAAATGACAATGAGGTATCACCTCACACCTGCCAGAATGGCTACCATCAGTAAATCAAATAATAAGTGCTGGCAAGGTTGTGGGAAAAAGGGAACAGTAGTACACTGTTGGTGGCAATGCAGACTGTTGCAGCCACTGTGGAAAACAGTATGGAAGTTCCTCAAAAATATTAAAAATAGATTTGCTGTTTGATCCCACTCCTGGGAATATATCCTAACAATCCTGAAACACCAATGAGAAAGAACATATGCAACCATATGTTCACAGCAGCATTATTTACAATAGCTAAGATCTGGAAACAGCCCTACTGCCCATCAATGGATGAAGGGATAAAAAGCTGTGGTGCATTTACACAAAGGAATACTTTGCAGCTAAAGAGAGAGGGAGGGAGGGAGGGAAAGAAAGAGCAAGCGAGAGAGAGAGAGAGAGAGAGAGAGAGAGAGAGAGAGAGAGAGAGAGAGAGAGAGAGAGAGAGATCTCTTACCCTTTGAGACAGCATGGATGGACCTGGAATTATTATACTAAGTGAAATGAGCCAGTTAGAAAAAGACAAAGATGAATATCACATGATCTCACTTATAAGTGGAATCTAAAGAACAAAATAAACTGATGAACAAAATAAATAGGTCCAGAGGTATGAATGCATGGAACAGAAAAACAGACCTCATTGGGGTGGGAGGTCTGGGGACAGGGAAAAGGAAGAAGTTAACCAAGAACATATCCAGAGAGGATGGACAAGGGCTAGGTGCATCAGCAGTCATCCCACCAGCCACAGAAGCCAACGACTACCCTATCCCCTCCCTTCTACCTAGAACTCCCTTCTTGAGTGCTTACTTTCACTCTAATAAATTCACTGTGCTTCACTGAATCTTTCTGGCTCAACCTTGAATTCTTTCTTGTGCAGTGACAGCCCTGGACCCCATTATTGGGTTGAGGCCTCCCTTGGATGCCTATGACATCACCTTACTTACATGGTTCACTGTAGTCTTTCCAGGTATGCAACAAAGGTTGCTTTCCTGGGGGGTGGCAAAAAAGAAGCTCAAGACAATTTAATGGACCTCGAACTTGAAGAATAAACCCAAATCTATGGGTATGGGAGGAAGAATCCAGGAAAGCAAATTTAAAAGATCTATATGATTAGTTACTGTTCTTGTTGTATTTATGGAAATAATTTAGCAAAATTTATTGAAATCAGACTTATGTAGTAAATAGTCTAAATTTGACTATCTTTGAAAAAATGGATGTGATTTTAGGGGTAGGAATTGTATTTCCATAGAATCTATAATACATAGTTGTGGAAATTAGATTCTAATTCAGTTAATTGTCTTTAAAGTTATTTTTCTCCTATAGACTGGACTGAATCCTGAATTTTTCTAGTTTTTTAAAATATTTGGCTACAAGCCAGCCTTTGAACTAATGTCTCATTTTTCTCCCATCCTTTGACTTGGAACTATTGAGAACTAAAACTTCTTTTTTTGAGCCTTAGGATTGCAAATTGCAGCGAAAAGACATGATATAACCTTGAGAAATTATTACAACAGCTTAAGCAATTTCAGTGATTGATGCTGCATAAACTATGAAGAATTTACCTGAGCACCTGATGACATCACCAGAGACATTCAAACTGCAGACCAGGAGGACCTATCAGATAGTCTCTGCCTGCCTGCCTTCATTCCAGGAAACTGAACTTTGAGCCTTACATCTAGAAATCTTCTTGCCTGACAGCCTTACAGACTCAGAAGCTGGTTTGTCATTTGCTCTCGTTAAATTTTTGTCTTCTGTCTTCATAGACATACTTTGTATTAAATTCCTGATTGCTTACTTATACAATAGAGGTCCCACTTTGGGATCCCATCAGCATCACTGCCGCCTGAAATAAAACTCAACAATTTAACTGAACTGACTTATACTCAGGACTGAATAATTGAATCAGTGAAACATGAAGTAATCTACCAACTTAGCATCAAAAGCGGGACTGAAGAGATAAAAATTCAGCCTTTCTAGAGCTGCTTTTTGGGATATTGATTTTAAGCTATTTATTAAGAAACGAAAGACTCAGAACCTTTTACCCTCCTCCAACTCCTGCCCTAATGATTAACACAGGAAAACCCACTTCAGGAAGGAGATCTTAGGATATGGCCTTAGCCTAATTTGAATTAAGTATGGTAAACAAGAGGGCTTCAGGCAGGGCCTGATATATACCCGTGACCCATTGTCTCTGAGTTGCTTAGCAAGAATTCACCTGCATGTTAGTTATCTGCATTGGCAGCTCTAACTTATGATGAACAAGAAGTGCAGAAATATATATATATACTTTTTAATATGTTTTTTATTGGTCAGAGAGGAGAGAGGAAGGGAGAGGGAGAGAGAGACAGAAACATCAATGAGGAGAGAGAATCATTGATCAGCTGCCTCTTACATCCCCCCCACTGGGGATCAAGGCTCAACCACTGAGTCACACCAGCCAGGGGCAATATATATATATATATATACTTTTCAACAAAGTATTAACTGGTATTATATCTTTCCTCTGAACAAGACTAAATTTTTACTTCATGTTGTGTCTTTTCATCCTTTACCTTCCATTGCATTAAAATGATCTGGAAATTTATCTCTAAGTCAATTTTTTACACCATATCTCTTCTTTCTTAGGAAAATTACCTATGTATACTAGTAAAATACTGTTGCTTGGTTTGGCCATCATGGCTCAGTGGTTGAGCATCAACCTATGAACCAGGAGGTCAGGGTTAGAGTTCCGGTCAGGGCACATGCCCAGGTTGCTGCTTGATCCCCAGTGAGGGGCATGCAGGAGGCAGCCCAATCAATAATTCTCTCTCATCATTAATGTTTCTATTCTTTCTTCCTCTCCCTTCCTTTTTGAAATTAATAAAAATACACTTTTTAAAAATTAAAGGGAAATAAAATAGAGCCAGTTGTAGTGAACAAAGCAAGATGTGTTCAAATTCATCTTGTCAACTCTATGACTGTTGATCCCCTCATTGTAACCCTTATTTCCCAGTTTATTTCCTTATATGATTAGTTATAACCCTTGATTTTTTTCACCTCAGGTCCCATTTTCACCTTTAATTCTTTTTTTTTTTTTAAATATATTTTATTGATTTTTTACAGAGAGGAAGGGAGAGGGATAGAGAGCTAGAAATATCGACCAGCTGCCTCTTGCACACCCCCTACTGGGGATGTGCCCGCAACCAATGTGCATGCCCTTGACCATAATCGAACCTGGGACCTTTCAGTCCACAGACCAACGCTCTATCCACTGAGCCAAACCAGTTTCGGCTCACCTTGAATTCTTACTGAGCATCCTATTTCACAGAGATATTTTTCTGCTTCTGAATTCCTATCATATTTACCATTCATTTTTTTTAAAGCAAGATGCAATTATACACTGCATTTCACATACAACTTTATTTTATTTTATTTTATTTTTTAAAATATATTTTATTGAGTTTTTACAGAGAGGAAGAGAGAGGGATAGAGAGTTAGAAACATCAATGAGAGAGAAACATCAGCTGCCTCTTGCACACCCTCTACTGGGGATGTGCCCACAACCAAGGAACGTGCCCTTGACGGGAATCAAATCTGGGACCTTTCAGTCCACAGGCCAACGCTCTATCCATTGAGCCAAACCGAATTTGGATACCATTCATTTTCATACTCCTGTTACATTTTAAGTGTATAAACTAAAATGGAACTTATTTGTGAGCAGTGACTGCCTTCTGCTTCTCTCTGCACTCTTCAGAGGCTTAGTGTGGTGAGAGTATGGTCAGCAAACATAAGACTAAAACTGTCATTGATCAGCACACATGAATTCTTCTCCTACAACTCTTTGGTTCTTTTTAGCTTAGTAATTGTCAGGGACAAGTGAATATGAATCTTAGGACTGTTATTGGTCTACCAAGCAACCAGGAGGGTTCTCAAGGACACACACTCTGAAGATATGCCCTTTTGATATGGTAATGAGTGAAACTATGGAGATAGCTCTAAACAGTACGTTTCCATATAAACTAAAACCATATGTCAATATTAGAACTACTGTATAATTAACCATGGCTTTATGTCTCAGGAAGAGCTATTATCATACTCTCTACAATCAAACATTTTATTTTAGTCACATCAAGCAAACATTTCTAATTTTTTTAAAAAAATGAAGTAATGAGGACATATAGAGGAGTACCAAGGACAATATTGCAATCATCCATGTACATATAAGGCAGATTTCATGAATATTAACATTCAGCCACTTTTCCTAAGAAATAAAACATTATAGAGGTGGAAGCTAAGAGAATAGTAATAAAAGACTATTTAGAAGCTATTTTTAGAAGTTAATAACAGAAGATAATAAATAACTGGATTAGGTTTAAAAAAGAGGGATAAATCCAATATTTTCTATACACAGGCCTATGTCACTTCTTACATAGTATAATCAACAAAAGCAAGTAAGTTGTGAGGAGTGTGAGAAATAATCTCTCTGATTTATAATAAGGAATATATATTTGGTCTTCATCCCAACACACCAACAGCTATTGCTCCACTTTTCATAAGTATACAAGAAAATGTAAAAAAAAAATAAAAATAAAAGAAATTAATTGAAACAGTCATTTGATCTAGTGAATCACAAAGAGATATATGCATGGGTTTTCTTCACTTGCATATAGTGAATTTTTGTCTTTGGGCATAGTCTTTTTAAAATGAGTTCACATCCTAGCTGGTTTGGCTCAGTGGATAGAGCATCAGACTATATACTGAAGGGTCCCAGGTTCGTTTCCAGCCAAGGGCACGTCCCTGGGTTATGAGCATGATCCCCACTAAGGGGCATGCAGGAGGCAGCTGATCAGTGATTCTCTCTCATCATTGATATTTCTATCTCTTGCTCCCTCTTCTTTCCTCTCTGAAATCAATAAAGAAATATATATTTTTTAAAAATGTGTTCACTTTTGTAGTAGACACCAATGCTTCTTCAACTTCCTGTGTCTTTCAGATTTTCCACAGTCAGTGCTGTCCCTGTGGTCCCATGGTGGATTACACAGTGGCAAACATGTTACACAAGTTATACTTCTATCATCAATGCTGTTAAGAAAAGGAAACAGCCAAAACCGGTTTGGCTGAGTGGATAGAGCGTCGGCCTGCGGACTGAAAGGTCCTGGGTTCGATTCCGGTCAAGGGCATGTACCTTGGCTACGGGCACATCCCCAGTTGGGGGAGTTGCAAGAGGCAGCTGATTGATGTTTCTCTCTCATCGATGTTTCTAACTCTCTATCCCACTCCCTTCCTCTCTGTAAAAAAATCAATAAAATATATATATTTTTTTAAAAGAAAGAAAAGGAAACAGTAATTTTCACTAAACAAGTAATTTATGAGTGGAACTGTGTCTCCCTCCAAAATTCATATATGTTTAAGTGCTGGCCTCCAGTACCTCAGAATGTGACATTATTTGGGAATAGGCTTGTTCAAGACTTACCTGGTCATAGGGTGGGCCTCTAATCCAATGTGACCAGTGTCCTTATAAAATATGTACATTTGGATACAGACATGTACACTGAGAGAACACCATGTGTGAAGGTGAAATGAAGATTGAGGTGATGCTTCTACAAGCCATGGAATGCCAAAGATTGCCAGCAAACCAGCAGAAAATGGACAAAAAGTGTGGAGAGTTAGAGTCTATGAGATGATGTAAGAAGAAAATAGGGGAATTTAGGATATTGGTGCAAAAGTGACTGAATTAATCCACTCCTACAGTATAACCTGAATAGAAATAGAAGTGTAGGTGGGAAGGGGCTGACAGATACCTAGGCCAGGAGGTCAAGGGTTATTGAATCTTGATGATCTCAAGGAACTGATAATAGGAGTGACAGAGGGAAGAGCTGGAAGGAAGGTTAAAGTCCTAGAGTGATATGTTTGCATTTTAGATTTTAGAGTAAAAGAGTTCCAAGTAATAACAGGTTGTGTGTGGCTAATCCAGGGGTTAAAGTCTTTGATGAGAAAGAGGAAATGACCAAGTTGTCAATAAGTGACAACACCAACAAAGTTTACAACCTGACACAACTGATGACATGAATCATAAAGGAACAGAGAGTAAAAAATGCAATAATCTGAAAATGGTCCAGGCAAAGGTAAGATCCATCAGTTGCTCTAACACATGCCTGATACTCCCTGGTTATCTTTCTTTCAAAAATGAGCTCCCAGCTTTTTACTCCTATATCCCAAGAAATTAAGTCCTCAAGATCCTGTTTGCTATAAGAATTGGTCTGGCAGGGAAACAATAGTGAAAAAACTTACAAGTGAGGGAGCAGAAAAACTGGGGTAACAATTTTTGCTTCATTATATTCATACTAGAGGCCTGGTACATAAAATTCGTGCATGGGGGGAGGAATTCCTCAGCCTACTCTGCACTCTCTCGTAATCCGGGACCCCTCAGGAGATGTCTGACTGCCGGTTTAAGCCTGATCCCACAGGAATTCCTGTGGGATCGTGCCTAAACTGGCAGTCAGACATCCCTCTCCCAATCCAGGACCATTGGCTCCCAACCACTCACCTGCCTGCCTGATCACCCCTAACCACTTTGCTTGCCTGCCTGATCGCCCCTAACTGCTCACCTGCCTGTCTGATTGCCCCTGTCTCTGATCTGCCCCTGCCACAGCAGCTTCATCTGGAAGATGTCCAGAAGGTCATTCAGCTGTCTGGTTTAATTAGCATATTATGCTTTTATTATTATAGATATTTCAATTGCCTATTGAAATCTCAAACTGGATGTATCACAGGCTTCTTAGTGCAATATGTCCAAAGCAGAACTTAATATTCTCCTTGACACATTTTACCATCTCCCCTATCTAAGTATACTTTTGCCTCCCCTTGAGTATACTTTCTAAGAAAAAGATATCACCAACCCTTCAACAGCTCCATTCATCTCTCACCTAGATTACTATAACACCCTTTCAATGATCTCCCTAATAATCTGCCTTTATTTAAGTTTCATAAGTTGTTCATCATGAATTTTTGCAATAATTTTTATTTTTCAAAACATCCCATTAATATGTCACTTGTTTATTGAGTTTTTTGGTGCTTTCTCAAATTGTGCATACAAACCATGTGCTTCATTCACTTCAACCTTGTGCCAGCCCTCTAGTTTTCTCACAATTTTTTTTTTTTCAATCACCAAGGACAGTCAACTAAAATACACATGTAATCATTCCACATTTCTGCTTACTTCTTCCACAGATTTCTCTCAGGTTTATTCAACAAGACCTCAAAGAGGCTTATAATTTTAGTCTCTCTCCTGAATTTCTCCCTCCTTTACTCATCATCACACTGGCTAACATTATGTGTGAGCACAGAATGAACACATTGTTCTTAGAACTTTACATGTATTCCATTGTCCTATCTAATGAGATGGCGAAAACACTATTGTATTTATATATCATTTTATAGCCATGACACAGAGCTATGAAGCTCGATAACTCCCCTCCTTTGGGTCTCTTTTAGGCTTTTCCACATGTTTACACTGCCTGGAAGTCTCCAGTCTCCTTCTGGGGTTACTTCCTGTGGTAGGCTGAATCATAGTTTCCCAAAGACATCCACATTATAATCCCTGGAACCTGTTACCTTACCTAGATATTTTGTAGATGTGGTTCGGTTTAGATTTTTGAGGTGAATTATCCTGGATGAATTTGTCCCGAGTGAATGAAATGGATGAATTTATGCTAAGTTATCTGGGTGTGTCCAAAGGAATCACAAGCAGGAGGCAGAAGATCAGAGTGAGAAAGATGTGACGTGGAAGTAGAAATCAAAGTGATGCCATTGCTGGAAGAGGGCCATGAGCCAAGGAATGCAGATTGCCCGGGGCAAGGAACAGATTCTCCTTAGAGCCCTGCTGACACCTTGATCTTGGACCTCTAGTGGCAGGAACTGCGAGATAACAAATTTCCGTTATTATTGTTTTTACCTGACTATCACAAGTCTGGCAAGCGGTAGCTAGGTTCTCTGCTTATGGTAGGTGTACAACATCATGATTTGACATTGGACATATTATGAAATGATCACCACTGTAGTCTAGTTAATATCCATCAAGATACATAATTACAATTCTTTTTCTAGTGATGAGAATGTTTAAGACTTACTCTCTTATCAAATTCCAAATATACAATACAGTGTTATTAGCTGTAGTCACCAGGCTGTACAGATGTGTCCTGTTTTAAGCCACTAAGTTTGTGGCAATTTGTTGCAGCAGCAATAGGAAACACTTCCTCAAGGAAGCCTTTTTTGGTCCCCCCGCCTCCAAACTGAATTAGCCATTCCTTCCCAATGTTCCCCCAACTCCCTGTCTTGCCTCTCTCATAGCACTTGCCTTTTTGCATTGCTTTTCTGGTTAGAAGCCCATCTCTACCTCTAGACTGTAAGTTCCTCTGACAGGGATCGTATTGTTCCTTGTTATCCCAGAGCCTAACTTAAAGATGCACAGCTGCAGCTCAAATGGCATTTGTTGAATGTAGGAATGAATGTGGCTTTCCAATCAAAGAGGGCTGCGATTATATGTTTATACTGAAATCACATGCAGTGGCTTTAAGTTTAAAGTGCAGCTGAATTTGTCTTCCTGACATAAATAAATAAATAAATAAATAAATAAATAAATAAATAAATAAGGCTTTTTATTTTATTTTATAGAGTGGCCTTTTTTCTAATGCCCTAGCAACACAACACAGATAGAGGGAATGGTTACCTTGACCACAATGAGGAACCTGCTCTCCTCAGAAAAATAAATGAAGTAGCAAAGCGAGAGTGAAACATTAAGAAAATTTGAGACTTAACAGGGACTTCTAAGTTTTTTACACATAAGATACATACTTAGACATGATATACTAGTATATGCCGGCTACCAGATGTTCTGATTCATGACAATGGTGAATTGAATGTGGCTGTGCTGAGCTTGCTACTGTTAAGTATGACTCCAAGGTGAGTCAGGGAAACAGGATACTTTATTTATTCCTATTTCCCTGTTGCAAATCTTTGTTATGCTCTAGTTTCATAATGTAACCGTAGTAATGTGGATTCTCAGATGGAGAAGCCATGTAAGAATTGCCAGTGGTCATTACAAAGTCTCTCCTATCCTGTGCTTCACCAGCTCTTCAGAAGTCTGGCAAGGGGTAGCAGGGTTCTCTGCTCACGCCACCACAAGGCCAAAATCAAAGTGTAAGCTGGACTAATTTGTGTTTGTGGGTGGTTTTTAAAAAAATATATTTTTATTGATTTCAGAGAGAAAGGGAGAGGGAGAGAGAGATAGAAACATCAATGATGAGAATCATTGATTGGCTGCCTCCTGCACACCCCACACTGGGGATGGAGCCTGCAACGGGGCATGTGATCTGACCAAGAATTGAACCACGACCTCCTGGTTCATAGGTCAACTTGCAACCACTGAACCACACTGGCCAGGTGCTCTTGATTTTCTTCTCCCTCAACTCCCCCAAATCTAAATCTTGCTCATTCAAAAACATCCAATTCAAATTCTACTTTCTATATGAAGCTACTTCCATAGCTAATGCTAGATTTTTAAAAACTTTTATTATTTTCTTGTCCAAATCATTCCATTAACGCCCACTATTTAGTCATGTACTATAGTTACATTTTTTCACGTGTAAATGTATTATCCACACACCTAACTGGCAACATTTTGGAGATCAAGGACCCTACCTGTACAGAGTGAGAGCATAGCAGAATTTTTGGACACCTTTGACAATCCAATATGGAGTCATTATCAACTAAAATAGTTTCGTCAAATGCTATGTTAAGACTGAGGTAATGGGGTATAACAGGAACACCCTTATGAGGGCCCTGAAACACTACAAACCACACGTCTGGGCCCTTGGATTAAAAACTCCATCTGGACACCAGTATGCATGGGACCTTAACCCCTTGTGGGCTCTGAATACCCAGTGCTGGAGCTTAGCTGTACCACAGGGTCAGTGTAAGGACTCTGCCAGACTTCCACTCCACCTGATGTCTGCTGCCACTGCAGCTGCCTGGCTTGAGACTGATGTCCACCTCTTCACCTGTGGATGCTGCCAGTAACTGGGATTTCATGCTGGATGCTCACTTCAATTGCTTAAACTCCCCCTGTGTAACCTGCCTGGGACTCTATTGGCTTATCGGGAAGGTGTCCCCAAATAAACCTGGCATTGTGGAAAGACACTAACTTGTGTGAGTGACTCCTTTCCAGGATGCTCTCTTATGCCTATGTAAACATAAACTGTTGCCAGTAAATATTAATCGAAGAAGGCAGTTGAAGAAGGCAGTAAGATTTGGGTAGATGGAGAGAGGAGGCATTCTAGAGGAACAAGCGCAACAAGTGAGAAAATGTATGGTTTGTTTTGCCTCAGGATTTTTACCCTTGTGGAAAAGGTGATCGCTGAAAAACAATTTTAATATTTCTTTGTTATTTGCAAGAACTGTGTCGCAGAAAGGAAATAGGAGGTGTGTTCACTAATGTACACAAGTTACCACCACACCCCAGTTCCTTAACATATAAAATTACAGGATCCAGTTTATGTACCTTGGTTGTCACCCCCCTCCCCAGTTGCCTTGTGGTTAGAAGGGGAGGAAATTCATCATAATAGGGAACAGGGTGGGGGAAGGGAGAGGCCTGTGGTCAAAAGTTTCCAAGTGCTCTTTGAAAGGGGTACTGTTAAGCACATATTTGAAAAAGTCACAGTTGGTCAAGTGAAGCACTGAGGCACTACCACACATAAGCAATCTTGATTTTCTCCAACAACTGGCATAGTACTGTCCTCATTCAACACACTCATTTGTTCAACAAATATTCTGAGTGCCCACTCTGAGATGGGTGTTTTTCTAGGGGAAATTATATACACAAAAGTTGGGGGGGAAAAAAAAGTAGGAAAAATATATACCACAAGAATATTGAACAAAAGAAAGCTGGCCTAGCTCTAACTGGTTTGGCTCAGTGGATAGAGTGTTGGCCTATGGCCTGAAGGGTCCAGGTTCGATTCCAGTCAAGGGCACATACATGCCCATGTTGCGGGCTCTATCCCCAGTTTGGGGCATGCAGGAAACAGCCTAACAATGATTCTCTCTCACCATTGATGTTTCTATCCCTCTCAATTCATCTCTGAAATAAATAAAAATATATTTTTAAAAAGATTTAAAAAAAGAAAGCTAGTCTAGCTATATTGATATAAATGAAATATACTTTAAGGTAAAAAACTTCTAGTAGGTCACTTCATAATGTTGAAAATTCAATTCATCAGGAAGATATCACAATTTTATTTCTGTATGCTCTGAATAACAAAAAAAATTAATAGAACTATAATGAAAAATAAATCCACAATCATAGTAGATTATTATGGAAAAGTTAAAATTTTTACCATCTCTTTTCTCCCTACATCTTTGCATTGCTCATTCCCTTCCTTTTTTCGGATATCTCCTTAGAGAGTTATTTTCAAGTTATTTCATTTAAAATAGTGTATCATTCTTTATAGTATATGTACGTATATGTCCAATGTTATTCATTTGTTTATTAATTTCTCCCCTACTAAATATATTCCATAAGGACATTTTATTCACCATGGTTCTATGAACAGTTTATGAATAAATTAATAATTAATAATTAACAATTGTTAGATACTTCTGTGTATAGTCGTCCTCCCTTCTCTGTAGAGGATATGTTTCAAGATCCCCAGTAGATGCTAGAAACCATGGGTAGTAACAATCCCACATATATTGTTTTCTCCTATTCATACATACCTCTGATAAAGTTTAATTTAGGCATAATAAGATGTTAACAACAATAACTCATTAAACAATTACACGCTAATAAGTGTTATGCAGATGTGGTTTTTCTATCTCAAAATCTTGTACTGTACTCACCCTTCTTGTGATAGTGTGAGGTGACACAGTGCCTATGTGATGGCATAAAGCAAGGTGAACGCAGTAGGCATTATGACATAGCATTAGGCTACTATAAAAGTTACTTGAATACAAATACTGCAGTACATGACAGTCAATCTGATAACCAAAACCGCTGCAAAGTGACTAACAGTCAGGTAAAGGATGGCTCATGTCCCTGGATGATGTGGGATAGTGTGAGATTTTATTATGCTTATAATCAAAACATCCATTTTTTATTTCTGGAATTTATTATTTAACATTTTCGGATTATGGTTAACTGTGAGTAACTAAAAGCAGAAAAAGTGGAACTATAGATAAGAAACTTTAAACGTATTATCTTAATTCTCCCAACACTCCTTTATTTATTGTAAGGGGTAAGCCATTAACTCAATCAGGGATATTGCCTCCTTGTGAGTCCTTGGCATTTCACTGGACATCAGAATCCACCATAGTATTGTGGACGAAAGGGGCCACATGCTGACCTGACAAGCTCAGGAGAGGCCTGTATGGCGGTCTTGCAAACTCAGAGACCTAAAGTAACCACAAAGGATGGTCTGAAATTAAACTTTGACTAAAAGCAGTTATGGTGGGTAGTTACCTCCTAGGCCAGTATCCTCACTGATAAGGTCAACCTTTACCTTAACGGAGCCTATCAGTCTTTTTGCATCTATAATAACATACTCTTTGAAATGTCTGGGTAACTTGTAACTTCCCTTTTTCTGGACCCCTTGGGGCACAACCTAATGTGCTGGGCAGGAGGACAGATTCCACAAATTCCTTCATGATCATGTTAATTTTCCTGCACCCACCTAAGTTATGTGTCTTATCATTTTACTTTTTATCCTCTCCCAGAGGTCCCCTCCTCCCCCCCTTGCTTTGCTTTCTCCCACCTCTCTAGTCTGTCACCAATGGATTCCATGTAACCCACCTACATCCCTTTACTTTCATTGCAATGTATAAATACAGAAGTAACCCGCCATTCTCCTGAGCATTATCTCAATTCATTGACATTCTGCTTCCTGGCATATGTTGACAGTTTGGCTCAAGTAAATGAAAAAATTCTGTACAGGTTTCAATGTTTGTTTGTTTTTACACTAACAGTATCTTCTTATATAGGGATTTGATGTTTTATTCATTCAGTAAAGATATCCTGAAATGCCAATAGGATATTAAGAGCCCACTGCGATCGCCAGCCATGAGCCTGGCTTCTGGTTGAGTGGCACTCCCTCTGTGGGAGCTCCTGTGTTCAGTGTCTGCCCCCTGGTGGTCAGTGCGTGTCACAGCAACAGGCCATTCCTCCGTTCAGTCCATTTGCATATTGGCCTTTTATTATATAGGATTTCACCACCTCTTTTTTTCCTGCTTGAATTTATTTCTTCAAAACAAAACAAACAAATAAACAAAACCTGGGTAATTTGTTCTGTAGAATTGCCCTTATTTAGGATTTTTCTGGTTACATTCCCATGGTGTTATTTAACATGTTCCTGTCTCCTATATTTTCTGTAAAACTGGTAATTAGATATAGATATTTGTTCAGATTCAGGTTCAATTTGAGGGGAGCAGGAAGATTTCACTGGTGTTGTATATGTCTTAAAAAATCAAATCAGGAGACATATAAGCCTATTTATCTTTCCTTTTGAGATATCAGCAGCTATTGAAGGGGTTTCATTAGGGATAACAGATGGGTAATATTTTAATTTTACCATTTCTTCTTCATTTGTTAACTGGAGTATTTCTTTATTAGAGAAACTTTCTCTGATCTATTATTCCCTCAGATTACCCTGAAGTGCAGTTCTTCCAGAGAAGGCAAGAGAAATACTTCATCCATTTTCTTCATTTAGTTTCTGTTTTCAGAATAATGTATTGGTATCCAGCACTCTCCATAGGGATCAAAGAAATGACATATATTATATATTTTAAAATATATACTAGAGGTCTGGTGCATGAAAATTCATGCACTGGAGGGGGGAGTCCCTCAGCCCGGCCTGCCCCCTCTCATAGTCCAGGAGCTCTCAGAGATAGGAGCCAACCCAGTGATCAGGGGAAGGTGACACCCCATTACACCTCTGCTGCTGCCACTGGCTGGCCTTTGTTATCTAAGCCTAGGGCGGCTCTGAGCTGATGGGCATCCACCATCCGAAGCTTGCCTGCACCTCAGGCTAGCCCTTGGTGGCTGGACAGCCAGGCTTGCCCGTGCCTCTGGCCAGCCCTGGGTGGCTGGGAGGCTGTGAGGACTGGGGGACTCCGGAGGCAGGTGCATAGAGCAGCTGGGCCAGCCTGGGAGTTAGCCTGGCCTTGCCGTGTGCCTGCCACCCCAGTGAGACTGAGGGGACTGGGCGCTGCCATCTTGGGCTGTGGGTACCACTATCTTTGAGGATTTGGTAGTCAATTAGCATATTCCCTCTTTATTAGATGGGATCATATTTATTTGTAATTATTTTTGTCCTTAGGATAATACCCAGTTAGGACATATAGATGTGATATTGCAGTTTATAATAATAAATATATATTTGGTCCCCATCCCTGTTACTGGCACAGAGCTCCTAAAAGTCTTGGAATTTTTCAAGTGATAAGAGGACTAAAAATATCTTTTGTGATAATATTTGGACTTTGATCCTGGTTCCTGAAACTAAGCTCCTGAAAACTTTGTAATTTCCTGGGTGGTAGGAATGTCGTCTGTTCTAATAAGGCAACTCTGGGTGGACTTCTGGATGGTCCCTAGATGACAGCTGGTCATTGGAACAACCAAGCCATGATGAAAAGTTTGGAATTGTTGGCCCTGATCCTCATTCGCTTGAGAGGGAGAAGGGCTAAAAATTGAGTTAATGATCAATCATGCCAAAAGATAAAGCCTCCATAAAAACAATAGACCAGAGAGCTTCCAAGTCTGTGAACACATCCATGTACTGGGAGGATGACACACCCCAACTCCATGGAGATAGAAGCTCCTGTTCCTGGGACCCTCCTATACCCCTCCCTGTGTATCTCTTCATCTGGATCCTTTTTCATATTCTTTAAATGCTTGACAAACATCAGTATTTTCAGGGGATCTCACAGTCTTTGTTTTGTTTTTTTTTTTTTTTTTTGTTTTAAATATATTTTATTGATTTTTTTTACAGAGAGGAAGAGAGAGGAATAGAGAGTTAGAAACATCGATGAGAGAGAAACATTGATCAGCTGCCTCTTGCACACCCACTACTGGGGATGTGCCCACAACCAAGGTACATGCCCTTGACAGGAATTGAACCCGGGACCTTTCAGTCTGCAGGCCGATGCTCTATCCACTGAGCCAAACCGGCTTCAGCTCACAGTCTTCGTTTTAAAATGATTCTCATGAGATGGGTATGATAATGTAAAAGAATATTTGGATTCAAACTGTTTTTGGCAGATAGAATAAATTAAGGTTACCTGCTTGATAGTTAATGCTTTTTCTTATTAATATTTATGGAGAAAACAATCTTACAGATGCTACAACTAGATTTTGGGCAAGGGGGCTCCTATAGCCATTTGTACTTAGAAAAACTTAACCTCTACCCCCTTTTTTCCTTCTGTCTTAGAAACTGGAGATGGTAAAGATAGGTGGGCTTTGAACTATTTCTAGAAGTGCATTTCTGTTTTCACAAAGATGTGTAAGATAAGAGAATTGGGTTGTAACTTAAGTGACATTAAAGGTTTATCTACCAGTCCAACTATATAATTCCTGATTTGACTCTTCCACTTTGGGCACATTATTTTAGCTTAGGAAAGGAGGCCTTAAACAATTTCTATGAGAGAGAGAGAGAGAGAGAGAGAGAGAGAGAGAGAGAGAGAGAGAGAGAGAGAGAGAGAGAGATAATTCCTATCAGATTCTGAATCATCAGTTTCTATTTTTGCCAAATTTCTGACAAAAAGTAGTTAAATTCTTTCAGTTGTCTTGTCAGGTTTTAGCTTGGACAAACAGTAAATATTTCTGGAAGTACTAAATGACCAAATGGGCTCTAGATGGTGCAGATTATTACCTTTCAGAGTCATTCCCTCCGATAGCTAAAAGAACTGACCACCTGAAAGTCCCAGGCAGGCAGAAAGCCACATCCACCGCTAGGACAGTCAATAGAATTGGGAGAAAAGGATCGATAACCAATTGGTTTAGATTTGGAAAGTAAAGAATATGTGAAATTTTATTCCCTTTCTATCTGGGCTCAGGAGATAATCCATTTACAAAAACTTTGAGAATCTTACTTGGTTTAAGAATCCCTCTAAACATGGCCTTTAGACTTTCCTTAGACCAAGGAAAAAATATCTGAGGAAATCATATTTAAGAAATAACATCAGGCCCTGACCAGTTTGGCTCAGTGGATAGAGCGTCAGCCTGCGGACTGAAGGGTCCTAGGTTCATTCCAGTCAAGGGCATGTACCTTGGTTCGGGGCACATTCCCAGTAGGGGGTGTGCAAGAGGCAGCTGATGGAAGTTTCTAACTCTCTACCCTTCTCTCTTCCTCTCTGTAAAAAAAAAAAAAAAAAAAAATCAATAAAATATATTTTTTTAAAAAGAAATAACATTAGTTTTATAGTCTTTGGTTTTAGGTACCTTTTATCTCTTTAACATTTCAAGCCTTTTGCAACAAATCTTTCAATAAAGCTATAATTTTTTTCTGCTTAGCATATCTAAGTAATATTGCTTGAAGGGTGGATGTATATGCCTTTTGCTTTATAATACAGGGTGTCACCAAAAATATATATATACCGGTACACATTTTAACAGCTGATAGTTCAATTTTGAAAATAAAATGTATCTTAATACTGCCATCCAAACCAGTTTGGTTCAATGGATAGAATGTCAGCCTATGGATTAAAGGGCCCGGGGTTTGATTCTGGTCAAGGGCACATGCTGGGGTTTTGACCTTGATCCCCAGTAGGGGGCGTGCAGGAGATAGCTGATCAATGATTCTCTCTCATCATTGATGTTTCTATTTCTCCTCTTTCCCTCTCCCTTCCTCTATGAAATGAATAAAAGTATATTTAATAAATAAACATTACCTTTATAATTCTTCAAAGTGTGTGTATATATTTTTGGGAACACTGTGTGTTAGACAGGGGAATGTTCCCCCAGTAAGACACAATGTCTATTTCTACAATACAATCAGATAAAAGAGACACTTCATATAAAACCTTTTCAAAATCTACCAATTCACCTATAAACTTTGACCTTTATTTCATCAACTCTTACATTCTTAACTGCAGCTTCCATTAGAACTTTATCAATAAGTTTGGTTTCACAATACTGGGTAGGAGAAGTGTTTCCAGCCAACTATAATATAGGCATTCCCATAAAACAATCAAGATAAGCTGGCATAACTTCTTTACATAAGACTTGTTAAAATTCTAATTTTCATAATTTTATCAATCTTTACATTTTCATATTCTTTTAATCTAATTAAAGCTGAGTCAGGGCTTCATCGATGGATTTTTGTACAACCGTTCTTGAATTGCCATATCAAAGGGTCCTGGAAATTTCTCTTTTCTATCCCTTATCATTTTACTCTTGAGTAAAAAGACTTTGGGTCCTCAGCGAGGGATCACACACTT
The DNA here is from genome assembly GCF_964339955.1 of Pipistrellus hanaki. Lineage (NCBI taxonomy): Eukaryota > Metazoa > Chordata > Mammalia > Chiroptera > Vespertilionidae > Pipistrellus > Pipistrellus hanaki. Next base: position 160,253,444 of record NC_140505.1, read on the forward strand.
GGCCCTGTTGTCAATCTTTTACTTGATTAACTTGCCTAATTGTTGCCCCAAGCTATTGCTGGTCAGGTTTCCTCATTGTAATCCATCTTTCAGCTTTTTAATTTCTCCAAACTGGGATAACCAGAGCAGACTTGTTCAGGGCCCTTTAATGTTGGGGGACAAAGAAAGGGACTTTTTGGCTCACTCAGTCTTAGGTAGTGCTGTATTAAAACCTTTGTTTAAATCCCAGTAATGTCTTTTTCAAAAATGAAGTCTTTATTATTGAAAGTATCACATGACTCTCTTTTGGCCCCATTGACCTCTTGTCTAGAAAACCTACCCCGTGATGATAGAGGGGTGTTCAAAGTCCCCTACTATGATTGTATTGTTGTCAATCTCTCTTAAAATCCTCCATAAGTTTTATATATATATATATTTGGGTGCTCCCTGTATTTGGGTAGATATATACTTACCAGGGTTATATCCTCTTATTGTATTGATCCTTTGGTAATATATAGTGGCCTCCATTTTGTAATATATGTATATTGCTACCCCAACTTTATTTTCATTTCCATTGGTATGGAAAAGTTTTTCCATCCCTTTTTTATGCCTATGTTCCTTGGCTCTCCTTTTTCCTTCTTCCTTCCTTCTTCCTCTTCTAACATACAGTGACCAGATGTCCTGATTTTTAACAATTTGTCCCTCGTCCTGCGGCGTTTTAAAAAAGTCCCTATTTTTGGGAAGAATGCAAGACAAGCTAGGGAACGGCGGGAGAACGGGAAGGGAATATACGGTTTTCAGCAGCCATGTGGCTATTTAGCCAGGATATGAGTTTTATATTATTTTTGTTAATTTTATAATGTTAAACTTTAATAATAACAAATAATTGTTGAGAATTGATTATCAAGAACTGTTTATCAAAGTTCACATTGTTGATCAGTTGTTAGAATTCAACCACCATTGTTTGGGCTTAAGGAACAATGGCATTTTTGGGGATTGGCAACGACGAAAACATTTTGTAACTGTCCCTCAGATGATACACATCGTACTGCATGCTAATAACCTAGTTAAACAAGTGATGTCATTACAAATCAGCTATTCAGATAATTTAAGTAAGTAATTTATTTATTTCATAAATACATACATTTTCTTGAATTTAGCAGACAGTACTTGTATTATTTATATTTTATAGTGGCAGCAAAAAAGTCTAGCACCAGCCTTGAAAGTGACACTTATGACTATACATAATTTTTATTATTTATTTATTTATTTATTATATTTGTAAATTGTACTTAGGTTGAAAATTTAAAAAATATATTACAATACTATTTTTGCGTTCTATGAAAATTCTTGTTGCTCCACATAGACCAAATTTTTAATCAAGAACCCCCCCAGTCAATGGTGTCCTGCTTTACCAATGTTAAAATCTGGTCACCTTATTCTAACAGTACCTTTAGCCTTTCTTATAGTGCTGGTTGGGTGGTGATAAACTCTTTTAGCCTTTTTTGGGGTCTATGAATCTCTTCTCCTTCAATTTTGAATGATAGCTTTGCTGGATTCAGTCCCTTGCTTTTCATTAGTTGGTATAAATGCCAGTCCTTTCTGGCTTAAGTGTTTCTATTAAGAAATCAGCTGACAGTCTAATGAGAGCTCCCTTGTAGGTAACTTTGTCTCTTACAGCCTATAAGATTCTTTCTCTGTCTTTAATTATGATGTGTCTAAATGTGGGTCTTTTTCTTTTTGGGTTCATCTTGATTGGGACTCTCTGTGTTTCTTGAATTTGAATGACTTTTTCCTTCATCAGGATAGGGAAGTTTTCTGTCATTATTTCTTCAAACAGGCTCTCTATTCCTTGCTCAGATTCTAATTCTTAAGGAACCATTGTCATGCAGACATTGTTACATTTCATATAGTCCCAAAGCTCCCTTAAACTCTCCTGCTTTTTAATTTTTTTCCAATTGCTGCTCTAAAATGGATGTTCTTGTTCACTAATTCCATCCTCTGCTTCTTCTAATCTACTGTTGATTCCTTCCAGAGTATTTTTTATTTTAGCTGTCATTCTTCATTTCCACTTGATTCTTATGTAAGGTTTCTACCTTTTTTTAAAATCCTCACCTAGAGTGAGGATATTTTTTCCATTGATTTTTAGAAAGAGTGGAAGGGAGAAGGAAAGAGAAGGAGAGAGAGAAAAACACTGATATGAGAGATACGCATGGATTGGTTGCCTCCTGAAGGCACTCCAACCAGAGCTGGGGATTGAACCTGCAACCCAGGTATCCTATATCAGAAATTAAACCCATGACCCTTAAGTGCATAGGCTAATTGCCTAACCACTGAGTCAAGCCTGCCAGGGTTGTACCTCTTTATCCTGGTGTAGTTCTCATTAAGTTCCATAATGTTCTTATTAAGTTCCTTATGGTTCTCGCTAAGTTTGAGCACCTTAATAACCATTACTTTGAATTTTTTATCTAGCAAACTGTTTGCCTCCATTTCATTTAGTTTATTTTCTGGCAATTCCTCCTTTTCTTTCTTCTTTTTTTTTTTAAATATACTTTATTGATTTTTTACAGAGAGGAGGAGAGAGGGATAGAGAGCTAGAAACGTCAATGAGAGAAAAACATTGACCAGCTGCCTCTTGCACACCCCCCACTGGGGATGTGCCCACCACCGGAATCGAACCTGGGACCCTTCAGTCCGCAGACCAACGCTCTACCACTGAGCCAAACCGGTTTCGGCCCTCCTTTTCTTTCATTTGTGGGTTGTTTCTTTGTCTCTCCATTTCTTAAAAAATATATTATTGATTTTAGAGAGGAAAAGAGAGGGAGAAACATCAAAGATGAGAATTACCGATCAGCTGCCTCCTGCACACCCCACACCAGGGATCAAGCCTGAAACCTAAGCATGTACCCAGATCTGGAAAAGAACCGTGATCTTCTGGTTCATAAGTCAATGTTCAACCACTGAGTCATACTCACTGGGCTGTTTCCCCATTTTTTAAAAATATTTTTTAATTGATTTTTTTACAGAGAGGAAGGGAGAGAGTAGAGAGTTAGAGACATCGATGAGAGAGAATCATCGATCAGCTGCCTCTTGCATGTCCCCTACTGGGGATGTACCTGCAACCAAGGTACAGGCCCTTGACTGGAATTGAACCCGGGACCCTTCAGTCTGCAGGCTGACACTCTATCCACTGAGCCAAACTGGTTTTGGCTGTTTCCCATTTTTACTGTCCCTTTGTATTTGTTTCTGTGTATTAAAATGCTTATCCTCCCAGTCTTTGTGAGGTGGTCTTATGTAGTACATGTTTTGTGGGGCCCAGTGGTGCAGTCTCTTAGATCTCCTAAGCTGGGTTCTCTGGGAGGGCCCCTTGTTTTAGTTATTTGGTTTTTCCTGCTATAATTGGATTTTGAGTGCTGCTGTCCCATTTGTGGATTGGATCTCCTCTCAGGTTGGCTGACTGTGAGGCTCATCCCCGACCACGTTGTTTGAGTTGTGGAGATGTTGACAGAACAGAACAAAATACAACAAAATAAGAAACAAAACAAAAAACATACACAAGACCCCTGCAACAACACCAAAAGCAATCATAAAATAAGAATTAGGAAAGAGAGAAAGAGAGAGAAAAAAATGAAAGAAAATACAAGGAGAAAAGAAAAAGGGGAAGAAAAAGGAATATGAAGGGGCAGATATGTAATAAAGAAAATAACAGTAAAGAATATGGGGAGGAAAATGGTATAAAAGCAAAAAGGAAGAAAAAAATTGAAAAGGAAAATAGAGAAAGCAGATAGACACAAAATATAAAAAGGAAAAAAAGATGAGAAAGCAGGAGAAAAAGGAAAAAAAGATAGAGTAGGAAAAGGAAAGAGAAAGATTAAATATATGAAAGAAACAAGGGACTAAGATAATAACAAATCAATAAAGCAGATAAAGAAAAAAAGGAAAGGAAAAAGAACAAGAAAAAAAGGTGAAGTGGCGCTTACCTCAGCAGTTCCATGCCTTCTGGGAGCTCTCTTTTTAGATCCTGCTCTTCTGATGACTGCAGCTGACTGTCCTATCCGCCAATTCTGGGCTCCCCTGGAGGTAATTAGGTACTAACCACTGTCAGACACTGTCCTCCTTGGCTTTCAGCAGCCTGTTTGAAGCTCCAAGCAATTCACAGTGTGTCTGTCACCACAGGATTTGGCTAAGTGCAAGAGGGCAAGCTGCACTTTAAGGCTCAGTCAGCAAACTTACCCAGGTTCCCCGAGCACCGCTTCTGCCAGCCTTCGTCTGCCAGCCGTCAATCTTAATCACCCAAAAGTCTGTTTCTGAAAGGGCTTTAGGAGGAACTGGGAGAATAGACCTCTGGGTCTCCCCTGTGGAGGGAGATGCTATATAGATCTCAGGGAAAGTGGTGTGTTTCTCCATCCCAGAGCTACTGCTCTGAGAGTGTGCCAGAATATTACTCTGCGCTCAGCTGGGCGGAGATCTTCATATGCCGTCCAGTGGGAGCAGCTGGATACTTGGAGTTTCTCTCAGCTTTCCCGAGCTGTGGGGGAAGCACCAGTCCGGTTCCCGGGATAGTGGGGTGGATGGCCCCACCCTTATCCAGTCACTGAGGCTTCCTGGGACTGTACATATCCTTGAGGGCTTGGCCTCTCCGGCTGCCTCTCCTCTGCAAAGGTCAAGATGCAGAGTGCGGTAGGCAGGGAACCTGAGGGTGGGGCAGGCAGTATCACCTAGGGTGGTTTTCTTCCCTTTTCCTGAACTGTGGTTTCTGGAAGAATCCAACGCCTCTCAGGAAAAATGGCTGTTTTGGTTTGTGGGGGTACATCCAAATGCAAGACTCCTAGCTGCTGCTTTTCCCTTTCTCCCCCCCCCCCCCCCCCCCCCCCAGCACCTCGAGTCCTCACGGCCCTCCTTCCACCAAAGCCTTGGATGAGTAGCTGTGCTTTGGGTTTTAAAATAAAGAAATCTGAGCCTTTCTCTCTGACAGGCTCTGGTCTACCACCTCTGACCTCCCAGGCAGGCAGAAGCCCTGTGCCTTTCACAGCTGGATGTTACACGGACCACTGGTGTCATCTGTGGTGTTCTGGCTATGGAGCCCAGCCTGGGTTCCATGCCTCCATCTTCTCAGGGAAAAGAGCTTTCTGGCCATGGAAGCTGGATCAGGCCTCTTTCGATCCTGCCCTTCCTACTATTCTCTAGGTGTTTTCTGTCTTCCTTGATATAAAGCTCCTCCTCAGCTGGACCTCAGTTGGTAATTCTGGGTGAATGTTCCCCAATTTAGTTGTATTTCCAGCCTGGCCCTGGGAGGAGGTGCAAGAAAGATCTGCCTATTCCCCTCCATCTTCTCTTGATAATGTCCTTCCATCTTGTTAAGGAACTCTGATGACTAGCTATTATCGATATAATAATTTAAAAGCTCTCTAAAATGTTTTATTTCTTTTCAATTTAGAAGAATTTTCAATTCAAAGACCCATCACCTGGTCTTGACAAGTAGAATTTTTTTTTTTTTTTTAAAAGCCAAATCTATTTTTAAAATTATTTTTTAAATGTTTTATTGATTTCAGAGAGAGAAGAGAAGAGAAACATTGATTGGCTGATTCCTGCATGCCCCCTACTGGGGATCAAGCCTGGATCAAGCCTGCAACTGATCTTTATCCTAATGGGGAATTAAACCATGACCTCCTGATTCATGGGACAACACTCAAATCAAATGAGCCAAACCAGCAGGGGCTGATAAGTAGGATCTTTTTTTTCTTTTTTCTTTTTAGAAATATTTTATTGATTTTTTACAGAGAGGAATAGAGAGGGATAGAGTTAGAAACGTCGATGAGAGAGAAACATCTATCAGCTGCCTCTTGCACACCCCCTACTGGGGATGTGCCCACAACTAAGGTACACGCCCTTGACTGGAATCGAACCCGGGACCTTTCAGTCCACAGGCCAACGCTCTATCCACTGAGCCAAACCAGTTTCGGTGATAGGTAGGATCTTAATAGCAACTCAAATCAATAACTATGGATGCAAGATGTATTCCCCAAACAGAGAGCTAAATGATACAACCCTCACAAGGTAAAGTTCATTTCCAGTGTTAAAGACAGCTATTCCAAAACACAGGGAAGACATGTCCCCTCTCCATTTTTGAACGAGGTGTTTAGATTCATTACACTTAGATCCACAGTCTACTAGCCTGGCTGCCAGATGCACATGCATCCTCTGACTGATGAAAAACAGGAATGAGAAGCCCTGTTTTACCATCTCTCAGAGGAAAAATAGACACAAAAAGCTGCTTTGAGAGCTTGGCATGGCTAGACAGAGAGCTAGGCAAGTATACCCTTTGGATGGTGGGGGTCAGAAAAGAAATATATCCACTGGTCACAAAGTCCATGCTCTTAAGGACATATGACAAGATGAAAGAAGAGAAACCAGAATTAACAAAACCCATGAATACTCATACCAGTGACCTCTTGGTTCAGGTGTCGATGCTCAAGTACCGTGCCACACTGGCTGAACAAAACTTTTTTTTTTTTTTTTTTATGAACAAAACTTTTAAGGATCAGGCATATAACTTGGATCCCAAGAACAGAGGTGAATTGGGACCTACTTCAGTTTGTAGATACTAAAACGGAAAAATTCATTTGAGCAACAATAAATTAAAATGAAATAATCAAGCTCTAGGTGATAATAGAGAAGTCATAGTTTGACTTTAATCTCAAGAAAGCAAAAATAAAATAAAATAATGCACTTCTTACCCATCTTTCTCTCTTGAATTTCTGAACATTTTTATTTTCTTATAAAGAAAACGGTCTGATAGTAAGGGAGTGCCCCCTCATCTTTGATGAAAAGTTCCCCCAAACAGAGTGATATAAACATATTTGCTGTTTAAAAAGATCACTCCATCCCAGCCTGTGGTTGAGCATGGACCCAAGAACCAAGAGATGGGGGTTCAATTCTTGATCAGGGCACATGCCTGGATTTCAAGTTCAATCCTTAGGGCCAGCAGGAGGCAGCCAATCAATGATCTTTATCATCGATGTTTCTGTCTCTATCCCTATTCCTTCCTCTGTTTCTAAAAAAGTTAAAAAAAAAAACCAAAACCCCAACATATTAAGCCCTGACCAGTTTGGCTCAGTGGATAGAGCATTGGCCTGAAGACTGAAGGGTCCCAGATTCGATTCCAGTCAAGGGCATGTACCTTGGTTGCCGGCATATCCCCAGTAGGGGATGTGCAGGAGGCTGCTGATTGATGTTTCTCTCTCATTGATGTTTCTATCCCTCTCCCACTCTTTAAAAAAAAAATTTATATATATATATATATACACACACACACACACACACACACACACACACACACACATAAAAGAAAAAAGATCATTTGGGCTACTTTATGGTGAACTGATTAGATGAAAGCAGGAGTGGAATTGGGAAATACCAGTTTTTCAGGTGATAATGGTGGAAATTAGGAGTTATAAACAATAGGATTTAGTGATTAATTGGGTGTCAAGGGTAAGGAACAGGAAGAGTCAAAGATAATTGCTAAATGTGGCTAGAATTTTCCACAAAGGCCTTGAATAGATATACGTGGAAAACTTCTCAGGCTTTGCAGTACAATCGCGAAAAGGAAACTTTATTTTAGTGTTGGCACAATAAAATGTCAAGGCCTATAATCTGCCCATTACACCTGGATGTAATTACATCATGTGGTTCACTGAGTGCATTTAATGTGGTGTGTGCCACTTCAATTCTAATCCGGAGAACATTGTATTCAATCTGGCCATTTTGCCCTCTGTACATTAGCCACACCTTTATGAGGTACAAGGGAACCAATAAGAAAATGCTCATTAACTACTTTAGCTCATGTTTACCCTTTACTCAGCTGATTTGTGGCTTTAGAAGTAAAGTGAGGCAAAAATAGCTGAACTAAGTTTAAGTTGTCATTTGCATGTAACCTCAAACTTAAACCAGTGTTTCTGCCTTGAGCACTTGACTATACAGCTGAGGCTGCTACTGTTTGAGATGGGGAACATAGCAGAGGAGGACTAGGCTTTTTGTGTATTGTTCTTGTTATAATTGCAATTACTGCAGTTGTGGGAGAGGTCAAGTTCAGTCTTGAATATGATGACTCTGCTGTGGCTTTCATATGCCAAGTGGAAATAGAAACTAGACCATTTGCATGTATGAGTCCAGATCTCAGAAGAAAGTTGTGGGCTAAAGATAAAAATGTCAGAAACCTTAGCTAACCAGATAGAAAACTGAATTTATGGGCATGAATGAGATCACCTAGGGCAGTGGTCGGCAAAATCATTAGTCAGCAGAGTGAAATATCAATAGTACGATTGAAATTTCTTTTGAGAGCTAAATTTTTTAAACTTAAACTTCTTCTAATGCCACTTCCTCAAAATAGACTTACCCAGGCCGTGGTATTTTGTGGAAGAGCCACACTCAAGGGCCAAAGAGGCACATGTGGCTCGAGAGCCGCTGTTTGCCAACCATGGACCTGGGTGATAGTATAGTTAGAAGATAAGAGGGCTAGGAACTGAACCCTGAGAAAACCATATCTGTTAAGGACAATAAGCAAGCTTAGAAGAAAGATATATATAGCAGAGTAGGTAAGAGAAGCATGGTGTCTGAATATGAAGAGAAAGAGTATTTTAAGGAAAGCATGATCAATAGTGTCAGATGTACTGAGAATCATGTAAAATGAAAACCAGTGGTAAAATGAAACCAGTAGATTTATCAATCAAAGGTTATTGATGGCCTTAAGGAAAGTAGTTTTGGTAGAGTGGTGGTAGCTTAAGCCAAATAGAAATAGTTTTAGGGTATTGCTGTGAGGGAAGGAGAGGGCGCCAAATTTGACAACCTTGAGAAGTTTAGCCTGGAAAGGGTGAAGAGATATCAAAAGGAACATTTCAGGAAGTTACGAAAGAGAAAGCAAAGTAGTAAATGTATAAATGTTAACTGTCCCTCATATTTAATCCCATAAGCATTTATTGATCACACATCAAGAAACTGAGAATTGAGAATAGGAAATTGTCCCTCCCCTCAAGGTGCTCAAAAGTTTAATAATAAGAGAGAGAAACAGATCAGTAATTATGTATAAGGACAGTGCAATAATAGAAGTGTTAGACTTAGTGGTAGTATAGTGGTGGTAGTGGGGAGTAGATTTATTAAGAAGAAGATCAGGGAAGACTTTAAAGTAACAAACTGAGCTATGAATTCTTATGTGTTTGCTAGGATGACTATAAGAAAGACATCTCAGATGGAGAGAAAAGTGTAGCTTATTGGAAAACTACATGTAGCCAAAAGTTTATTGGAAAACTACATGTAGATCATGTGTTCTTGGAATCACAATATTTAGATATAAATCCTGCCTCCAACAATACCAGCTCCTCACCTATAAAATGAAGGCTGAAAATTCCTATCACATAGGATTTTAGGGAGGCTTAAAAGCTGTGAAGCACTGAATTCAGTGGCTTATACTTAGCAAATAATCAATACCTGTTAATTCTTGTTATTATTGTAGGATCTAAAATGCAAATAGAGTGGCAAGATATAAGGCTAAGAAAGATAATTAGGATGATCTGTCAAGAGAGATTTATCACAAAAGTCAGCATTAATGAAAAACAAACTGGAACAATTATCAAAAAACAAAACTGAAGTCAGGCTTAATTCAACTATTTAAAAAAAAATCTTCAGGAAGCATCTTGATTATAATCTCCTGTTAATGATGCCTAAGGCAACATATATGTGTAAGTAAGTATCTTACAGGCTATTAATTAGGAAATTGAGATTGCTAACCTCTAATTATTCATTTCACAATTTTTAAAAAAACATTACAACATGATGTTATACGTGTTATTTCCCATTAAGATTATTGCTAAACTTAAGTTTTCTAATATTTTTTTTTATACATTTTGGTGTTTTAGAAAAATGAATTGTAGTATGGCATTTCTTTGGTTTTAGTAAAAGGGGATTTCTACTCTACCACTAAAGCACACCAGAGTTAACCTATCACTTAGGGTAGCTGACATTGAGGCCTGGGCAAGGGCATTTTAAGGGTAGAGTTAGTCGCCACAAAAAGCTGCAGGTGGATCTAAGGAAATTTGCATGAAGCCTCTATCCTTTTGTTAGTTTGAATGGGTAAAGGTTTCTCTAGTCCCAAAAGTCAGCGATTTATCTGTTAGATTTTTATTTTCAGGAAGCCTTATTCTTTTCCTTTTGGAATAGTTCAACTTCTCAGTTATATGAATAATACTCTCTCTGCAGAAGGATTTATTTATTTATTTAGCCTTGAAAAGATAAGTTTGTCACCTGGAGTGCTGAATTTAACCTGTTGAGTGCTTTTCACGTTAAGATAATCATCCTGATACCTTCAATTATCAATTTCCCATTCCAATGGAATTGTTAATGATTTTGCATAAGGTATGGCATGTATTGTTCAGGCTGTTTTTGTATTTGGTTGGCTTTGTGTTCCCTCCTGTGCGCGTTCCTCAGTTTCCCCACTCTTCCGATGGTCTGAGCCTACATGTTAGCATATATAACCCACGGAGGTCCTGAACGCCTGCCAGCCATGTCTGATCTTCAGGCCTGTGGACAATGAGCACACTGAGATGGTCTGGGAGGGCACAGTAAACCCCTTCAAGCAGTGGCTTGGGATTTTTCAAAGTTTGTTGCGTGTTTTTTTTTTTTTTTTTTTTAAAGATTTTTTTTTTTTTGTGTGTGTGTGAGTTAATTTGAGCTAAACGGTTAACAATTTGCCAGGAAGCAGAATCTCAACGTAATGTGTGTGTGTGTGTGTGTGTGTGTGTGTGTGTGTGTTTGCCCGAGATCTATTATAGCATCCTGTAATCCAGGCCCTAAAAACTCTAAATCAGCTATCCGACATTTCCCGACATTTTGTTCTCTATTCATATAAAAAAAACGTCTCCCTGTCCAGATAGAAACCAACTAAATGGATATCAGGAGTCACGAACGGGTGGTTAAAAAACGAATGAAATCGCCCCTGTAGCAGCCCCGTCACAGCCCCTGGCGCTGGCAGCCGGGAAGGAGCGGCCCCCGGACCAGCCGCCGAGCTGCACCCACTCTGCGCGGGATGGGGCGAGCGGTCCTTCCTCGGGGAAAGCAGCGGCGCACAGCCGGGTGGATGATGCAGGGCTCACCCCTTTCCCTGCCCTCCCGCCGCCGCCGCCGAGCCCGCCCCGCCCCCTCCACCTCCTCGGCAAAGCTAGCTGAGCGCCGAACGATCGATGCTCCCTCCACGCCCCGAAGGCCGCCATTTTTTTGGGGGGGGGCGGGGAGGAGATACCCTAGGAGCGGCGGCCGGGGTTCAGCGGGATGTGGACAGGCTCCTCCTTCTCTTGCCAGCGTGGTGGGAACGGGACGGAAGAGCCCACCCCGGGCACTCCTCCGGCGGCCTCTCCGGAACGGGGCCTCAGCTCTCGCGCGGGATCGCCACCCTCCGGCCGAGCGTGAGTGACAGCTGGCGGCGCCCCGCCCCCCCGCGCGCCCAGCTGTCAGTTACCCCGCGCGCTCCCGTCGCCCCCTGCGCGCGCGCTCGCTCGCGCGTTCCTGCCGCTCCCCGCGCGTCCCCGCCCCTCCCCGCGGGGCTCGGCGCCCGGCGCAGACGCGCCTGTTTGTTTCTGCAGGAGCGTCTGGAGAGGCCCGAGCCGAGACCATGCCTGGGAAGCTGAAGGTGAAAATCGTGGCCGGGCGCCATTTGCCGGTGATGGACCGAGCTAGTGACCTGACCGATGCCTTCGTGGAGGTTGGTGCGAGGTCCTGCTGCTCGAAAACACGGGGGACGCCAAGCCCTCGGAAGAATCCCTACCCACCCCGGCCCCAGCCCCTCAGCCCATTTCCCTGCTGACAGTTCCGTGAGCCTGGCTGGTCCAGCCCGCCCCGGAGGGCTGTCTGCCCGCACTGCAGCCCACGTGAGGGTGTGCGTGCGGCTGTTACTGCCCTGCATGCTGAGGTGACCCCGATGTCGGGGTTCACCTGCCGGTCAGGAGGTCCCGAGGCGTGGCCGCGTGGCCACCGCGATGCACACGCGCACGCGTGCTTGCCCACGCCCCTCTTTGGGGGTGGGGTGGGGTAGGGGTGAGCGGTGGTTCTTTACGCCCCGAGTGATGGAGGTGATGTTCAAGAATGTAGATAAACAGTCCGAATAGGCACCTTGGAGATCCACTCTTGACCATAGTCTTTTCTGTGTTGTCATTGTAAATTCTAAAAAACACTTCCTGCTCCTGTCTGGACCGGTTAGGTCTGAAAAGCTGTTTTAGGGTAAATACAGTGCCTTGGGGGTAGGAAGTCAATTAAGCGCTATGGATATTTAAATTGCAAAATTGCCTTTTAAATTTAATGACTGGCTTATAGCTCATGCAAATTATCACAGGCCTAGGGCCTCGGAAAGTAATATGCCAGCGTCTGAAAGAAGCCAAGTAAAGATTGTAATAAAAATTGACATGATGAGCCAGAGGATTAGAACAGTAATCATTTGACCTATTAATGCAGGGAGTTAATAGATATATGATAATATGTAGCTTGATTTTTATCTCTATAAGATATTCCTTTATATATTTTTGTTGATTTTATAAAGGGAGAGGAGAGAGGGATAGAAATATTGATGATGAGAGAGTCCTAACCAGTTTGGCTCGGTGGGTAGAGCGTCAGCATGCAGACTGAAAGGTCAAAGGCACATCCCCAGTAGGGGGCGTGCAGGAGGCAGCCGATTAATGATTTTCTCTAATCATTAATGTTTCTGTTTCTCCTCTCCATTCCTCTCTGAAATCAATAGAAATATTTCAAAAATATTTTTTTGATATATTTTATTGATTTTTTACAGAGAGGAAGGGAGAGAGATAGTGAGTTGGAAACATCGATGAGAGTCATCGATCAGCTGCCTCTTGCACACCCCCTACTGGGGATATGCCCGCAACCAAGGTACATGCCGTTGACCAGAATTGAACCCGGGACCCTGCAGTCTATCCATTGAGCCAAACCGGTTTTGGCTAAAAATATTTTTTATTAATATTTATTAACGATGAGAGAGACTCATTGATTGGCTGCGTCCTGCACACTCCCCCAATGGGGATTGAACACAATAGCTGGGCATGTCAAACCCATGCACCCACGCAGGTCCGGTTATAAAATATTCTTGATGTTCCATTAAGGTTCTCAAACCTAATAACCGGTGTTGCCCCCAAACATTGCTGTGGTGATTCTCAAACTCAGCTTCGTTTGGGAAATAGTTACTGAGTGTGTTCTTGAGCAGGATGCTAGGTAATGGGGATACACAGATTCCCAAGGCACAGTCTTTGCTTTCAGGCAGCTCAGGGACTGGCGTATAGTTTAGGATCGGTTAATACAGGCATTGAGTCTTTTTATTGACAGGTCTGTGCTAAGTACTTTTTAAAATCACCACCATTTTTATTGATTTCAGAGGGGAAGAGAGGGAGAGAGAGAGAAACATCAATGATGACAGAGAATCATTCTCTGATCGGCTGCCTCCTGCACACCCTTACCGGGGTTTGAGCCTGCAACCCAGGCATGTGCCCTTGATCAGAATTGAACCTGGGACCCGTCAGTCCGCAGGCCTATCCACTAAGCCAAACCAGCTAGGGCTGTGCTAAGTACCGGTACTTTTTAATTAGTTTTCAAAACAGTTCTGCCCTGGCCTGGTGGCTCAGGTTGGTTGGACCGTTGTCCCATATACCAAAAGGTTGTGGGTTTGATTCCTGGTCAGGGCACATACCTAGATTGCAGGAGAAGTAACAAGGACAGAAGCTATATACTGTAGTAAGTTAAAGAGGGTTAAAGAATATGGAAGATGTGGAAGTAGGAGTGATATGAATAGGAAATATGAAGGGGAAAGGAAAAATAGTGTATTTGGGGAGAGCACAAAGTTTTTAGTACTAAAAAAGTAAGTCAGAAGATAATAGAACATAATTGTGTGCTAATAGGAATAATCCGGCAGGAAGGGAAAGATTAATGCAGGAAGAAGGGGATAATGAAGGATTATAATTTAATAATGTATGATGTAGACTACTTTATAAGCTCATAGGAGGGACCTAATGAAGCCTGGGCTGGTGATGAGAAATCTTTGTGCTGGGTTTGAAGAAGTAAAATTTCCACAAGCAGAATGGAAAAGGGGGCATTTTTTAGGTGAATAGAAGGGCAAGATAGAGCATATGTAACTGAAGGCTGGGTTCTTATTAAATAAAAGTGGGAAGTAAGATTTGGCTAGGTAGGTGGGCATACAGACTACCGAGTGGTCTGAAAGCTGGAAAGAATAGTCTTCAGTAGAAGTTCTCTCTCTCTCTTTCTCTCTCTCAATATATTTATTAATTTCAGAGAGGAAGGGAGAAGGAGAGAGAGACAGAAGGAGAGAGAGACAGAAATGAGAGAGAATCATTGATCGGCTGCCTCCTGCACACCCCCCTACTGGGAATCGAGCCCGCAACCCAGGCATATGCTCTTGGTTGAAATCAAACCTGAGACCCTTCAGTCCGCGGGCTGATGCTCTATCCACTGAGCCAAGCCGGCTACGGCAGTAGAAGTTCTCTTAACCAACTTCCATTAACTGACTCGTTACAGTCCCAGTGCTCTGCATTCCTTCCACAAGCTCACTCTTCAATACCCCATACAGTTAGGTTATTCTCCAATGGACCTGCTTCACCCATCGGTTGGCTGATGTACTTTACCAAGAGGCAGCTGTTTATGCCAACTCAATAATTGTAATTTATTTAAATCTATAAATTAGTGAAATAAGTGTGAGGTATGCTGATAAATGCTACATAAAGACTTATGGATACAGTCACTGAAAATTACTCTGAACTAGATGAAAATGGTAAAAAAAAAAATATCTAGGATTCTATGTTCATGGTTTTTTTTAAAAAAGCAATTTTAAGTTCTACCACTACATTTTAAAGTAATTTAGACTAGCAGTTACAGATGATACATTATGGGTGCAGAAGAAGATGATGTACAACTCTAAAGAATGGACCTTGTCCTAACCGGTTTGGCTCAGTGGATAAAACATTGGCCTGCGGACTGAAGGGTCCCAGGTTCCATTCCGGTCAAGGGCATGTACCTTGATTGCCGGCATAGCCCCAGTAGAAGGTGTGCAGGAGGCAGCTGATCGATGTTTCTCTCTCATTGATTTTTCTATCTCCCTCTCTGTAAAAAAAAAAACAAACCCAATAAAATATATATTAAAAAAAAGAATGGGCCCTTACTCAGTTTTACACTAAAAGATAAGAGGAATGACCCTAGCCAGTTTGGGTCAGTGGAGAGAGCATCAACGCATGGGCTGAAAGGTCCCGGGTTCATTTCTGGTTGTAGGCTAAATACTGTGTGGGAGGCAAACAATGGATATATCTCTCTCACATCGATGTT
Organism: Pipistrellus hanaki; assembly: GCF_964339955.1. Classification (NCBI taxonomy): domain Eukaryota; kingdom Metazoa; phylum Chordata; class Mammalia; order Chiroptera; family Vespertilionidae; genus Pipistrellus; species Pipistrellus hanaki. The sequence goes on from NC_140505.1 coordinate 160,268,801, forward strand.
TTTCTCTCTGTCTCTTCCCCCCTCCAGTCTCTACAAATCAATGGAAAAATACCCTCTAGTGAGGATTAACAAAAAAAGATAGAGGAATTAATATTTATGTTTTATTTTAATGTTTACTGTTTGTATCATTTTTAATGATTCTCTGATTTAACTTAGTTATTTGATTTATCAATCAGTTAAGGAATTTCTACAATATGATGTGAAGTCAATACAAGTAGTAGTTAAAGATTATTATTCTTGCAGGAATTTCATGGATGAATGGGATGGGTTTCTGTATAAGGAAAGTATTAATGGAAATATATTTCAGGGTTACAAATTGTTCTGCTGGGAGAGGAAAATAAATTATTGTTAAATGAATATTTTCTTTGTATCGGACATTTTGCTAGATCTCTCCATTCATTACCTCATGTAATGCTCACAGCAACCCCCTTTTTCAGAGGAGGAAGCAGCCTTAAATAACCTTCTCAAGGTAATTTAGCTAATGAGTGGGGAAAGGGAACACTTGTACTTTACTAGGTAATCTCATTAAAATCCCTGATGTTCTTTAACAAAGTTGTAAGGCATTCACTTAATTGCTGAGTAATTAAATCTCCTTTTGAATTAAATAAGACCGAATGGACTGTGATTCTTCTTTAGTAGAAGGAGAATCATCACAGTGTTGGCAAAATACACGCTCTAGCCTTTTTCTTCACCTAAAATCTTGGTTTTTGTTTGTTTAATGCAGTGTGGGGACTGCCACATCTTTACTATATCCAGAATGGACAGTTGACAAAAAAAGTGCAACATAGTACTACAGTATAGTGGGATAAAACTGTAGGGGGTTTTAAATTAGAACCTAAAAAATAATATGCTATTTTTAGAAATGGAACCACAACCCTTAAGTACATTTGGCTTTTGAATGGTTTTATAAATCCTAATTACATTTTACTTCAAATAAAGCAGTTTTAGGTAAATTAGGTATTAAGTATTTCTTGGATATTTTGAATATTGAAATGTAATGAAAATTAAATTAATAAATGAGCAGTAAACTTTATTCTTCTTTTCCTGTATTATTTCTTTTTTTAAATTGAATTTTTTTGGATAACATTGGTTCACAAAAGCATATTAAGTTTCAAGTGTACAACTCAACAAAACATCATCTGTACACTGCATCCTGCACCCATTGCCCAAAGCAAAGCCTCTTTCTGTCCCCATTTATCCCCCTTTGCCTTCCTTCACCTATCCCACCCTCCCTTTCCTTCTGTCTATGCCCACACTGTTGTCTGTGTCTATGTTTATATATGTGTGTTTTTTTGCTTAATCCCTTCACCTGCTTGCATCCAGCCCTCCAACCCTGCCTCCCCTCTGACAGCTGTCAGTCTGTTCCATGCCTCCCTGTCTCTGTTTCTATGTTTGTCAGTTTATTTTGTTCATTAGATTCCACATAAGAGATCATATAGTATTATCTTTCTTTATTTAAATTGCTTAATTTCACTTAGCATAATGCTCTCCAGGTCCATCCATTCTGTTGCAAAAGGTAAGATTTCTTTCTTTTTTACGGCTAAGTAGTATTCCATTGTATAAATGTATTACAGCTTTTTTTATCCACTCATCAATTGATGGGCTGTTTTTAGATATTGGCTATTGTAAATAACGCTGTTGTGAACATAAAGAAGTGCATATATTCTTTCAAATTGGTGTTTTGGGAATATTTGGATATATTTCCAGAAGTGGGATTGCTAGGTCAAAAGGCAGTTCCATTTTTAATTTTTTGAGGAAACTACATACTGTTTTCCACAGTGGCTGCATCAGTCTGCATTCCTACCAAAAGTGTATGAGGGTTCCCTTTTCTCCACATCCTTGCTAGCACTTGTGTTTGTTGTTTAATTGATGATAGCCATTCTGACAACCATGAGGTGATTATCTCATTGTAGTTTTAATTTGCCTCTCTCTGATGATTAGTGACATTGAGCATTTTTTCATATGTCTGTTGGTCATCTGTTTGTCCTTTCAGAGAAGTGTCTATTCTGGTCCTTTGCCCATTTCTTAATTGGATTGTTTGTTCCCCCATTAAGTTTCATTTAACATTTGTGATTTAAAATAAAATAAAAATCACACAAAAAATACTCGAATAGCTCCCATTACAAAAAAATTGAATACTGAGAAATAAAACTTGAAAGCTCCTTATTACTTTTAAAAAATATATATATTTTATTGATTTTTTTTATAGAGAGGAAGGGAGAGGGATAGAGAATTGGAAACATCGATGAGAGAGAAACATCCATCAGCTGCCTCCTGCATACCCCCTCCTGGGGATGTGCCACAACCAAGGTACATGCCTCTGACTGGAATCAAATCAGTCTGCAGGCCAATGCTCTATCCACTGAGCCAAACCGGTTAGGGCTCCTTACTACTTTCTTTTTACACTGTACTGTATTGCCTATACCCTGTCAGTCCCTTCTTCAGAGATAATTGCTGTTAGTTATATATTGGTTTTTTTCAGTTATTATGTCATTGACATTTTCCCATGACAGTACATATGATCAACTCAAGTTTTCAATAGGATTCTTCAGTTATTTATTCAGTTACTTTCTTGTTGAATGACTATGTAGTTCTTTTGTATATTTATAGGGGAAAAGACCTTATGTGAAAGTACTTCTTTAGATTACAATCTGGAAGTGGATCCAGAATTCTATAATTGAAATCAAAATAAAGATTTTAGTCATGTGATTTAATCTGAGTTTTTTTCATTTAAAAAATGATACATTTAAAAAATAGGTAATGTATGTTCATGGTTCATAATCCAAAAGGTAACAAAATGAGTCAGCCTCTCATTGCCTTTCCTTTAACAAAGCAGTCTGTTCTGTTCTTTGTAGTGGCCACTATTAACATTTCTTATATATCCTTCTAGAAATAATCTGTACATATGAAGGCATATGTTATTTGCCATAACATCTTGTCATATTTCTCTATGCAAATTATGCCATACATACTGTTCTGCAATAGTAAGATACATCTTGGACGTTGTTCCATACTGGTGTTTGGAGAACTGCTTCATTTCTTCTATTAAGGACTGCCTCGTGTGGCTTTACCATATTTAATTTAACCGGTTCCAAACTGATGGTTATCTATGTTGTTTCCAGTCTTTTGCTGCTTATATGCATTGTATATTCTTTGTCCATCTGAACTTAAAGGTTATAAGCATTTAAAATTTTGATCTGTATTGTCAAACTGTAGTCCATTGAGATTGTTCTAATTTACACTCATTGATCATCTCTTGACATAGTTAAGACATACGTTTTTTTCATTTAATTGTTTGTTCATGTCCCTTGTCCATTTTTCTGTTGGTTTATTGATATTTTTCTTATTGGTTTGTAGGAACTCATTAAAAATTGAGTAAATTATTTTTTGTGATGCATTTGGTAAATACTTTTTCTCAGTTTCTTATTTGTCTTTGATTCTGTCAAATTCTTTATCATGCAAGAAGGTATTATTTTTAGGTAATTTTAAAAACTTTTTTATCCTCTAACCAAACTGCCTATCAATGGTTGCTATCATTCCAGTCATTCCAATTGAATGATACCATAAATAGAAAAATATACAGAAGATAAAAAAATAGTTTTGGATATTTTGCTTTTAGAAAATTTCCTGGATTGATTAAACATTAATATCTATAAGTATTATAATACCAAAAGTAGGATTATAGTAAAAAAGGAGAGGAGATTTTGTAGATTATCTTTTTGAACCAGCATTTCCTACATACTTGCCCTGTGCAAAAAACTGTGCTGGGAATTGTGATAAAGGGGATATAACCGTAAGTGAATTCTGAGATTATGAGAGGTGATAATTGATAGAATTAGGGAAGATTTGAAGAGATTAAATTTAGGAAACGTGAAGTAGTTGCCTAGCTGTTTTACTCCTGAGCTTCCAGACCACTTCTTAAGTCACCTGAGGTTTCACAATTTCCATTCTTTGCTGGAAACAAGTTTCAAAGATTTGGACTGCTTTTTGCCACCTTTGTTTCCTTTTATTTACTTACGAGAGGCCTGGTGCATGAATTTGTGCACAAGTGGGGGTCCCTTAGCCTGGCCGTCGATTGGGGTCATTAGGGCCATGGAAGGTTAGCCGGCGGGGGGAGGAACTGTAGGAGGTTGGCTGCTCTGATTGAGGCCATCGGGGCTGGCTGGCCTGCGGAAGGGCTGAGGGAGGTTGGCTATGGGAGTGCACTGACCACCAGGGGGCAGCTCCTGCATTGAGTGCCTATCCCCAGTGGTCAGTGCACATCATAGCAACCGATTGACCAGTTGTTTGGTCGTTTGGTTGCTTAGACTTTTATATATATATAGATTTTTGATCTTTGTAATTTATTGTTTGCAAGTCTTTCCATCCAACCTCTTTCATGGTCCTAAAGATGAGAATGTGTAATAAAAGCCTAATATGCAAATTGTCCCCTTGACTGGGAGTTTAATCAGGGTTTGGGGCTGGCCAGCTGGACCCACCCTAGCTGACAATGGTGGCAGGCAGCTGGGGGAAGGAAGGCCCCATCTGGCAGCCAGTAGCTGCTAGGGACCCTACCTGTGCATGAACTTCGTGCACTGGGCCTCTAGTGAGAACATAAAACCCTTACTGGCCATAGTTTATTGTTGATCCCTGTGTGTGCACAGATAAGAAATTTAAAAATATGTATGGGGAAGTCAGAAGATCTATTACTGAGTTCTTTTTATTTTTTTTATTTTTTTTATTTTTATTTTTTATGGTTGCACAACAATGAATATACTTCATTATTAAAAATCTATACTTGTACATTATACTTTTTGTGTAATATACACTTAAAATGTACACTATTACTGAGTTCTTGTAATAATGAGCTGTAGTTCTGGATTCTCCTGCTGATATGAACAGAGAAAGCTATCCTTTCACCTTCTGATTTTATTTTTGCTTAACCCCCACCCTTAAAACACTCTTTTGTCTGAGCTCTTGTTTAGCAAAAGGCATACTGATTCCTTTTTCCCTGGTGACATAATGGCCCATGTTTTAATTTTCTTATAAAGCTAGTCAAGCAGAATAGTGGGTAATCCCTTGTACTGTACCAGGTATAGTTTATAAACTTACCAGGAACTAGTCACACTTTCTTCTTTTGGGCTCAGAGGAAGAGGATAGTTGTCTTTTTTCCTCTCCAATGTTAATCCTCTCGTTGCTTGGCTTACATTAAACTTTATTTATATTCACATATTTGATATCTATATTTGATTATTTTTTATTTTTAGGTAAAATTTGGTAATACCACCTTTAAAACAGATGTGTATCTCAAGTCCCTCAACCCTCAGTGGAACTCAGAATGGTTTAAATTTGAGGTAAGTTTTTAAATGTTAGCATGATTTCCCTAGGAATGATAAGAAAACCTTTTATTTCAGGTACAGTAGTTTTCCTGTGACATAAAAATATTTCTTAGGAATATTGCACTTAAAATTATGTTACAGTTAAGAAAATATAAATATATGTAGAAGAACCCAGATTAAAAAGGTATTATATTATTATATAGTAATTTCTCTGAATTTTAGCACATATCAGAAGTCACTTAGGAACAGTTGTAGTTCCTCTCTTTGGCACAGTGCTTGGCACATGGTAAGTGCTTTATACTGAGTAAACAGAAGAGGAGAGAGAGGGTAGACATTTATTTTATGAACTGAATTCAAGAACTTAAGTTGTTTTTTCTTACAAATGATGTTAGTTTTGCTTACAGTTTTATTCTCTGAAATTGTCCTTAGAATTTATGCTGTCGTTGTGCTCATTAGCATCCTTACTCTAGTTAATATATCAACTCTGTTATGATATTCCTAAAGCATTTTTGCAGGAAACCATTGGTAGAGTAGTAAAACACAGGGTAATATGCAGCAAAGGAATTATAACTTTTCTTTTGGGTTAATTATCCTAACTCTGTGCTTGAGGAAGAATATTCCCCCCCTCCCTTAGAAACTTGGCATCTTGTGTAGAAAATTGAGTTACAATTTTTGTTTGTATACTAATTGGATTTTCCTCCCCATGAATAAGTAATCTTTTACATTTGCTATACAAATTTACATTTACATTTATGTTAACAAAGATTCTTAAATGAAAAGATTTAATTTAAAGTGTGCTTTTAGGTGGATGATGAAGATTTACAAGATGAACCTCTACAGATCACAGTTCTTGACCATGATACTTACAGTGCCAACGATGCCATCGGCAAAGTGTACATTGATATCGATCCTTTACTCTACAGTGAAGCCGCAACAGTCATCTCAGGATGGTTTCCCATTTATGATACCATACATGGTAAGGAGTAAATTTTAAGAAAATAAATCACAATCTTTTAAATTTACCCTTAAAGACTATTATGTACACTTTGTGGTTTTAAAACTTATATTTTTAGAAGATATCTCCTTTTTAGACTTAGTAGTAAAGTATTGTTGGTAGAATTGTTTATTTTCTGAACATAACTTGAAACAATTTTCTGAGTTAAATTTGTACAGTGTAGCAAGTAAATGCATTATTTAAAAATCATCTCATATTTGTATTCTGTGTTCCTAAAACATACTTTCAAACTGTATTCCATTAAGCTAGACATTATAGAGATTTACAAAAATGTAACACAGTGCCACTCATTACTTTTTTCCAAATATAGTTATTTTTATAAAGAATATTGCTTATATTAACCGATTCATTATTACTTTCAATGGAGTAATAAACAAGTACTTTTTAAAATTCTTAATTTTAATTTATGTGATAAATATTGATGGCTATAAGTAATATATATAAAAATTTCTTGAGGACTTCAGTAATTTTTAAGTTTGAATGGGTCCTGTGATTGAAAAGTTTGAGGAACAGCTGGCCTAAAAAGATGCCATCTTTTTAGAATGGTAAATGGACCCAAAACGCATAGGCAGATGATTCTATCTAGTCTTGTATCTTTCTTACTAGTTTATATTATTGATCTGACAATTTCATTGATAGTCATTTATTGTAAGAAACCAAGATGTTTGCTGAGATTGATGTATATTTATTGTGATGTTACTTATATCTATTATCATTTACTAATGTTTAAATTGGTAAAAATAAGTTGTAAAATAGGATTTACTTAAATAATTTAGAACTTAAGTTACACAGCCAAAACTAGAAGCATGTTTTCATAATACAATGGCATAAGGAAATGTGCATGATGTATTATGAATTGCAAAATCCAGATTATAAAACATTATAGAATAATCCCAAATTGGTTTCAAAACAAGAGAATTGTATAAATGTAATGCTCTTGACAAAATTGGCAGGATATGTGATAAAATGGTTACCTTTGGATAGTTTTATTTGTGGACTATAGTCCTATTATACTCTTTGTCCTGTTTTGCTTTTTTTTTTTTTTTTTAATTTTACAATGTATACAAGGTTGGGCAAAAGTAGATTTACAGTTGTTTGTACGACAAATAATACAATACTTAAAAAATAATAATACAAGAATGAACTCTGTGTTTCACACACAACTGTAAACCTTTCCCCTGACCCTGTATGTATTATCTTTGTAATAAAAAAATAAAATCCCATTTTATGTTATATTACCAATAAAAAAGCCACTGGAGAATGAATCTGGACTTGAATTAAAAGCAGCTATCAGAATGAATGAATTTTCTAAACATTATATTAAAAATTGCGTATAGTTGGGTTAATATTATAGGTTGTATGGGCCCTTTGTTAGGAATATACTCTGTTATTTCAGTAGGTAAATGAGCAAGTCATTCTTTTTAGAAAGGTTCCTCCATAAGTATGAATTTGACGGGAAGTCAGGACACCCAAAAAAAATGTTTAGGGGTAGAGGTTGGGTCATTTTTATTTGTTAGGGCATCTTCTAAAAACCTGTTATCTTAGAATTTCTTAGTTAGCTTATTTTAACTTATTACTGTATATTTGTTGAAAAGAATAAAAGTTCTTTTGTGCTAAATCAGATTCTTGCATTAGTTGTTTAGAGTATTTACTCTGGGATAATAAAGATCTGACTTTTAATCCTAGCTTCACCACTTACTAACTATTGACTCTGTAAAAATTATTGAACTTTTATTAAACTGTAGCTTTTTTCCTCTGTAAAATGGGAATACTAATACTAACTACCTTACTGGGTTGGCATGAGCACTGTGAGATACTACTTATTAATATTTTTTATCATCATCAAATTAAATGGTACTCCTTTCCAGTTAGATTGGTTCAAATAAGTGAAGACTTGTGGTAAAATGAATATTATTCATTCTTTAATGTATACAGGTTCTTCAGAAAATGTAATAAACCACTTAGAATGAAAATAATTAGGGAAACAAAGTTAGCATTTCTGTTATGCTTGATACATTATTTTAAAATCATGAATTGGAATTGTTTGATTATTTAATTTGCTTTATTATTTAAGGTAGAAATTTGATTTTCCTTTTGAAATTACAGGTATTCGTGGAGAAATCAATGTAGTTGTCAAAGTAGACCTCTTCAATGACTTAAATCGATTTAGGCAGTCATCATGTGGAGTCAAATTCTTTTGCAGTAAGTAAATACATTTTATCATTGATTTAACAGGAAATTTTAATAATTCACAAATATGGGAAATCAAAGTAATATTTTAGAAGGCTAATGGAAAATCTTTTATACTTTGGTTTTAATAGCAAAGAGAAAGTTGTTAATTTTTCAGAAACTGCTGTAGTTCTAGAGACTACTTATATGATTTTAAAATAAATTATATGCAAGTTGGTCCGAAGGTTGTGGGTTATTGTTAAGCTGATTAAAATAAAGTATATGCAATTTTTTACAAGTTCATCAAATTTTTATTAGAAACATTCAGTGGGGTACATGTGTACACGTGGTCGTCATGACAATGCCTGCTCCACCTCTATCTCCTTCTCTAGCTCCTACTCCAGCCTCTACCCAGCCTGTGAGCATGATTAGCAGGAATAACATTAAACATTGCTGGTAATAGCCACTTAATGCCAGTTAGAAAGAGTACCAGGTGAACGTTATTAGAATTTTCCCAGAATTTAAAAGAATCCATATATTAATGAAACAATTTAACATCATTTACTTAAAACAATTTTTGTTTTTGTTTTATTGACTTGTAGAGAGAGAGGAAGGGAAAGGGAGAGAGAGAAACGTTGGTGTAAGAGTGAAACATTGGCTGTTTCCTGCAGACCCCTACCAGGGATCAGGTCCACAATCCAGGTATATGCATGCCCTGACTGGGAATCAAACTATCAACTTTTCTGTGCATGAGATGATACCAATCAGCTGAGCCACACCAGCCAGGGCAACCTCATTTACCTTTTGTTAGTCCAATATTTCTTAAAAAAAAATTTATTGGGATAACATTGGTCAACATGATTATATAGGCTTCAGGTATGGTTTTCTATGTTACAAGATCTGTATATTGCACTGTGTGCCAACCACCCAAAGTCAAATCTTCTCCTGTCACTATATATTAGGACCTCTTTTTCTTCCCCTACCTCCTTCCCTCTAGCAACCACTACACTACTATTTGTGTTCACAAGCTTCACTTTTACTATGTATCCATATATGAGTAAAATTAAATGGTTCTTAGCTATTTCTTTCTGACTTATTTCACCGAGCATAATAGTCTCAAGGTCGATCCATGTTGTTGCACATGGCAGTATGTCATCCTTTCTTATGGCTGAGCAGTATTCCACTGTGTACATGTACCACATCTTCTCTATCCAGTCCTCTGTTGCAAGCCATTTGGTGGTTTTCATGCCTTGGTCACCGTGAACAATGCTGCAGTGAACATAGGGGTGCATATATCGTTGTGAATATATGTTTTTGAGTCTTGGGGGTATATATTCAGGAGAGGGATTGTTGGGTCATATGATTCATTTACTTTTAAACCTTATGTTTCATGGTAATGGGACCAAAGGTGAAGAATTGATTGTTAAAGCACTATATAAGAATAACATTCTCAGATAACTAAGAATGACTGGAAATAAGATTGAAAACACGTAGAATGTGTTTTTGCTGCAATGCTACAAATTAATTTATCCTTAGAGAAATTAGATGTGGTGCCTTTCATTTGAGAAGGTAAAGTGTGATAATATTTGCTATAGCCCTAACTCAAAACCAAATAACGAAGGAAATGAAACTAAACCAACGTATATGATACAGGAGACTCTACAGCTCAACTAAGCCGCATGTTAAAAGAAAATCACTGCCTATTGAATTACATATGTGTAAGATTATTAAAAAATGGGCTATAAAACAGATGATACACTGTATCTGCCTATGTTACCTTGATGTCTGCTGGTTGTCATTAGTCAGCAACAGCATAGAGGGAGAAGGTCTTGTTGCACTTTCTCAATCAATGAAAACAAATCCCAAATCTCTAATATTTGCATTTGGGGAAACAGATTTGATGAGGCTACATGTGTGGCATGTTCAGACTTCATTCAAATGGGCCGTTTAAAACAGATGTGTAGCCTTTTGTTATAGATACATGTATGTATCTTGTAGAATTCTCCAGCGACCTTAACCATAATTATTAGACACCAACTTATAAAAAAGCTTATGGCCACTCATATAATGCAGGTTTTACTCTTATACCATTAGGTCAACACTTACGAAAAACAAAGTTTAAAAATAGCTGTACATATTTATTTTATTACTTTGCACAGAAGTTAATATTTTATTGCCCAGTAAATTTTTTCATAAGTTAGAACAAGTTACTTTTGCCAAATGTGTAAAAGATATGACTATATTAAACGTTGTATAACTGTCAAAAAGAAAAAAAAAAATCCAGTGGGATTTTATTTTGGTACAGAGCATTGAAAGATAGGAGCAGAGTAGTATTGCTAAGCTATGGTGCTATCTAAAATTATATAAGCGTGCACAGATAGGGAGCCTCATGAATACCATGCAGTATGCATCAGAATTGGGCAGATCTGGGCAATTTATAGCCAGTTTGGGTTAATAGGCTTGAAAAATCCTAATTAGTTGAGTTAGCTTCAGGGTCTAAATGTCTATTTTAAGAAACTAGTTTGGTATAGATGATCTGAGGCTCTTTTCTTTTTGAATGTGACCAGATTTTACTTAAATCCAGTGATATTTAGTGTTTTACATATTAAATGAGTCTGTTAAGTAGAGTGACTACTGAAACACTGGCCATATGGCCATGCATTATTAGAAACTTCAGAGCTTTATTTTTCCTCAAATTATGTCAGAAAGGCTTGATTTTTGAGTCTGGTGTACAGATCTTTTTCATAGGGCTTTGAGTAAGTAAAGTTTTTTGTATACTTTATCTGTTTTTCACCTATTTAGATAATCGGCTAGCAGACTTTAATTTTGTACTTTGTATAGAATGCTATTTAAGAAGTCTTAGCTGTTTTCTAAGTTATAAAAGTACAATGTATATTCATCATGCTTACATGGTAAAGATGAGAGTCTCATGAAAGAAAACGATTTTTTTGTAAGAGTAAAATGGAACTTAGAAAACTGATTGCAAGTATTATATAATTGCATTTAGATTTTCACAGTAGAAGATGTTCTTGTACTATTTATCCAAAAGGTAAGAACTTAGTTGTACATTAAAAAAAAATTGATTTAACCTTGTGATAAATAGAAGCATAATAAATCATTTCTTTTAATAGCAACATCTATTCCAAAGTGCTATAGAGCTGTAATAATTCATGGATTTGTAGAAGAACTTGTGGTTAATGAAGACCCAGAATATCAGTGGATTGATAGAATTCGCACACCAAGGGCATCAAATGAGGCCAGACAGAGACTCATCTCTTTAATGTCAGGTATTTAAAAAACCACTTTTATTACTGATTGACTTAATACTCCAAAATTTTTCACTTCCTTTTGACATGTTACCCCAAATTTTATAAAGAAGACTGAATTATAAGTGACTGATTCTCTACCCCCATCCTTCTGAACACATGAATTTCCATCTTATAACAAGGATAAATCTAATCAGAAGCTTATAATTCTTCTTAACTAGGCAGTAAAAAGAAATTGTGTTCATCAAGTGGTATAGTAGAAAGTGCCCTGGCAAGGAGGTAGAAAACTGGTTTCTAGTTTTTTTCCTCTAGCATTTATATCTAATCAGATTTAGGTAATCTCTCTAATGCTTTCTGTTCAAATGCTGCCTTTTCATGGTTCTTCTCTGACAACTTATAGCTCTTTCTACCCCTACCTGCCACTCTTACCTAATTACTTTTATTTTTCTTTGATGAACTTATTACCTAAATTTATGTTTATATGTATATACAGGCAGATCTCGGGTTACATCGGATTCGACGTACATCGTTCCGTGCTTATGTTGCCATCTCCCATTTATTTATAAAAAAAAAAAAAAAAAAGTTCCGTCATTTCGATGTATGTACATATGTGCTTTATATTTTTTATTATATACTATATTTTATCATAAGGTCAGGAATTGTTACCTTTCTTTTAAATTTTTTTTACTGTTTCACTTCATTGCTGTTGTGTATGTGCTCCATGTTAGTGATGTAGGTGCTTATGTAGGTGGGGTCTGACAGTGAAAATCGCATTACATCACACCATAGGAACAGATCTCCCGACCTAACCCAAGGACATACTGTATGTGTGAGTGACTGTATGCACACATATTCATACATATATTCTAGATAATAAGTATAAATATTTACATTTAATACATTTATGTATTTTAAATAGATATTTATACTATATTTATTAAAAAAATAAAACAATAGAGGAGGAGAACAACCAAGATGGCAGTGTAGGTAAACACCTAAACAACCATATCAAAACTACAACTAAAAGTCAAAACGAATATCATCCAGAACCACAAAAAGCCTGGCTGAGTACAAATTCTACAACTAGAAGGAAAGAGAAAAGCGCATTGAGTTTGGTAGGAGGTGTGGCGGTCTGGAAGTGTGGAGGTATGGAGGTGCACACAAAAGAGGCTGGCAACTGGGTACACTGTTGTCTTTTTCATTCAGAAGGGAGAGATACAAGCTTCTGACTGCTCTGAACTCCAGTTCCAGGCCAGACTAAGTGGATCCCGACTCATACAGAGAGAAACTGGACTGTCTGGCATTAGGCCAGAATGCGAGGGCAGCTTTCTCTCAGAGGTGCTTGCAGTGATTACTGCGGGACATTGAGACCCAGAGCTCCTCTTTGGGGTAGGGCTGATGGGCAGTCATTGCTGTTTGCTCTGCCCTGGTGATTCTTTGAGACCCTACCCACCTAATTTATAACCCCACCTAAGCTGTGCGCAGGGGCTTTTGCATATGAAAGGCGTGGCCTTTTGCAATCTAAACCTAACAAGCTGCAGCTGGGTCTGAGAGCCCCAGAGCCACCAAAAGTAGGCCCAAGGATCCATAGCAACTTGCATTGCTTCACAGCTGGATCTCATCTGGGTACCTCCAAACCCCAAACCAAAAGGATCTCTCTGTAGATCCTCTGTAGCTCCTGCTGGGTGGCTTTAGGCAGAGGCTGACTTTGCACTCCAGTGGTCAGAGTGAGACCATCCAGATTACAATTCTTCACATCCATAAGAGACACACTCAGGGGGTGACTCAGTGAGCGCCAAAGCCCCACTGAAGCAAGTTCTGCCCCATAAGGATGTCTCCAGCACAGAAATTCTCCCATCATAGACACAAGTGATCCTCACAGCCAGTTGGCTTGGAGGTCAATTCCTCCCAGAGATACCAACAGCAATTAAGGCTTAACTACAATAAGACTGTGCACACAGCCCACAGAAGGGTGCACCAAGAGTGTCCACCTCAGGTAATTAGGGAGGCTGAGCCACTGGGCCCTATAGGATACACAAAGCCACTCTGTCAACACAGAAAAGCAACCAAAATGCAGAGACAAAGAACCAGGTCACAAATGAAGGAAATGGAGAAAAGCAAATGACTGGATATAGAGTTCAAAACCACAGTTATAAGGTTACTCAAGAATCTTCTAGAAACCTTTGAGAAATATAGGGAGACCCTCAAGGATATGAAAAAGGACCAATTAGGAATTAAGCATACACTGACTGAAATAAAAAATAATATACAGAGATCCAACAGCAGACAAGAGGATTGCAAGAATCAAGTCAAAGATTTGAAATATGAAGAAGCAAAAAACACCCAACCAGAAAAGAAAAAAGAAAAAAGAATTAAAAAATATGAAGATAGTGTAAAGACCCTCTGGGATAACTTCAAGTGTGCCAACATCCAAATTATAGGAGTACCAGCCGCAGCGTTGGTAGTATAGTGGTGAGCATAGCTGCCTTCCAAATTATAGGAGTACCAGAAGAAGAGAGAGAACAAGATATATTTGAAGAAATAACGAGAGAAAACTTCCCCTACCTGGTGAAAGAAATAGATTTACAAGTCCAAGAAGTGCAGAAAACCCCAAACAAAAGGAACCCAAAGAGGACCACACCAAGACACATAATTAAAATGCCACGGGCAAAAGACAAATAGAGAATATTAAAAGCAGCAAGAGAAAAACAGTTACCTACAAGGGAGTACCCGTATAACTGTCAGCTGATTTTTCTACAGAAACTATGCAGGCCAGATGGGAGTGGCAAGAAATATTTAAAGCGATAAATAGCAAGAACCTACAACCAAGATTACAATACCCAGCAAAGCTATCATTTAGAATTGAAGGTCAGATAAAGAGCTTCACAGATAAGAAAAAGCTAAAAGCGTTCATCACAATCAAACCAGTATTATATGAAATGCTAAAAGGAATTCTTTAAGAAGAGGAAGAAGAAAAAGGTAAAGATAAAAATTATGAACAACAAAGTGACAAATACATATCTATCAACAAGTGAACCTAAAAATCAAGTGAATTAAAAATCTGAGAAACAGAATAAACTGGTGAATATAATAGAATCAGGGGCATAGAAATGGAGTGGACTGACAATTCTTGGGGGCGGGGCGGGGGATGTGGGATGTGGGAAGAGACTGGACAAAAATCATACACATGGACGAGGACAGTGTGGGGGTAAGGACAGGTGGGGTGGGAACCAGGTGGAGGGGAGCTATGGGAGGAAAAAGAGGAACAACTGTAATAATATGAACAATGAAGATTTATTAAAAAATAAAATAAAACAGAGCCAGAGGCAGAGAAACATCCATCAGATGCTCAAACCTCAGAGGGAAGGTAGGGGAAGGAGGGGTAAGGGGGAGAGGTCAACCAAAGGACTTGTATTCATGCATATAAGCCTAACCAATGGACACAGACACCAGGGCGTGAGGGCATGATGGGAGTGGGGTGAGGAGGCAATGGGGGGGTAAGGACACATATGTAATATCTTAATCAATAAAGAAAAAAAAGAAAAAATTATATCTAATAAATTTATGTATTTTAAGTAGATATTTACACTTATATTACTATTAAATTGATTATATTTATACTTATATTACTTCTTTGTAAGTGTATTTATATTTGTTACTTTTAAATTATACTTATAAATATATACTTATAGTAGTATTATATTTATTTAATATTTATAAATAGTTATGAATATGTTAATTCATAGTTAACATGCATTAGATTTAATATATTGAATAATACATTTAATTAAGTGTTACTTTGTATTATATTTATTCTACATATTTGTATTATATAATATGTAATACATAATGCATACATTATATTATATGTAACTATATTAGACTATATTATATGCTATGTTTTCTATATGTTATATATAGTGTTTATATTTGTTGTTTTTGTTTGTTTCTCTCACATTATGTAAACTCCACTAGATTTGGGGCTTTACTTTTCTAGTTTATCTTGATATATCTAGCACTTAGAAGGAGGAGGAAGGCCAGGCACATAGCACACAACTGAAAATTATTTGGTAAATAAATGCTACCTGCCACATCTGTAAAATGTAGCTAATAATATCTTACCTCCATGAAAGTTGGTTCCCTTCAATTTCTAAAAACCCATGATTTTTTAGACTCTTATTACTACTATATCCAGTTTTATTTTATATAATGTGGAGATATAAAGCGGAATGAGTTTCCTTCCTTTTTTATAGGTGAACTGCAGAGGAAGATTGGCTTGAAAGTGCTTGAGATGAGAGGAAATGCGGTTGTTGGGTACTTACAGTGTTTTGATCTGGAAGGCGAATCTGGTTTAGTGGTACGAGCCATAGGAACAGCGTGTACACTGGATAAATTAAGTAGCCCAGCAGCATTCCTTCCTGCATGTAATTCCCCATCCAAAGACATGAAGGAGTAAGTATGAATCACTGAATTGTTCTTAAGGAACTTTTTTATCTTTTAACTATACATTTTCATTTGGCTCAAAAATTTTAGTAGTGTTGTTCAACATACATTTTTTCCTAATGATGACTGTCAACATTTGAAGCTTAAAACTATATTTTATATATATAGTCCTAATATGAAATTTAAATAAAGTAAGATACAATTAAACTTATCTAGATCTTAAACACTGTATATCTAAAGCATAAAATGAATATTTATGAATTGTGTGGAATTTTACTTATTCTCTGGGGAATACTTAAAATATTATACCTGGTAATTCAGTTATGTTTATTATTAGCAACATATTATAGAAAGCAAGAAAGATTGACTTTGTCTCAATCTTGAATGTCTACAGAGGCCAAGCAGTTTATATAAATAATTGGGTATAATTAAATAGGTAATACTGAGGACTGTTTAAAGGAGACATTAGAAAACTTTTTCTATAAAAGGCCAGGTACTGTCTGGCTGGCATAGCTCAGTGGTTAAGCATCAGGAAGTCGTGATTCGATTCCTGTCAGGGCACATGCAGGCTTGATCCCCAGTGTGGGGCATGTAAGAGGTAGCCAATCAATGATATATAGATATAAATATATATATATATATATATATATATATATATATATATATATATATATATATATATATATGTCTAAGCAACGGGTCAATTGGTCGCTTTGACACACACTGATCACTTGGGGGCAGACACTCAATGCAGGAGCTGCCCCTTGGTGGTCAGTGCGCTCCCACAGCCAGTGCCGCTCAGCCACAAGCTGGGCTCATGGCTGGTGATTGCAGCTGCGGCGGGGAGCCTCTCCTGCCTCTGCGGCAGTACTATGGAGTGGAGGCAGGTGCAGCGGGGCCAGGATGAGCTGCAGCGGCGCGGTGCCTGGCCCCAGCTTGGGCTCCTCCTGGCTGCCTGCCGCTTGGCGCACTGTTACATTCCCTGAGAGGGTCCCAGATTGCAAGAGGGTGCAGGCCAGGCTAAGGGACCCCACCGGTGCACAAATCTGTGCAACGGTCCTATAGTATATAAATAAAAGGCCAGGTATTTCAGGCACTAGCGATATAGTGTCTATCTTTATTTACTAAAAAAAGGAGTTTGTTGATCCTATCTAAAGGGGTTTAGGCTCACACATTTAAAAAAAAAAAAGTGTAATTCAAGAAAACAACTTTGTTGGCTGGATTCAGCCTGTCATCATTCAAAAAAGTCTATTTGTAATAGACTTTCTGTCATAATGATTGGGTGAGAGAGATGATTCTGTTGGAGACTAGAAATGCTGACTATTCTGTGCAGCAAGGGACAACTCTTCCTTATGAAAACTTTTTCCATCCTAAATGCCAATAGTACTTCCAATTACAATCACTGATCTAGAGAGTCTTTCAAGGATCAGCAAACTTTTTGTAAATAACCAGAAGGTTCAGGTAAATAATTTAATCTTTGCCAACAGCAGCTTCTCAACTCAGCTACTATCCTGGGAAAGCAACCATCAACAGTATGCAAATTAATGAGTATGGTTGTGTTCAATAAAACTTTCTTCCTCACAAAACTGATGGCAGGATGGATTTGGCCTGTGTTTGGTTTGCTGACCCCTTTCCTGTATCATCAGAGTCAGAATTCTGTAGTTAGAAACCTGAAATGTTTTCTAGTTCAGCAGTAGTCAAGAGAGGTTAACTAGAAAACAATCACAATCTTTTTAAAAAAAATCATTTTTTTTTTTTTTAATTTTAGTTTTTTAAATTGATTTTAGAGGGAGAAAGAGAGAAATAGCAATGATGAGAATCATTGATTGGCTGACTCCTGCATGCCCCCTGCTGGGGATCAAACACAATGCGGCGTGTGCCCAGCTAAAACAATTTAAAAACATTTTTTAAAAAATATATTTTTATTGATTTCAGAGAGGAAGGGAGAGGGAGAGTTAGACACATCAATGATGAGAGAAAATCATCGATTGGCTGCCTCCTGCACGCCATACCCTGGGGATCGAGCAGCAACCCAGGTATGTGCCCTTAGCAGGAATCCAACCTGGGATGCTTCAGTCCACAGGCCAACGCTCTATCCACTGAGCCAAACTGGCCAGGACCTAAAACACTATCTTTTTAAAAAACAATTTCCCCTTTATCTTAAGTTTATTCTTTTTATTTCTTTCTTTCTGCTGGCCTTTAGTTAATCCAGATTAAATTTTTGCACAAGAGAGGGAGCACATATATTGCCTTATTTTGTTTGGAAATACATTGCAAATAATTCACTCTACAGCAAATTCACTCTTTCATTTTATTTCAGAACTATTTGAAATAAAATGAAAGAGTGAATTTGCTTTATATTCTACTTAAAATGTTGTGTCTTAAAAATATATCAATTGCCTGCTACTTCAGGGGAAGTCAAATTGCAGGGGTAGATTTTTGGGGGAATTTGGAATTCAGGTGTTTTTTTCTTCTCCTCTTTGCAAATTTAAGTAAGGACCTGGTTCCTTCCTCCTCCTGCCACCCTCCCTCTTTATCTACACTGCCTTCAGGGGTCTGGCTTGTGCATCTGTGATTTCTGAAGTTTTCCTCCTTTCACTAACTTAATGGAAAGAGAAAGCTACAGTACCTGTTAGTGTCTTAAAATTATGTATGAGTACTAGGGGAATATATTTTATCTGCATCCAGGAAGTGTTTCAATAATGTAAATCTTCTGGGATTATGTACGTTTTCTCTTTCTAATTTTGTTGTAGCCATTTGCCTTAAATTGTCAAATATTCATGGAGAATTTAAGTTGCTTCATTAAGATTTTTCTGTAAGACATCTTACTATTAAGTCATGTTGTTTTACCCCCCCCTCAAAAAACCCCTCAATACTCAGAATGCTTTATTTCAACTAGCTTCTTTTGTATTTTTGATAATGAGTCAATTTGAGTGCTAGCTTAAAGTTGTTTTATGATTCAGTTGATTATAATTATTCTGGTATTTAATTATAACATTGTTGATTCTAGATGAGAATTTAATAAAAGATAGTTTGGATTATGTTCCTGCGTGAATGGATTTGATATTAGAAGTGCCACTAGGGTATTATAGAAAGGCAGCCTTTCATGCAAAGAGATTGTTACAAATTAGAACTCCGAAAATACATTATGATGATGCTTCAGTGTATTTGAGTTTTTAATGTGATATCATAATTTGAACATTTATAATGCTCATTTTATTTTATTTTACCTTTATTAATGTGTGTTCTACTCCATAATTTTTTTTTCTTTTAGATGTTCAATGTAATATACAATGTAAATCTTTTTTGTTTCCTAGTTGAGTTATCTTGATGGTACAAAGTGTAATTAAATATGATTTATTACTTCTCTACTTCAGAAAAAAAATACTAAGAGATTTTAGCCATAATTTCTCCTCTGTATGACACTGATTCTTAGACTTTCTTGTTTTGTTTTGTTAATCAGCACCCGAGAACATTTTTTCCATTGTTTCTTTTTTTATAGAGTGGAAGGGAGGGAAGGCGACAGAGCAGAGAGAGAAAGAGAAAGAGAACGAGCGAGAGAGAGAAACATTGATGTGAGAGAGACACATCAATTGGCTGCCTCCTGCACAGGACCTGACTGGGGCTGGATCCAGTCTACAATCCAGGCACATGCCTTTGACTGGGAATTGAACTCAAGACCTTTCTGTGCATGGGGTGACTCTGTCATGACTGAACCACACCATCCAGGGCTGATTCTTATAAGACTTCTTAACTTTATTAGTCATTTCAACAGAGAAAGAAAAAAAAACAACCAAAAACCTCACTCAGTTTGTATACAAATAAATCATCGTTGAGATGTTTGATTTTTATTACCGTTTCCCCGAAAATAAGACAATGTCTTATATTAATTTTTGCTCCCAAAGATGCACTAGGTTTTATTTTCAGGGGATGTCTTATTTTTCCATGAAGAAGAATACGGTACACATTTATTGTTAAATGAAAATAAAGGAAATTTATTACCTGTATACGGTATGGTAGTACGGTAGTTGTCAACACAAACCAGACAAACTGTGAACCTACAGTATCAAGAATTTACTCATTTATTCAATGACAATCATGTAATCATCTTCTGGAACATCATCATAACAACCCAATTCCTGAATTTCCTGGTGAATTTCTTGTGACTCCATTTCTTTCAGAATCAGTGGACCAAATCTCTCATGTTTAGCCTAGGCCTTATTTTCGGGGGGATGCCTTATATTTCACTCAGAAGGAAACCTGTAAGTAGGTCTTATTTTCGGAGGATGTCTTATTTTCGGGGAAACACGGTAGTTATATTAAACACATTTTAAATTTAAACTAGCAACAAAAGCAAACAATTGTCCTGTTGTAAAATCAGTGATATTTCCAGAAAGTAGTCTGTAGACCATTATTGTCAATTAATGATAGCTTATGTTTGAACCTTGAAAAATTGTGATTGTTGGGAGTGTCTATGGGGCAATGCTAAAGAAAAAGAGATGCCAGGAAAAGTTGGGCTCTTGGCCTGCTTTTAATTTGAATTCTAAAAAAAATTATGATATGATTGCCTTAGCTGGTTTGGCTCAGTGGATAGAGCGCTGGCCCACAGACCGAAGGTCCCAGGTTTGATTCAGGTCAAGTGCACGTACTTTGGTTGTAAGCTTGATCCCTGGCCCTGGTCAGGGAGTGTGCAGGAGGCAACCAATTCTTGTGTCTTCTCACATCTGTGTTTTTCTCTGTCTCTCCCCCTCCCTTCCACTCTCTCCAAAAAAAAAAAAAATCAGTGGAAAAATATCCTTGAGTGAGGAGTAACAAGAACAAAAAATTAAAATTAAAATCTGGATATATGATAATTTTTAGAGAAAATATAATGATTATTTTCACCTTATTATACATAAGCAAAGGCATTGCATAGTGAAATAATTGCCAATATGAAGTTAGAAATTTTAGTTCTGTAATATACTTTATTTTGAAATGTTGTACATGAATATACATCTGTGTATCTGATCTAAATATGTTCATACATGTGCATGATGTGGTCTATTGCAGGATATAAGTTGATATCTTATATTTCAATTCAGAATGTAGTTTAATCTATTTTAAGTTTAAATAATTTGTTTGAGAGAGCTAGACAAAAATAATTTACATTGCTTTATTACTGTGTTTTTAAAAACGGTGTTTCTTTGTTTTGTTTGGTACCCAGTATAACTTTTAAGTTTAAGCTATTATATATACTTGATATGCTAAAATAGGCAATGTTTATATTGGCTTATAGCCATTTACTTCAGTTGTTTCTCTTTATGGTGTCATTTTTCTTATTCTTAAGTATCCTTATCTCAAGATTCTAGACAGAAATAGGTTTGTTAGTTAGACTTTATTTATGGAAAATATAGTTAATTATATCAGCAATTATTTATATATCAGTTTAAAAAATAATATAAGAACTTTATAGACTTTCCACTTTTATGGGTATTTTCTTCCTAAAATTCTGTGATCAAAATAATAACAAACATTTTAGAGCAGCTTTAATCTAAATCTTAGTCTTTTTCAGAAATTTAATTCCACTGACAATTCTACCTGCTATCTTTTGTATTCACAGTCCTAATTTATAAATCTGATCCTTTAAAACTATAATTATATCCTAATGAATTAATAAATATTTAGCTATTTTTAAAACATTTCAGCTTGGTTTTTTTTGTATGCTAGGGATTAAAAAAATAATTCCTCTCCCCTAACTAAAGCTCCTTTGAAATTATTTTAACAAAACTTTGCTATCTGTTGTATGTATTGTTTTCTTTTCTTCCACTTTGACCACAAATTCCCCCAGGTCTCCGCTGGTTCATCCTCCAAGCCATGGATGCCGCTCGACTCACAACAGCCCAATTCACACTGCTACTGGCTCACGACTTACTCAGAACTTCTCTGTGTCTGTTCCCACTCTCATCTATACTGGTACGAGACTGCTCAGACTCCAGAGCTGGGGAAGGCAGGCCACAGGCAGAGTGGCTGCAGAGGGCAGGCAGGCAGGTAGTGTAGGCAGGTACCACAAGTCTTGGCTTCTTCCTTTTCTCACTCAAAGTCCAGTTGCAGTGAAGAAATCCTGTATTTAGCCTCCATAGAGGCTGTAACTACATGGAATTGAAAATGTTCTTCCAGTTTCCAAAGTCTCTTCCATAGGTCTTCTAACAACCCTGGGTTCTGGATGCACTCCGTGCATTTTTTTTGGAGAATCTTCCAGTATGTATTTTTGCAATTAAACTACATTTGATTAGAATAAAAATTGATGATTGGATTCTAAACAAAATAGCTACCAAAACTTCCGATTTGCTTATGTTCTTTATGCACAAAACTTGTGACAGTAGGGTCTGTTTTATTCTGTGGAAGAGAGCTTTTGGAAAAGAGGTAAGCAACTATGTTGCATAAATGCAATGATTTTTTGTAGCTGTATTCGTTTCCTCTCTGCTCTATTTTTAGCTGTGGCACTCTTGATGCTATAGGATAAGGAAACATCTTTCTTTTGATGATATCTGTGTGTGCAAATATAGAAACAGTTGTGAATATTTACACACACCATTTGCAGTCATCATTGTTTGGTAACTTAAAAAAGAGCATTGTTTATTTGAAAGTATTTTCAGTCATGTATTTATTCTTTTTGTTTCTTTCTCCTTTTAATATTTTTTACCCCCCTTAGTCTGTCATTTCATGCTTTTTTGCTTTTTTACTTGGCTTATTACTGTTTCAATGCAGATAATTATTTATTTGAAGAATGATGAATGGTTAAACAGCAGTTGATTGACTTTGGCCTCATACCCAGCTCCACACTTAAGAAATGACTGCTGGCCCTGCCCCAATATTTCCTGGTGTTTGGATCATGCTGCCTTCCATCAAGTCCTTTGGCACATGATTGTTTAATATTTCTCCACCTTCTTCTGGCAGGATTCCCTTCAATGAAGATCCCAACCCCAATACTCACTCATCAGGACCCTCCACCCCTCTGAAAAACCAAACTTATTCCTTTTCACCTTCCAAGTCCTACAGCCGACAGTCCTCTTCTTCTGACACAGATTTGAGTTTGACACCCAAGACTGGTAAGGCGCTTCCACCCACCTTTTATTTTTTTCTATTTTTTCTTTTTCAGATTTGTTTCTGTTTCTTGTTAGCTTTCCATCCAAGCCTTTTCTCCTGTTTTTTGGCAGTTAAGGTTAAAGGTAATGTGAACAGTGATCATTTTCAGTACTAGAATTAAAATACGAAGATTTTGTATAGTTCAGAAATCAACATTTTATTCATTTAGTCACAGTGTAGCTATGAAGTCCAGGATTTATTTTTGCAGTCTATATTTTTCATTTCATGCTCAAGAAAGAGAAATAACATCTGAAAGCATTTGAATAAAAGGGAACACTATTAGTTGCAGTTGAATTCCTCATGCAGTATAAACATTTTGAATTCATGTTTTCTGTCTATTTTGGAATATATTTATAAAGATTCTATTATGAAAAAAATCTTAAGGACATCTAATATGGTTATTTTGGAATACATGCACCTATCAACTTTTTGTTCTTTAAAATGTTTTTTTCTTGTCTCAATTTCTAGATTAGAAAATAGCAGTTTTTTTTTTACTTATTCTTGCATATATCTCAATGTATGAAATTTATTGGGTCGGCAACTAAGTAATTGCGGATTTTTTAAAGAAAATCAAAGACAATTCTTTCATGGAACTAAATAACTTTATTCTGTAATGTATTGCCCATTTTGATCAATGACCTTTTGCCATCTTTCAGGCAGCATCATAATCCCACGTTCAAAAAACTTCTGGTTTTTATTAGCAAAAAACTGAATCAGGTACGATTTGACATCATCATCATTATTGAAATTTTTACCATTCAAGGAGTTTTGTAAAGATCGAAACAAAAAGTAATCAGATGGTGCAAGGTCAGGACTATATGGTGGATGTGGCAAAACATCCCAACCAAGCTCCATTAATTTTTGCCGAGTGACCAAAGATGTGTGTGGCCTTGCATTGTCATGATGGAATACAACACCTTTTCGATTTGTCAATTCGGGCCGCTTTTCTTCAACTGCATTGTTTAATTTCGTTAGTTGTTCAATGTAGACATCAGAATTGATCGTTCGGTTGGGTGGTAGGAGTTCAAAGTAGACAATTCCTTTGTAATCCCACCAAACTGATAACAAAACCTTCTTTTGATGAATATCAGCTTTTGATGTTGTTTGAGTTGGTTCACCTGGCCTGCTCCACGATCTTTTCCACTTGATATTGTTGTAAACAACCCATTTTTCATCGCCAGTTATCAGTCGTTTTAAAAATGGATCATTTTCATTACGTTTCTTTAGCAAATCGCAGCTGCTAATGCGTTGCGTTAACTGTGATTCTTTCAGTTCGTGAGGAACCCATGTATCGAGTTTTTGAACATAGCCAAGTTGTTTTAAGTGATTTTCAATGCATGTATGTGATACATGAAGCTTCTCTGCAATCTCACGTGTTGTACTGTGACAGTCTGAATTGATTATTGCTTTGATTAGGGCGTCATCAACTTCAACTGGACGACCAGAGCGTTTTTCATCTTTGAGTGAAAAATCACCAGAACGAAATTTGGCAAACCAATTTTGACACTGCCGTTCTTTTAAGGCTTCGTCACCATAAACAGCACATAACTTTTTATGAGCTTGCGATGCGTTTTCCCTTTGCGGAAATAAAAAAGCAAAATATGACGAAAATGTTCCTTTTGATTTTCCATTTTTCAACGAACGCCAAATGAAAACTACAAAACAGATCAAAAAACTTTTTTTACTGGTTAACAGCTGAATAGCCAACTATCAAATAACAAAATGTGTTTTACATTTGTACTATGTCTGCAAACCTAAAAATTCAACTGAAGCATATATGTGTGAAACCCGCAATTACTTAGCTGCCGACCCAATATAATTTTTCTGTCTCCTATGTGTATTTTGATAATTTGAGATTTTCTGAATACGTTTTATGACAAAAATTGACTAAAAATTAAATTGTTCCTTACTACATAAAATAGAATTAACTTAATCATTAAATTATTTTTCTTGAGAAAAAGAAAAATAAATTAAAACATTTAAAAGTTAATAGTTTACGATTTTTGTAAATATTTTTGTCTGGCAATTTCTTGCCAGGTTAATGAAAACATTTTGTATAGTTCTTTTTAATTTATTTTGAATAACCTTATTTTCATGGTAGCCAAGAAATTTATAAAATGACCTGATTTTATGAAGGCAATTTAAAGAAATCTAATTCCAGAACCAATACTACTTCCAAAGTAAAAAAGGTTATTAAAAAAAGGCCTGTAGTTTTAATATCTACTTTTATAAATGTAGTCATTTATATGAGCACCTAATTCTTTAAAAAGAGTATCTGTATTTTTACATATACACTAGAGGCCCGATACACAGATTCATGCACCGGTGGGGTCCCTCGGCCTGGCCTGTGGGGATCAGGCCAAAATCAGCTCTCTGACATCCTCTGAGGGGCCCCAAATTATGAGTGTGCAGGCCAGGCCGAGGGACCCCATCGGTGCACTATCGGGGCCAGGGAGGGAACTTAGGAGGGCTCCACGCATGTCCGGCTAGGCCCCAGAAGCAAGCTAACCTACCAGTCAGAGAGAGAGAGCATCTGCCCCTTGGTAGTCAGTGCACATCAGAGCGACTGGCTGATTTGTTGAATAAACAGTCGGACACTTAGCATATTAGGCTTTTATTATATAGGATAATTATGACTGACATCCAAAAATAATTGATAATTTGATAGTAATCTTAACCATATTCATGTTAAGCAAATTAACATGATTTGTAGCATCTTAACCATATTCACGGAACCATTCAAATAGTGCTTTAATTTAAAAAAAACACACATTTATTTATTAAATTGATTGGGGTGACATTGGTCAACATGAACATATAGGTTTCAAGCATGTGTTTCTATGATATAGTATCTTCAAATAGTGGTTTACTTTGTTTTTTACTGAAGAATGAAATTCTGGCCTTGAATTCATGACAATCAAAACAAGAAAGACTACCCTAGCCAGTTTGGCTCAGTGGATAGAATGTCTGTTTATGGACTGAAGGGTCCTGGGTTCGATCCCAGTCCAGGGCACATGCCCGGGTTGCGGGCTTGATTCCCAATAGGGGGCGTGCAGGAGTCAGCCAATCAATGATTCTCTCTCATCATTGATGTTTTTATCTCTTGACCTCTCCCTTCCTCTCAAATCAGTAAAAATACATTTAAAAAACAAATTAAAACAAAACAAAACAAGAAAGACTTAGGATAGTATTTGAAGAATAAGGTTTCTTAAAAATATTTTAAAAACTGTTTAGTTGCTATTTATTTGTGTATTCCAGGCCACTTTTTAATATTATCTTTAATTTTTGAAAATATTTCCTTGATCTTTCTGTTTCTTTTTCTTTAGTTTACCATAAAGTCCAAGACTAAAGAAGATTGTCAAGTAATACATTAACTGAACTAATCTATTCTCTTAGCTTTCTAGTTTGCAGTCAGTTGTATTATCAAATGAAAATATTTTTGTATTTTATTTTCTAGCTCCAACTTTTTAGTTTTTAAAATTTATTTATAATAGAGGTTTTCTCATATATTTCTATATTTATAAGCTACCTCTAAATTAATTATTTTGTTCTGCCTATAATTATTCACTACCTCAGTAGCATATTTATAGGATATTAGTCAATTTTAGTCCTTTGGCTTTATCATGATTCCCTGAATATCTTCAAATATTCCTGAGGAGCATTCTCATTTCTTGTGGAATTTTTAAATGATAAATATGATTGCTTTAAAATCTCTAAAACTGTAATTCAGTATCTATTTCATAATTTTCTGTCTCCTAATTTACCTATATTCAAAATCAGTCTCCTGAAAAATAGGATAGATAAGCTGGTTACTATTGACTTATTATATGTAAACTGGGGAGCCAAAAATAAAATTAAGTTAATAAACCTTAGACTGCAAAATTCCCCCCCCCCCCCAATTCATAATTAAAGTTATTACTTGTTTTTCAGGTAGGTCTTATTTTTAAAAAAATTTATATTGATTTATTTCAGTTGATTCAAATTTGTGACATTTAATAAGATTTTATTTTCATGCTTTTCCCAAATACTCAACTAGTCACAATGGAATTTTAGAATGCTAGTGTTAGGATACTGACTTGACACCTAACTAAAGCTCAATTTTACTTTTTTTAGTCAGGCTTTTAATCATGTAAAAAATGGTATTTGACCCCTAGGAACCCAAATCTTTGTAAATGCAAATAGTACTATGGTCAAATTTGAGTATTTAAAATTTTAGAAGAGAAAGAAAAGTATTAACATCTTGAAGCTGGACAGAAATAATATTTGTTTACTTAAGATGAATAATGGCAACTGCTTAATGTGGCACTATTAAAATTTTCAATTTAAATACTCATAGGGATATGTTTTTGTTTTTGTTTTTTTTAGTAATATTTGAAGAGCTGTACTTTACCACTTTAAATAAGTGTTTCTATTCGAGGCAACAAATTTCTGGCTTTAAAATTTGTTAGATGCAGTACATTTTAATCATACACTTTCTTATGCAAAGAAGGCAGGTAATTTAAGTGTTTTAAAGAAATCAACTAAAAGTTATTAGAATGGCATAAAATCTTACGTTAGTAATTTAAAAATATTAAAGAATGCAAAGTTTGTAAAGGTTTTGTTAAATTTTAGACTATGCCTTCTATTTATGTTATGTTGGGTATATGTCTTGCTAATGACATCATAAACTTAGTGTAATTTGTGTATGCATTTTAAAATTCATTTTTACTGTTAAGTTTTGGTTCATCATTGTTTTCCTTATCCTGCATTTTCTGTTCATCTTCTGAATCTACATCTTTTTCTCCGCTACTTTCCTCCACAGCACCTTACCCACAGGGTTCTAGGATTTTCCTGTATCCCAGCTCCCCCTCTCTCTCTTGTGGTTCCCTTCATCTTAAAAAGTCCTGTCTCCTCCTCTCGGAATCTAGCCTCCCCCCTCATCACTCTAGCCTTGTCAGCCCCGTTCTGAGGAAAAGTGTTTCTTTCAGTGACGAGCTGCTCCTGAATGCTTCTGGTAGGATCACCTTAATGTCAGCTTTTTAATCCCTTTATTTCGAATCATTTTTGATACTACAAAGAAGTAGTGGGTATTTTATGCAGGATGTACTTTTTATTTTCTTATTGTTAGACAGATTTAAGTGATTAGCATTATCACAAGGACATGATTGAAGATTATTTGATAATTATGAATATTCTGCTAAAATTATTTTTATATTTCAAAGTATTATATTCTAAGGACTTAGGTAGACATATTTCCAATTATTACTAGGTTCTTATTACTAGATTGTCTGTTTTACTTTCTTTCCCTTCATACCAACTCTATTCACATTGGACCTGTACCATCATGTTGCTAAACCATATGGTTACATTAGTAAATTATTCTGTTTGAATCAGTTTAAGTCTCGTTTTGGTAATATTATTTCATTTTCCATTTTTTATGTCCATTGCTTTAATTTTTAAGTTATTCTGCTGTATTTTTTATATTTCATTTACCTCTACAAACTTATATTTTCTTTTATGGTTTTCAATATGCTTCATGTAAAGAGCTTAGTTTAATTTCTATGTTTAGTATTGTATAGTCTCTAAGAATCATGTTTAGGTTACTACAAGGACAATAAATTTCCTTAAAAAAAAAAAAGAATAGAATGGGACTATACATATGCTAACATTGTTTCCTTATCCAAGAACAGCTAAAAATGTAAAAGTTATTGTAGTGACTATGATGATATGTTTCTTCAGTTCAAATGGTGGGATTGAACTAGTGACTCTAGTTTGTAGAGAACTGGCTTCTCACCTGTCCCCTGCTATCTATAATTCTTTTACCATAGTTGATCTTTTGGTATTATCAAAAGAATAAAATAAGGTAGGGAAAGAAACTTAAAATTAAGCCTTTAAAAATACATCTAAGAAATTGTGAAATATAATTCTTTCATGCATAACGACATAACATTTGTGATGTGTCTATTACATGTTTGTGATTTTTAGTTTTTTAAAAATTTTATGTTGATTTTTGCAAATGAGTGTGGAAAACTATGGATATTAATACTGTTTTGACATTAATGTTATGTTTAGAAATGGAATTTATTAGAAAACACATTCGACTATATTTCAAAATTACCCTGAAATTCATGCTCTTTAGAGAATTTTAGAATATTTTAAGTAAGGACAATTAGTACTTTTCTTTTTATACTTAATTTTAGACAAACATTTTATATTTCTCAAATTTAGTATTCTTAAATTGTTAGCATAAATAATTGGTATTATCATGATTATATTTTATTGGAAGATTCATTTTAAAAAATTGAATATTATGCAAAAATTTAATACCTTAAATTAATTTAAAAATAATTTATAGAACAAATTAAGTCTAAAACTAGTTGTGATCTGTAGAATGTTGACATATTGCTTCTCAAGTGAACTTGCTGAATAAAATATGTGTTTACTCGCCTCAAATACTTTTAAATGTTTAGATCATTTAAACAGATTTTGACTCATGATATTTATGAAGATGAATGCAATTAATCTTTCTGCTTCTATAGTTGTTTTTGTTATTTATGTACTGATGTTCTGTAGGAATGGGAAGTGGTAGTGCTGGAAAAGAAGGGGGGCCATTTAAAGCTCTTTTAAGACAACAGACGCAGTCAGCATTGGAACAGAGGGTAAGATTCACTCAACATTCTTTATTTTTACACTGTTGATGTGATTGTATTATCAATCTAACATGCACTTCTAACTTATTTCCATACTGATTTTGGTTACGTATCTGAAATATTGTAATTTCAAAGTCTAGGCTGTATTTAAGATATATAGTGATTTGTTGATGTATAATAACTTTTAATTTGGAAAAATTGTATAACTAATTGTGTTTTATCCTCCAGTCTCCTACTAGAAATAGTCTAGTTGCAAATATTCATTGAAGGTGAAATTATTCCTAATTTTATGTTAAAATTATAATATATGAAAAGAAATAATAGATTTTTCCTGGAAAAAAGTTAGTTTTAAATATTAAAAGTATATTAAAATTTTTATTTGCTGAAATTATTTTTATTACTGGCCAATCTCTTTAGTGTAAGAAATGCACAGATTTTATATTTCTCTAGATTAACATAAATAATGTGGTTGTTCAGTATTTGAGTACATTTCTTTAAAATATTATACTTAACATTTTATTGAATATGTTAAATGGAAAAATGAGTAGTTAAGTTATTGGATGATTTTTCTCTTTTCATTTTTATTTTTTTATAAACCTCAATGCTAAGGGAGGATCGCCTCATAGGTTCTGTAGAAGGCGGGTATGTTCCTAAAACATGTGTGAGAGCCTATTTCTTGTAGTTTTTCTAGTTTTAATCTTGATCATTTAAGTTTTGTTTATGCTTTTAACACATGTTGCCAGCTTTTTTTCTTTTCATAATGCAAAGTTTTGTTTTTTTTTTAATTTAATAGCAGTATGAGGCTGTTTTTGTTTTCTTTTTTCTACTTAACTAATACTGTGCATGATTTTATGTCCTGTCAGTTATTTTAAGGCACAGTTCCATAGCTCTCATCATGTCTGATTTACAGAATGTCTTTCACATGCTCCGTTTTACACTAGCATTAAAAAAAAAAGCTGTAATATAGCAAATACTTATAAAAGGATGCACTTTATAAAACAGAGGTGTGTTTTTTCCTCCTAGAGGTTGGCCTTTTGATAATACTTGTGTTTTTCAGATTGACTTTCTTTGCTTGTGCTGAGAGTATCTGTATATGCACTATTTGCCTTTTATTCATTTTTTATTTAAAAAAAATATATTTTATTGATTTATACAGAGAGGAAGGGAAAGGGATAGAGAATTAGAAATATTGATCAGCTGCCTCCTACATGTCCCGTACTGGGGATGTGCCCACAATCAAGGTACATGCCCCTGACTGGAATCGAACCTGGGACCCTTTAGTCCACAGGCTGACGCTCTATCCACTGAGCCAAACCAGTTAGGGCTCTGTTTGCCTTTTAGACCGGTTGGAGAGAATAGACCTGAACTAAACAGAGTGATGAGACTTTAGCTGTACCCAGTTCTTGGCTTTATGCCCTACTAAGCAGCAATTGCCTTTCAGCTATTCTCATAGTTTGCAGGCACAAAAAGCCCACCTAAATATTCAAAGCACCCATTTGAAAGAAATTTAGAAAATGACTAAAAAGATGGAGAAGAAGGCCAGAGTGAAGGTGTGTGTGTCCCCTTATCATTTTTTAGTGCAGAATGCTCTTACTTCCACCCATCCAATTTTGTATTTTCTACAGTCCCTTTCACTAGGATTATGTCCTGTAATCTAATTATTCTAGAATTCATAGGAACAGAAAAACTTGGGTTGCCTTGATGTTGATATAACGAGATTTTGCCTATATGTTGTACCTGTGACTTTACTCTCTGTACTAAGAACTTTTAAAAGCATTCTATATAATAAAGAGGTAATATGCAAATTGACTGTAACACCCTCACAAGATGGCTGCCTGCAACCAGGCTGGCAGGGGGGTTAGTGAGGGACAACCAAATGACTGAACAAGCAGGTTGTGTGGGGCGACCAGGCTGGTATGGGGGTTAGTGAGGGATGACTGAATAACTGAATAGCAGGCTGTGTGGGGTGACCAGGTTGGTGGGGGGGCGGCTGTGAGGGGTGACCAGGTCAGTAGGGGGGCAGTTGGAAGCAACCAGGCTGGCAGGAGAGGTAGTTAGGGGTGACCAGGCCGGCAGGGATGGCAGTTGGGAGCGACCAGGCCAGCATGGGGGGAGTAAGGGGCCACCAAGCTGGTGGGGGGTAGTTAGGGGTGACCAGGCTGGAGGGGGAGTGCATTTGGGGGTGACCAGGCCAGCAGGGGGGGCAGTTAGGGGCAACCAGTCTGCCAGGGGGGCAGTTAGGGGCAATTAGGCCAGCATGCAAAAGCAGTGAGAGACAATCAGGCTGGCAGGGGGTAAGCAATTAGAAGCGACCAGGCAGGCAGGCTGGTGAGCGATTAAGAGCCAGAGTTCCTGGATTGTGAGAGGGATGGCCCTAGGATTGGGCCTGAACTGGCAGTCCGTTATCCCCCAAGGAATCCCGGATTAGAGAGGTGCAGGCTGGGCTGAGGGCACCCTTTTTTCCATGCATAAATTTCGTGCACAGGCCCTCCCTTGCCAGCCTGGTCACCCCTAACTGCCCTCTCCTGCAGACCTGGTTCCCCCCAACTGCCCTCCCCTGCAGGCTGGTCATCTCCAACCTCCCTCACCTGCAGGCCTGGTCACCCTTAATTGCCCTCCCCTGCAGGCCTGCTCTCCCCCCTCCCCCCAACTGCCCTCCCTTACAGGCCTTGTTCCCCCCCCAACTGACTTCCCCTGTAGGCTTGTCACTCTCAATTGCCCTCCTTTGCCATCACGGTCACCCCAACTGCCCTCCCTTGCATACCTGGAACTTCCCAACTACCCTCCCCTGCAGGCCTGGTCGCCCCCAACTGCCCTCCCATGCAGGCCATCTTGTGGCGGCCATCTTGTGGCGGCCATCTTGTGGCGGCCATCTTGTGGCGGCCATCTTGTGGCGGCCATCTTGTGGCGGCCATCTTGTGGCGGCCATCTTGTGGCGGCCATCTTGTGTCCACATGGGGGCAACCATCTTGTGTGTTGGAGTGATGGTCAATTTGCATATTACCTCTTTATAGAATAAGTTGACAAGATCTTGGAAACAGGTGTCAGATTACTGGGAGATGATGAGAAATAGAATTTAAAGTTTTATTTAGATTTAGGTTTTGCCTATGAACTATTTGATGTAAGGCAAATAGATATATATTTCAATATAACTCTTCTTTCACCTATAAGAAAAATAAAATCACTCTGTTGATTCTGGGATGTTTATTTTTTTTCAGTAAAGAAACTTAGTTAACTTAGTTTGACCTTGTGTTTTTTAAACATATTTTACCATTGAATCTTCCATTTAAATATGTTTTAGTGAGTAACACATTTTGGGGAAACATTGATAAGAGCAAACTTATTTGATAAATTATGATTTTTTTTTTTAGAAATGGAGGTAAAATTATATAATAAATCATAGGAATCTGGCATGAAGTTTTATGTCTAGAAAGTTTACTCTGGTCTCTTAGGATAATAAAAATAACATATGTTTTTAAAATAAGCTATTTAAGCATCTAAGAAAAATCTTATTTAAATCTTAAAAGAGATACTCTCTTGTATTCTCAAGATTTTTCAACTAGTCTGTCTTGAGTACATGCTATTAATAGATTTATGCTGCATGCACGTAGCTTATGTCAAAGCAGCAACATATGCAGGCTTATCTAAGTACCAAAGGGCAAGATGTTTTAAATATAAGGACTTTCTAGAGAAAACGTCTCTTACAGTGCCTGGAAGTTTCATCTGAGCAATGAAAGCAGTGTGTGCTTGGGCTGATCTTAAGAAAGCTGTCCTTATGGACTAGAGAACCCATACATTCATCAGGTATAATAATAGACCAGAGATTAAAATCAACTCTTCAACTTAATGTTTTAACCAGAAATAAGAAGACAGATGATGAGATTTGATATTCAGGCCCTCTTGAGCTCAGTTTTTTATTTATTTTTTATTTTTTATTTTTTGTTTCTTTTTAACTTAAAACGTGGATATAATAGTACCTCCTTCTTAGGGTATGGGAACAATTATAAAGGACAGTTTTAGAATACTTTGCACAGGGCTGGCACAGTCCGAGTAATTTATAGCAGCTACTGGTGTTTGAGGTGGAGACGATAGGTGCTGAACCTCAGAGCTACAGGTTGGCTGTAGACATAAGCAGTAATTCTTCTGAGAAGGTTGAATAATAATGCCATTTTCTATACTGTAGGTTAAAGTATGTGTGTTAAAGTGAGTGGGTGTGCTGCGTGCATGAACTGGGACATGCAGGGCAGAGGTGAAGTTGGCCTCTGCCTCTTTGGGCAGCTGTTCCCTTACTTTTTTCTGTTGTGACCCAGAGGCTTTCCTCTCATCCATTTATCCCATCTTCTGAAATTTGGATAGAAGAGTCAAAGAATCTGAAAAAGGGAAAGCATTTAGCTTCATTTTTTCATACCTCAAATCTTATATGCAGATATGCAGATTTAAAAAATATATATGTATATGTATATTTGTTGATTTCAGAGAGAGAGAGAGAGAGAGGAGAGAGGAGAGAGGTCAGTGATGTGAGAAAATCATTGGTCGTCTGCCTCCTGTATGTCCCCTCTCCCCCCACCTCAGGATAGAGCCTGCAACTTGGGCATGTGCCCTTGGCCAGAATCGACCCTTCAGTCCACAGGCCAACACTCTATCCACTAAGCCAGATTGGCTAGGGTTGCAGAAGTTTTTAATATGTGACCTAATTTATTTCTTGTTTTAGAAGGAAGTGCTTTCCATTTGTTTAAAAAACTGGTTTTGTCTTTTGTCCAGAATATTTATAATACAGATGTCCCAAAAAAATGTATACACACTTTGAATAATTATTAATTCCAGCAGGTTAAATTGGAAAAGAAAGAAACATCAATTGAGCTATCAAAAACATGTATGTGTATATATTTTTGGGACACTCTATATTTAAGTGTAAAGAGTAAATTTAAAGGGATTTTTTATATTATGCCTCAGTATTTTGAGGAAATTAAAAACTTGTGTTCTTAAAAATGAAAAAAATTTTTTCCCTAAGAGTTAGCTTATTAGATAAAATACACAAGTTTGTAGTAACACAAGCTTACCTGGACATTTTTACTTAAAACATATATTGAAAAAGTTCAGGGGGCAATAAGAAGGCAGTTTGACTAAATATTTTAAAATACATTTAAGTGAAATTCCCCTTCTGTTTTCTCCCTTGCCTTCCCTTTCCTCTGCTTTTATTTGGGCCAAACCTATCCACTCCTATAGACTGTTTTTTTACTCTTCTTTACATAGCCTAGGCTTTCTTGCTCTTATTAATTTAGAGATTACTTATACATTCTAACTGAATTACCTTTATATATTGTACATACACATGCATATATACATACACACATATATACACATATACATACTACTATATATATTTATTCTGTATCTTCCTGGGTTACTGAGATGTACCAAACTGTTTGCCTTTTGCTGAATGACTCCAATTGCTGTGCTTTGTTAATTATGTTTTGGTGAGTTCGTATTCTCCATCCTTTAAGTTTGTATTCTCCAGTCACTGTTCTTGCTGCTTTTAATGTACCTGCTTCTAGTTGTATTCTGTATCTCTTTATCTTCCAGCGTTTTATTTGCTGTATTTAATCTACTGTGGTCTGGGAAAAGGATACTGAGATTTTAGAATATGTCCCTAAATATTTAAAATTATTATATGCCGTACTGTGAATACGATCAGTAGGGATCTCTTATGAATAAAGTACATAAACTTTAGTACTTGGAACTGTAACAGTTCTTTTACCTGTTGAGAGCATTGTTTTGCTTATTTTCTAGTTCTCAGTTAGGTTCTGAATAGCTGAGGCTACTTGTAAGTGATTTCTGGTTAAGTGAGCTACATTAATCTTGGAGCCAGACAAGTCAGATATTTAGTTCCCTGACCCAAATGCAATTTGTATAATGTGATAGACCTGTGGTCGGCAAACTATGGCTCCTGAGCCTCATATGGCCTTTTGGCCCCTTGAGTGTGGCTCTTCCACAAAATACCATGGCCTGGGCGAGTCTATTTTGAAGAAGTGGCATTAGAAAAAGTTTAAGTTTAAAAAATTTGGCTCTCAAAAGAAATTTCAGTCGTTGTACTGTTGCTATTTGGCTCTGTTGTCTAATGAGTTTGCTGACCACTGTGATAGACCTTTATATTTGGGCAGTTACAGGGGTTCCCTTTCCTTCCTGGGTACTATTTCAATGACTTTCCTTTCTCTACTGTTTTCTTCTTGCATGCTTCTCTTTGTCTCTAAATTGATGAGATTGATATTCTTGAGAGAGAAAGGAAGAATATAGCTTCAAATAACTTATGGAATTGTATTGCCTTCTTTTGCTGTCATCTACTTAAAATACCTTTCTCCTTTCCTTAAAATACATTTATGAACTCACATTTTCTCCTGCCCTCATCTTGATAGAGTAAATAATCACACAGAGCAATTCTCTACAGACCTCAACTTGAAATTTACCATTCTATGTATTTCTTAACCCACAGGGCTCATCCTCTCCCTATATCTCCCTCATTCCCACATTCTTTTAGATCTCTAGCTCCAGGCCTTTGAGTCTTACCAATAGCCTAGACTTGGGGAAAAGCATTAAAGTGAGGGGGAGTCAGTCCCAATAGAAGTAGGTATGGGGTAGAGTGGAATCCCCTCATCTCATTTCGAAGTCTATCAGAATAGGAGATTGAGAGGAAGGAACTCCAAGAACATTTTTCTTACTGGGAATTGATGAAGAGTGCTTGGATTCTGCATATACGAGAAAATGGATTAAAAACTCTAAACATCTAGGAAACTTACATACAAATTGTGTATAATATATGGAATTAAAGGAATGGAATTTATTTCCTTATGTCAGCTTTTTAACAAGCAAGTTTTTTTGTACTTTGTACACTCAGTTATACTTTTTCCTCTTCTTTCTACTAGGAATTTCCATTTTTTACCTTGACTGCATTTCCTCCTGGATTTCTTGTACATGTTGGGGGCGTTGTTAGTGCACGCTCTGTGAAGCTTTTGGATCGTATCCACAATCCTGGTATGTTCTTTAAAAGTTTGTTTTCGATGTTTCATTTATTTAGACTATGATTATTAAAGTTGATTTTTATAGTGCTGTTTTTAAGCCAAATTTATCTGCATGAGAAATGAAAAAGAGTATAAACTGACGCATGTAGCTTTACAATATTTGCACTGACCTTAATTAAAAATAAACTTAAGAAGAAGTATAATTTACTTTTTTTTTTTTTTAATACAAAACACAAATACAAATCTTGATCCACTTTGGCCAAGGGAATCATTAAGTATATTTTGAGTCCTCTTTTTTTTTTTTTTTTAGCCAGGCAGATACAGTTGACCCATTGTGACCATTAAATTAAGGTGTTAATTCTTTTGACTGGCAAAACTTTTTTTATTTTTTCTGACAATAACTCTTTATAGATTGAGTTATTTCCTTATTCCTAAAAGAAATGTTCTTTTAAAATGTAATTATAAACATTGTGTAGAGTACCTAAGAATTAAAAACAAAACTGTCTGGTTCCTTGGATTCTTTTGAGTAGCTATTTGTTCTGTATACAGAACAAGTAAAAATGAAAGCTTACTTCTTTAAGACATGGGCCATCATTATAAAAGAAGAAAAGCTTTGAAGTCCCAGTAATTTCAGGCCCTTGGGTTAGAAATGGTTTGGTGACTTTTCTAAATCCAAAATAAGCATGATAAATGTGGTAGGAACTTTTCGTATGGAATGTGTTCTTGCTTCTTTCTGACAAGATGCCCAATCACTTGTCCAAGGCATTTATTATTTTAATGTCATATCTTAAACTTGAAGTTATATTAATATTCTTATTTGGCATATATACGTATATACTTTTGAAATTTTTAAATTATCACTTCCAGTGATGACCGCTTGAGTCCTGTACTGACATCTATAAAAAGAGTGAAATGCTTTGAAATTATTAATGCCAAACGTTGCATATAATGATTTTGAGAATACATAAAATTACTATTATTTTAAATTAAATACAGTAATCTGTGCCCTGTGGTTTGATGTCAGTTATTTTGAGTTACTAATTACACAGAAACAATGGAATTTTTAGACTCTGAACAAGATTTCAGGGAAGCAATACTAGTTGGGATTATTTATAAAAACTCTAAAGCTAAGTGAATACATCTTTTAAGCATCAGTCTTCATTTTCTTCTATGATTTATTATCTCCCCTCCCAACCCCCCTGTTTCTTATTTTTTGGTCAATTTAAGATCCCCCCCCCCATATAGTATTTGTATATTCTGCAGTAATTAAAGGCAAATTTAGACCGATGCCAGTTTAATGTATTGAGACTTTGAAGACTATGCAAAGTTTATATTTTTGTGTTTAGGAACTTGGATTATTTGGAAAGTGCAAGGAAATACTGGATTTAGATACCTGACATTAATTATATGACCAGGGCTAGTTGCCTGTATTTCTATGGGCCACTGACTCAAAATATTTTGTTAGATTGCACAACTGACATAATAACTTCAAAAATGACATTAGGAATGTATTTAATTATTGGTAATGTGTTTTTATTTGCATTAAAATTTTTTTTTGTTTATTTATTTTTAATTCTCACCCAATGATATTTTTTTTCTATTGGTTTTTAGAAAGAGTGGAAGAGAGGGAAAGACAGAAATATTGATGTGAGATAAACACATTGATTGGTTGCCTCCTGCATGAACTTCGACCAGGGCCCAGGCCAGGAAAGAGCGTGCAACCAAATTACATGCCCTTGACCAGAATCGAACTGAGACCCATCAGTCCTCAGGCTGACGCTTTATCTATTGATTCAAACCAGCTAGGGCTTATTTACATTTTTATTTTTGCTTCCATGTACTCTGAGTAAGTGGTATGTGAGTCTGGGAGAAGAAGTGAAGGTTATTTAAATAAGTTGAAGTAGAGAGCTGTATTTAAAATCATATTTTATACAAAAAACTGCTTTGTAGGATCTGTTGTACTTGTTAGTATATCCTAGCATTGCAAGAAATGTAAGAATCCAGGCCCAGGGAAGAGTATAGGAACCCTTATTAAGAACACATTTTGTATATTGTAATTACTTATTCATTCTTTGTCTTTCTTTTCAGAGTAGTTTTTCAATTCACATATAGAAATTTTAGTTAATAATGGGGCTATTTCCCAAATGATTATGGACATAAACATATAAATGCTTTAATGGTATATAAGTTATATTTTAATTTTGTTTTATCTTCAGTTAAATACAAGTTGTATATTCTAATGGTTCCAATGTTAGTTTGATACAGATATCATATTCTTTTGATTGCTTAATACATCTTTTACACTTTAAAAAAGGAACATTTTCTTAATCTTTAGGCCATTAAATATTTATGAAAACATTTCAATTTATTGAAAGTACCCGAATGTTAAAACAAAACTCTAGATTAGCATCTACCATAATGATAATGTGTTAATTTTATGACTCTGAGTTCATCTGCAGAACTTAGGGTGAATTGAGATACATGTGCTAATGTTAAAAGTGCTGTATTTGCACTCAAATGAATGCTGAGCTATTTTTTTTTTTTTTTTTTTTTTTTTGATTACTGAGTACGGGAAATTTGCATTTCAAACTGAGTGTAGAAGAAAAAAATCTTATTTTAAAACCACTACCACCTGCTAATTCTATGGATTATTATTTTGTAGTTATTTCTTTTGAACTTTTTCCTTTGTTAAGGATTTAGCAAACCAAGTCATACAACAAAGGAACAAATGGGGTGGTTTTAAAAATCAAGGTAATTATACTAAATAATTAAACTTTAGTTAATGTTAGATTATGATAGCATGCTCCTTCTTCTCTTTCTATTTCAACTTCTTATTAACTCTGCTGTCTGTGTTTTTCCAGTTCCTGTCGAGTGGTGTTGTCAATTGTGTTCTTGTTTATAGTTTGTTTTTTTCCCCCCCTACTATTCTGCACCTAAAACTGATCTTCTAATTTGCTGTTTTGAACTCAGCCTTTGTCGGAATTATGGGTAACACAAGATCTTACAAACTGCTAGACTGGAATAGTTTCAATTCAGGTATTTTAATGGTCATTCAGTACTACATATGCTGACAAAAATTATGGCAGCTCAGTGAAGTTTTTAGAAATATTCTAGATTAAATAGGTTTCATATCAATTCAGTCATAAAGATATATTCTTCAGTATATATATTCTAATTCTTATAATTTCCATGGAAATGCAAATATAAAAATGTGTGAACTAAAATGAATTAATCAAAACCATAGAAATACCATAAATTATGAATGATTTTTGTTAGGTGACTGACCATCAGAATAATAACTTTAAAATATGTTATGTTTTGAACATTTTTTTCATATCAGATAAAAATGACACAACCATTAGCTTTATGATTAAGGAAATATTATTAAATATAAGTATTAAATGACTAGCTTGATAATCTTAAAGTATAATTAAACTTCAATCTAGATTTGAATATAATGTGCTTTGTGTTCTACAAATATGATAATGTAACTCTTAGCATTTTTATTTATAATTCTAAAAGTGTTCCAAAATTTGGTAAGAGCAGATTTTGGGGAGATTAACAGCTTTCATAAGCTTTCTCATCCCCCTTCTACATGAGAATATACTTTTTCTTTTTAATTATTTTTACATACAGATATTGTTTGTAGCTTTTAAAGAAACTAAACTAAGATAGCTTTACAGCTGATGATGTGGTTTAAAGTCAAAGCCAGTTCATTTTTCTTTCTTTTCTTTTTTAAAATTAAATTTATTGGGGTGACATTGGTTAGTAGGATCATATAGGTTTCAAGTGTACACTTATATGATACAAGGTCTGTATATTGCACTGCCCACTACGCAAAGTCAAACCATCTTCCATCCTATATATTAGACCTCTACTCTCCACTCCCTCCCCTTCCCTCTGGCAACCACCACACTGTTGTCTGTGTCCACAAGTTCAGTTTTATATCTCACATATGAGTGAAATCATATGGTTCTTAGCTTCTTTTGACTTTCTTATTTTACTTAGAATAATATTTTCGATTTTCCTTTTTGATAAGAATATTCTTTTAATAATACAGATATCTTACATTTTTATGTCATTTACATGTTAGAATTAAACAGTAGAATCATCTTGATTCAATATCAGAAGCTGTTATTTTGCCTAAAGAATCTTTTCAGTTCCTGTGTCAAAAAACAAAAACAAAAACCCAGAAGCTCACCTTTTTAGATAATATCCTATAATCTTTTCAATATTGTAAACTTTCTTTGTTCTTAGGAGTCCAGGATGTAAATTCTGATGTAAGTAATGCATGTTTGACTATGAAGTAACTCATGTTCATCATGCAGATTTACCTAAATTCAGTCTAGTAAACAATCTGATCAGGTCCAACCTTTGCAGATTTAGACTGACATCACTTGGTAAATCTTTAGTGGAATTACCTCTATTGGCTATCCAAGTTTTGGCCAGCATGTTCTCACATTGATTAGAATTAAAATACTCATTTTTAATGTAATGCTTTATGCTTAGTTTTTAGTAAGGAATTAAAAATACCCTGTTTGGTTCCTTTAGTAAGTAAGAATATATATTTAAAACATTAGGCATATTAATATAGTGGGAAGAAAAAAGCTTATTACACAGAAAAAGAAAACTGAGAGCAGATTAGTAATTTAAAGAGTTGAAACCTTATTAGGGCAAAGATGTTGAGGGTGAGATGTGTGTGTTAGATAATAGAACAGTCCTGAAAAGTAGAAAGGGAAAAAGATAAATCCCATATACATAATAAAGACTTTGTCCCATGTAAGCAAAATAATAGAATTTGGCAAGGACAAACTTGGTTGAGGAAGCAGTATATCTTGCCATCATTTAAAAATAAAGTCCAGTCATAGTGTATGGGGGAAAAAAGATGGATATAAGTTATAAGCTATTAAAAGAACATAAAAGATGACTGTCAGTTTAATGTTCCCATAGTTGTATGCTTTTGACTCAGGTATTAGAATCATTATGGTAACAGTTGGTACATATTCAGACATCAGGCTGATTTTGACATTAATTTAGGAAAAATAACTTGACCTTTCTGGAAAAAAAGTGATATATTTTGGTAAATATATTAAAATTATTAATGTATTTTCCGTATATTTAGGGAATGTTGCTGTCCCATATTACTATATGAATCAAGAATTGACCAAGTCAGTGAGAAAACTATTTGTTGATGTAGTTTCTGCTAATTGTTGATCCATATTGTGTATTCTCTGGATTCTCTGGTACCATGTATTATATGATGTATCATCAATGTAATAATAGCCTACTTACAATTATAGACAATCTTATTTCACAAACATTAAAATGTGGAATGGTATAAGAAAACATTTAATGTTACACAATAATATTTCATGAAATAAGATATATCATGCAAGCATTTACTATAATTTATTTTCTGCCATGCAGTTTGTTAGGTAGTAAGTGTGCAATGATGCCAAGGCCTGAAAAATATGTAAGTGGTTTACTGTGTGGTGTGATGTGATACGAGACACAGCGTTAGAGAGGAAGACATGATTAACTCTATGGCAAGAAAGTTTGTAGAAGTAATTCTTGAGCTCAGTTTTTAAAGGATATATAGGCAATTCATGTATATTTATATTTTAGACAGTGTTTTTGGATGCGAATGTACATTCTTTGAATGTAGTTCTGACACTTCGAGCATTTGCAAAATTAT
This sequence comes from Pipistrellus hanaki, assembly GCF_964339955.1. Taxonomy (NCBI): domain Eukaryota; kingdom Metazoa; phylum Chordata; class Mammalia; order Chiroptera; family Vespertilionidae; genus Pipistrellus; species Pipistrellus hanaki. Next base: position 160,311,477 of record NC_140505.1, read on the forward strand.
ATTCTAGCCAGTACTCATTTGATTGTTACTTACTTCATTCTTAAAATTTCCCATTGAGTACAAAATGTTTTTGTTAGTTTAGCTCCCTCTCCCCACCCATTCTCTTTTCTCCTGCTTCGCTATCTTAGTTTGTGTTAACTTCAGTGGTAGAAAATATTTTATAGAGCAGGAAGAAGGAACTCAATATCAGAATTATCAGAATTTATTTTATAAATATCACCTTTTATTATCTTGCCTTTTATGTTTCTGGCCTGGTACCAGGTTATGTTTAAGGAAATATTTATAGAATATACATATCAGTCTAATCATCCAAAATTACAAAAAAGAAAATTTAAAGAAGAGCCTTTTATTTAGTGGATATTCATGGAGTGCCTGCCATGTCTTAAGCACAGTGTTGGAGATTAGAAACACCATTCTTCAGCCAGGCGGAGATCCTATGTACACATCTAGTCTAGGTTACTTTTTATACTGTTTTGCTGTGTATGTGTGTGTGTGTGTGTGTGTGTGTGTGTGTGTGTGTATTAGTTAAATGGAGATAGGCTTTCTTAGAACTTGAATTCTACTGATGATCTCAGCAGTTATTCTTTTTACTGTATCTGAGAGGGAAGTATGCGCATAAGGAAATGTGCAAACTAAGCCTAAAGTAGGTAAGCAGTTTTTAGGTTTTAGTATTTTGATAAGGTTTTTAGGAAATAGATATGTACAGGTTGGGGTAAAAGTAGGCTTATAGTTATTTGTATGAAAAATAATATAATAATTAATAGATAACACAAGAATAAATGGTGTTTTGCATTCCCACAACTGTAAACCTACTTTTGCTCTACCCTATAGAATTAAGAAGGCATAAATATAGCATGTATGCTATGTGAACTTTTCTTCATATATAAGGTAACATATAAATCTTACCTAATAAAAGAGTAATATGCAAATTAACCACCACTCCACTACACTCACAAGCCATGCCCACAAGCCAGACCCACAAGCCAATCAGGAGCAAATATGCAAATAAACCCAACCAAGATGGCTATGACCACAGAGAGCAGGAGGGAGGCTTGGGTTTCCCCGGCAATGGAGGAAGCCAAGCTTTCCGCCTGCCCTTGCTGGACCAGGCCTCCGCTTAAAGCTACAAAGTTTCAATAATAGAAGATGCATAAATCCAAACAGAAATGGCTGCTGCTACAGAGCAAGCAGAAGGCTTGGCTCTGCTCCAGACTACAAAGTTTCAATTGTAGAATATAAATAAACCCCAGATACCAGGGCCTCCACTTGGGTCACCAGGGGGCCAGCTTACAAACCACCACAGGCCCCTTGCCCAGGCTGCCCCATGCCCCAAGGGAACCCCCATCCTCATCCGGGACATCCTTCAGGGCAAACCAGCTGGCCCCCACCCATGAACCAGGCCTCTATCCTATCTAATAAAGGAGTAATATGCAGATTGACCAACATACAAGATGGCTACCTCCATGTAGACACAAGATGGCCACCACAAGGTGGCCAGCAGGGGAGGGCAGTTGGGAGGGACCAGGCCTGCAAGGGAGGGCAGTTGGGGGCAATCAAACCTGCAGAGGAAGGAAGTTAGGGGTGACCAGGCCAGTAGAGGAAGGAAGTTGGGGGCAACTGGGCCTGCAGGGAAGGGCAGTTTCGGGGGGACCAGGCCTGCAGGGGAGGGCAGTTAATGGTGACCAGGCCTGCGGGGGAGGGCAGTTAGGGGCAAACAGGCTGGCAGGGGAGCAGTAAGGCATCAATCAGGCTGGCAGTGGAGTGGTTAGGGGATGATCAGGCTGGCAGGCAAGTGAGCAGTTGGGAGCCAGCAGTCCTGGATTGTGAGAGGGATGTCGTGGGATCAGGCCTAAACGGTCAGTCGGACATCCCTTGAGGGGTCCCAAATTGGATAGGATGCAGGCTGGACACCCTCCCCACCCCCCATGCACAGGTTTCATGCACCAGGCCTCTAGTGTATATATAATTTTCTCTATATATAATGTGACTCTATATTCATTGCTATCCATTTTTTTTTACTGTCTATAAAATTACATATATAATCTTAATTGTGAAATTTCACTCTTTATATGTATAATAGTGCAATTGGATATTCATTACATTATTATAATGTAACATGTAAATATATAATTTTTTCTTTCTATATATACTGTTTATATTTCTTTCTATATATACTGATCTTTATATATGCAGAGTTTAAGTTCAAAATTAGGGAGAAGTCTACATATAATTTTTTTTCCACAAATAGTAAAGAACTCCAGTTTGCTCTAACATGGATTATATCTCAGCTACCTCCTAACATCCCAAATTACTGCATCATGATGTTTGTTTGAATTTGTACATCATTCCCTGTATAATAAGAGTCTTTCTGGTCTGGTTCTGTATCCCCATCCAATTTGGGGTTTGTTATATTCCCTTGAACCTAAACTTTCTACTTTCTATTTCTTTAGGGAAAATATATCTTCCTCAAAGTTTGTTTTAGGTTAGAATAATTCTTTCAGGTATTAATAATTCTTTCAGAATATAGCTTTTTATGCTCCCAATAACAAAATAGAATGTAATTGTATTATAAATTTTTGATTCTACCTAACAGTTTATCTCCTCTTGTTCATTTAAAAAGTTGGTTGAATAAAATTATTTTATTCTTTCAATTAGATGAAAAGATTCTTAGGACAGAATTTTTCTGAGAGCTAAGTTTAACGTTTCAGATAGTCAGTGATTCTTAATTGCAAGTGTGTGATTGCCTAAAAACTCAACGGGATTGAGCTTTAGAAGGGCATGTTGTATTGAGTTGTTTACTTTTTTTTTCCTTTCTGAGATGTAAACTATTACTGTTATTTTTTGAAACTACCAGTTCCACCTGCACTTTAGAAACAAGATAGAATGCTAAAAAGATGGCAAGATATCAAGCTACGGCTATGCTCCAGAAAAGTAACAGTTGCAAAATGAATTCTTTATGATAACCCAAGTGTGCAGACATTACTTTAAAAAAAGTATTAGTGAGATACTATTCTAGAGCTCAGTTCATGCCTTCAATTAAAAGAATATATTAAAAATATGAAAAGAGTGATATTATCTATGAAATTTTGACTCATAGAAGAAAAACATAAAATAGTATGAAACATAATTTGTATAATAAATATGTTATTACCTCCTAAAATGATATCTTTATAATAATAATTCTACATAGATTATTGGTATTTCAAGTGAAGGTATGTTTTTCCTAACATCTTTGAAATGTTATCAGTTGTGAACCTCACATCTCAGCTGTATATCCTCCAAGTGACTAAATTGTATTCAGTTTTATGTTGGCATGTATGGTTGCCATACATTTTTATTGATTTTTTTTTTTTTTATGTGCCCTGACCGGGAATTGAACTGTGACCTCCTGGTTCATAGATCGACAATCAACCACTGAACCACATTGTCCAGACACCATAAATTTTTAAGCCAGATTCCTTATTTTACCATTTATATAAGTATGGTAGATCCTCCAATTTTTGACTTATGAAGGACAAATAAAACAACTTAAATTTACTAGTATGTTTCCTATAAGAATGTTAGCAGTTTTTAAGCATTTAAGATTCCTTTGTAGCAGTTAAAAACTATGATATTTCTGAATTTTCAGTTGTATTAAGTTAAACTGATTATAATTAATACTTCAAGATTCTCTGGCTAATCCAGCATAAATATGATATAGGTATTGAAGATAAATTTAATTTATCCTTAATATTAAATAAATTGATTAACCTTCATATTAAACCCCTAAATTTAATAGCCAAAAAATATATCCTTTGGCTTTCTGCTTACAGTTGTAGATAGTTATTGTTAATCCGATTACTAGTTTGTGATGAAGTGCTCCCTACTTACTGTATGCTTGCCTTGCTTTCACCTAGAATCTAGGGCCATTACTTTCTGTAACCATTTCAGTGAGCTGCCATAGTTTTCGGTCTGTACTGTCACCTGATCCAAGCATGCGCCCAAAATATTCACTGTTTCTGGCTCCTGTCTGCTGAAATGCTTTGCAAAATCTTTTGTTCTTTGAGCTTTTGCTTTAGCCAAAATCCAAATTCAAGACATTCTTTGGAGTGTGGACATATGCCATTTGCTTCCTTAGCTCCCATGTTATGTAACTTGTTAGCTTTTATTAAACTTGTAAATAATTACAACAGTGGCATCCTCATGTGCACCTGCGTGGCTCGTTTGTCAAAATAAAGGCTGCTTGTGAACTTGTCAGAAGAATATGAATGCTCCACTTGTGCTGCATTCAGCTTTTTATTTTTAATTTTTTTTTAATCAGCCACATATTCTTTCATAGTGTTTGGTTTAATTATCTGATTATTTTATGTGTTATACCAAGGTAAGTTTGATGTAATAAACTTTGTATTCTATGTGATTACATGTATCTCATAGTAATTATTATTACATACTTTTCCATTTAGACATGCTAGTCATTTCTAAATATATCTTGAACATAAACTAAGTGGCTCCCTCTATCTTTCATTAATTTGAAAAACAGTGTTATGTATTACTTCTTGTAAAATTCATTCTTAAAATAGAAAAGCTACCATATATTACTTGTGACAAAAATGTAGGCACACCTAATGTGAGAAGATATATTTTTATAAAACTATAGTATATAATTATTTGTCTTAGCAAAAAAAATAGTTTAAACTTGCAGAAAGATATAAGAAGTAAAAAGCAGGCCCTACTAGTGCATTTAGGAAAAGTTAGACTTTTTATTTTACAGTTTTTTTATAAAAATAATTATTTTCTAAACAAATATTTCTATTATTTATGGTATGTATTTTCAAAGAATAAGTAATTTAATAGGTTAAGTAACTATGTTCTAAAAATTCCCTGTTAGGGAAGGATGATATTAAATAGATGTCTTTTATACATGCCTTAAAAGAAAGAGTTTGGATTTGAAAGTGTATTTGTGCTGTTAATGTCTGCATTTCAGTTAAACTATAAAGAAATTCTTTAGCATAATAATGTATATGCAAAATAGGACCACCTAATTCTCTCACACATGTCTTAATTTATAATATTAATTGCTATCACCGTATTGTAGTCTTTTCTATTCTCTTCCTTTATTTTTCTCCTACTTTGACATTTTTCTCAGTTTCCTGGAGTCTGCATTTTTTTCTTTTCTTCTGAAAGAAAGTTTTAGGGTAGCTCTGTTTTGGATCCAAAGCTTTAATTCAAGAAGTGGCTGGCATCATTTGTAGTTCTGGCCTTTATCTCCTCATTTCTCCCTTTTGCTGATCTTCCTCCCGTGGAGGAAACAAAATTACATCATAGGAATGTGAGTCATAGTAAGCCTTTTAACGTTCTTTACTTTGCTGTCTTCAATATTTCACTAGTGAGTATAATTATACTTATTTTTCTTATTTTGCAAAACGTATTTTGAAAATGGATATATACTGAAATTCAAAAATGGAAGTTTGGAGATTGTTTCATTTGCAGTTTTAATAGTGCCTTATATGGGGGAAATTTACAATAAGAGCTTAATATACTATATAGAGTTGGTTTAGTTTTTTTCTATCTCAACAATTTGCCACAAAAAGAAATAAATTAGGATGTGCTGATTATAGACCATTTCTGTTTTTAACATCTTTGTACATAAAAAGCTACTATAATTTGCAGCTGCTGTTCACCAGTAGTTTGTAGCTATATGCAAGTGATTAGGAAGTATGTGTGACAGATGCTCCATTACAAAATAATATTGGATTTCTCTATGGTAATGAAATCTAATTCTGGGATTCTAAGGCATTCACTTAATTACAGAGCCATATGTGGAATTACAGTGTTCTATCTGAAATTTGTCCCTATATACAATGACCAAATTATTTGTATTAATCTTTTAAATGTATTTATTTTCTTTATTTTGAATTGGCTAGTCCCTTTATATTTTGTCATTTTGCCTTAGGACCCACATCTTTTTAGAAGGATTACTACTGATAGCTTTTTCTCTCTCTTTTTTAAATGTATTTTTTATTGATTTTAGAGAGGAAGGGAGAGGGAGAGAGAGAGAAACATCAATGATGAGAGAGAATTATTGATCGGCTGCCTCCTGCATTCCTGCTACTGGGGGGTCGAGCTTGCAATCCAGGCATGTGCCCTTGATCGGAATCAAACTCTGGACTCTTCAGTCTGTAGACTGACACTCTGTCCACTGAGCCAAACCAGCCAGGGCTTTCTCTCTTTTTTTTTTTTTAACATCGTTAAATCTTTACCTTGGAAAGAACTCAGAATATAGTGGGTTATAAAAGATAGGTACCAGGAAATGAAATCTGAATCTAAATTAAATTTATAGATATGATTCATAGTGAGTTCCCTCAGTGAGGTGAGATATAAGATACCCTCTCAATTTAAGATTAGAATCTGGAAAGTCTGGGTCTATATTTTAAGTTGTATCTAATTAAATACATCTCTATAGATGTCCTTTAAAGCAATAAAACAAATAGAACTAGGGGTTTGTTTTTTCCCCCCCAGCTATCAGGTTTAAAATATACTTTTTGAGAAGTAGCATTACATTAAAATGTTAAGCTTTTGAGAAATAGTATTTTAAAGATGTGACGTTATAAAATCTGTATAGAACAGTACTTTTACTTTTGCCTTCCAGAGTATGTTTATTTTAAACATTTTTCTGTTCATAAAGACAATGTACTATTGTGTAGTAAACTGATTTAAAATTTATTTTTCAGATGAACCAGAAACTCGAGATGCGTGGTGGGCAGAAATCAGACAAGAAATAAAGTCACATGCTAAAGCATTAGGCTGTCATGCTGTAGTGGGCTACAGTGAATCGACTAGCATCTGGTAAATGATAATACAACCTGCTTTTCTAGGTGTAACTTACAGATTGTCCTCTGAAAGGGGGAAAGCTTTATGCAAACATAGAGAGAAGAATAGCAGGTGATCCAGGCCCCTGACCTTTAGAGTACCTCAGACAGGTTTATGTGCTATTTTTGCCCCTGAGTTGCTGTGAAATTTTGAGAAAGTTACTCCTCTGAGCCTCAGCGTACACATTGAGTGAGAATATAATACTGGCACATAGCAAATATTAACTCTAGGCTGATTTTATTCCAGGTAATGACTCCATTAACTTCTTCCTCTGGGATCTTTGGAATCCTTGATCTATGTAAATAAACTGCCTTGTGTCTTTAAAGCTCATCTGTAAACTCTATCTTCTTTTACTAACTGTTGCTTGACTTTCTCCTACTAACCAAATCATCATTTCTAACTCCGCCAAGCAATGAAGGGACTCCCATATTGTTAGTTCTCAAAACCTGTTTTCCTGTTTTTCATTAGAACAACCTCTTCTCCTGTAAAGTCCATGCCATTCTACAGTTCAGACTTTTCTCCTCCCTCCGAAACAGTCTTCTGCCTGTCTTAATTTCTTCTCTGCTATCTCCTCCAGTTAGAGTAATTATCTCACTTCTATCACCCTGGCATTGCATTTCTCATTCTTGAGTCCTCTACCTCCACTTGACTTTCAACCACACTTTGGACCTAATTTTTACTCAAAACTGTTGCCTCTTAAAAATGTGAAACCCTTAAGATTTCATTCCTGGATCACAATAATTCTCCATCCACATCATTTGCTCATGCACATTTGTTTTGTTTGCGCCTTTATCTTAACCAAGAGTTTTTCTAGTTTCTTACTCAGGTTCTGACTTTACTTATTTCTGCCATCCTTGTGCCCTACTATTATTTCCTTCAAAAGTTTATAATAGATATCATCTAGAAACTAACCTTCTGCTATCTTATTTTCCATCTTCTGTTCTTAGATAATACTTACTGGAATTATTACATGGATAATTCTCTTGCATTTGTGGTGATCATTACTAGAGAAGAAGGATTAGACTGTCGTAAATGTGGATATTACAGAGCCATGCCTGTTGCATCTTTATCTTTGTAGTCTATGTATTATCATCTTGACTGTTCTATTCCCATTGTAGTTGTTCTACTTTTGTTAAACTACTAACTCTATTATGCTTATCCTGCTGTACCCCCCAATATATAGTTTTGCTTCATTCACAGATTTAGGGGCACACACTTTCAAGTCCTAGGGATATGGTTTTAAAAGAAATAGTCCATGTTATCAGATTCATATTATACTGGAGAATTATGATGAATATACATTTTATGATAGAGATATCCCAGGATGCTTTGGGATCCCAGAGGATTGGAGGTTAAGGGTAGGATTGGAAGAAAGTGTTAATGTAGTAACTGAAGCTTGAATGGAATCTTGAAGGATGAGTATGAATTACATAAATGAAGTGAAGAGGCATAATGAGAGTGTTCAAAGCTAAAAACATAACACTGGAGAAGTTTTAGATTCAGTGAGGCTGAAAATAGGTCACAGATGTGAGGTCTACAGACATGAGTCCAGTTAATTTTCTTAGAAGTTTGAATTCATCTGACACAAACTCCTTTTTTCTCTAGACCTCTAAAAGTCTTTGTATTGAATCCCATCTTTACTAATGTCTTCTGTTCTAACCCATCCAATTTACTATTACCAGATTAAACTCCTTGAAGTACATCTGCTCTTATAGCTCCTTGATTCAGTGTCTTTTAGTGAGTCTCTGTTATTCTTCTGACATTCTCAGTATCCACTGGAACATTTTAAGCCTGGCCTTTCTCTAATCAAGTGATCATTTCTTTCTTGTCCTCTTAGGCTTCCCATCCATTTACACTTTGTTTCCAACCCCTTGTTCCTAGGCTGCTACTTTTCTGATTTGCTTTGTGATTTCTTTCAATAATTGTGTTGTCTCCTTTTTTTTTTTTTTTTTTTTTTTTGCTTTCAAATTGGGTAATATATAGTAAAGACTTTCGAAGAATTCTTTTGAATATAAATTTTTAGTTTATACATAAAACGATGTAGTTTAAGCTCCAGTTAGTATATTTTGGATATTATTTGTTTCAGATTCTTTTTATTATTGTTTATATTAAGCTTCAGTGATACAGATATATATGTAGTTTGCTTTTAGAATAATTAAATACATTTTAATGTGCACTTAGAAGATTGTAATATATTTTAATGAGTTATTGCCTGATTCAACAACATAGTTACTACTTTTATTTTGAAATATTTCTGTCTTACTCAGCTTTACCATATTTTAAAGGAATTTATTGTCATTAATATTATACTTTATCTTTTACAATTTTTAAGTAATAAAGAATTCTTGTCCTCCATTTTAATAACATTACATTTCTTCTATTTTCTCTCCTAGGTTTAGGAGGTAATCGTGTGATATTATTAATATTTAGTAGAATCTAACCTGAATTTAAATCGCCACCCTTGTAATCACTCTGATATTTAACATTTTCCAAACTTAGATTACCTGAAAATGTTAACTTTTGTTTTATTTTTTTTTCTTTTATAGTGAAGAGGTCTGTATTTTATCTGCATCTGGCACAGCAGCTGTACTGAACCCTAGATTTCTGCAGGATGGCACCGTGGAGAGCTGTTTGGAACAGAGGTTGTCATGATAGCCTGGCTTGTTTTCTATAAGGGCAGAGAAGGGGGAGGTTGATTTCTTTTGTCAGAGCTGGGATAAGTCTTCTCTGTGAGGGTGGATTACAGTAGTACAGTGTAGGAATCAGGACCAGGCACTTTACTGATTTTTACCTAATGCACAGCAACAGAGCAGTATTGAGGTCTGCACTATACGACACATACAATTTCTAGTATCTTGATAAGTGACATGTATGACTACCAATTACAGAATTTGAAGGAAACTTTTTTTGTTTGTTACATTATAGAAATAATTTATTTGATTTGATTATTTTCTTTTATCTTACCTCTAAAACAGAAAAAGACCATGAAACAATTTTCATAAAGAGAATTCTTCATTTATAAAACCATCAAAACACTATATTATACCAAAATTATATATTAAGCTTCATGGAAAGTGAAGTTTAACTTTAAAATATATAAGAGTGAAAATGAGCCCAGCTGGTGTGGATCAGTGGTTGAGAGTCGATCCATGAACCAAGAGGTGACTGGTTCAGTTCTCAGTCAGGGTACATGCCCGGGTTGCAGGCTCAATCCCCAATAGGGAGTATACAGGAGGCAGCTGATAGGTGATGTTTCTCTCTCATTCATGTTTCTATTTCTCTATCATTCTCCCTTACTCCCTCACTATAAAGTAAATAAATATTAAAAAAAGAAAGAAAGTGAAAGCATTAGGTAAAATGAGATTACTTTCTTATTTATTTGATTATCAGTCCTTTTAATCTGTTAGCTTCCATAAATGTAAAAAATGCTTTTTATAAACAGATGAAACGATCAAATATGTATGCAAGAAAACTGTTAGTATGGAATCAGAATTTTAATTAGTCCTTACCCCACAGTATGCATATTTGCTTTTCAATTTTTTTTTCAGTATTAATATACAGGGTAGGGCAAAGTAAGTTTATAGTTATTCTTGTATTATTTATTAATGACTGTGTTTTCCATGAACAACTGTAAACCTACTTTTTCCCCAGGGCTGCTTTAGATTATTGAGAACTCACATGTTTCCAGAGCCCTAGAAGATGGGGCTAGGTGAAAGTCTGGGGTTCTCTATGCAGCTTTCTCTGTTTCCATTTCCATGAACCTGATTTCCTCAGACTTAATGAGTGACCAAATACTTAATCATTCTAAAATGAAATCATAAACAGCATATGTAACAAACATTTTACAATGAATGCGAAGGTTATGGGTTATTCGTTTGTGGTTTATGATATGTATGTTGTTTTTGAAAATGGTATTTTGGTTTCTCAAATGTTAAAAACAGTCACTGGAAATTAGAAATTTTGAAATATTTTTGGCTTGCTATTTTTTCTTCTTGAATAAATTTGGTTTTAGCCCTAATTTTTTCCTATTGTTAGGTTTTCTGATTAAAAAATGTTTTTATTAAAAATTCTTAAATTACATTTGCATTTTATCTGTCATATAATAAGGAAATACCATCTTCTTTGTCTAATGGTTTGTTTGTTTTTTTGTATCCCAAAGAAAAATTTTGAATTAATAGTGTATATTGTCAGGTGGTAAGTGAACACATATGAACTGATAAAAAAAGATTTTCTATTTGTATGAGCCTTTTCTCTCACATGGTTCTCATTTCATGGTCATTTGTAATTCCTACGAGTCATAGTGGTACCCTCTGTGGTAGAAATTATAGTGTAGTTTGTACACAAGTACTATGTATGTAATTTGTTGTTTTTTAAAAAGCACATAATTTTCAAGTGTGCCTTATTTTTCTTCTTAATGTATTCATATAGGCTAGAAGAAAATTTGCCTGCAGGCTGTGGATTTTGCCATATACCATATGATGAACTGAATATGCCATTTCCAGCTCATCTCACATATTGCTATAACTGTAGAAAACAAAAAGTTCCTGATGTTCTCTTTACAACTATAGACCTCCCAACAGATGCAACAGTTATTGGGAAAGGTTGTCTCATTCAAGCAAGGTATGTTTGTGAAATCAGTATTTGGAGTCCCTGAAAGTGTATGGGGTATGAAGCCAAATACACCTATTTTCAAATATCTGCTCTGTTTCCTACCTGGGACCCTGGACAGGCTGGGAAGTGTCAGAACCTTGTATATTATTATAGGGAAAATTGGGAGAAAAATACCCTCATTATAAAACTTAAGTAAGTTTATATTAGTTTTAAACATTTAAATTCTGTATATATATATTTTTATTATTATAATTATCATTAAGTAATTTGTCAAAGGACTGGGATGTGACTCAGTCTCAGTATGTTTTAATGACATTAAGTATATAATACATTTTGTAAACTGACATTTTTCTTTTAAAGAACAGTGATATTTAGTATTTCTTTTATTCACTTAGCTGGTAAGAGTTCCTTTTATTTATTTATTTTAAAAAATATATTTTATTGATTTTTCACAGAGAGGAAGGGAGAGGAATAGAGAGCTAGAAACATCGATGAGAGAGAAACATCGACCAGCTGCCTCCTGCACACTTCCTGGGGATGTGCCCGCAACCAATGTACATGCCCCCTACCGGAATCGAACCTGGGAACCTTTCAGTCCGCAGACGGACGCTCTACCACTGAGCCAAACCGGTTTCTGCAAGAGTTCCTTTTAAACTGACAAGAGTAGGAAATGCTTAATTGTGGTAGGCATATAGGAAATAGCTCTGATTGTCAGTGTTTCCCAACCTTCTCTCATGATGAGAATCACCTGGTGGAGTTGTTAAAACACAGATTCCTGAATCCCAACTAAGAAGTGCTAAACTAGAATTTTTGAGAACATATAGGTAAAATTGCATACCTAACTTAGTGCTCTGTATATAACATTGTCTTAGAGCACTAGTTAAGTATACAATTTTACCTATATGTTCCCAAAAATTCTAGTTTAGCACTTCTTAGTTGGGATTCAGGAATCTGTGTTTTAACAACTCCACCAGGTGATTCTCATCATGAGAGAAGGTTGGGAAACACTGGTCTAGATCACTAACAGCTGCTGGTTTACCAGTCTAGTAAGCATTTCTGTCCTCATTTTCCTTGACATTTCAGCATAGTCATACAGTTGATCGTTTTCTCTTTTTTGAAACTTCTTTGACTTCACAGCTTCACACCTGCTTTTTCCTACCTTTATGAATGGTGTCTAGTCTCCTTGTTGATTTCCCTTCATTTCTTGATCCTTGAGAGCATGGGTCTGGATCCTCTTTTCAAAACTCCATAGTTGAACCCATGTTATCTGTGTCTATGTCTCCCAAATTTATAACTTCAGTCCAGAACTTTCTTCTGAGCTTCAGTCCCATATATTGTACTAACCTGCTATTGTATTTCACATCCCATTTAAAAAATTATTTTTTTAAATTTATCTTTATTGTTGAAAGTATTACAGATGTCCCCCTTTTTACCCATTGACCTCCTCCCCCTTCCTCCCCACCTATTGGGGTATAAGCCAAATAGACCTGTTTTCAAACATCTGCTCTGTTTCCTACCTGGGACCCTGGACAGGCTGGGAAGTATCAGAACTTTGTATATTATTATAGGGAAAATTGGGAGAAAAATACCCTCATTATAAAACTTGAGTAAGTTTATATTAGTTTTAAACATTTAAATTCTGTATATATATATTTATTATTATAATTATTATTAATTAACCCGTCGAAGGACTGGGATGTGACTCAGTATGCTTTAATGACATTAAGTATTAAGTATATAATACATTTGGAAGTATTATATAAGTATATGTAATACTTATATAATAGTATTATATAAGTATATAATACATTTTGGAAACTGACATGCCCTTGACCAGAATTGAACCCGGACCCAGACCCTTTGGTCCACAGGCCAATGTTCTATCCATTGAGCCAAATGGATGGAAACTGACATGCCCTTGACCAGAATTGAACCCGGACCCAGACCCTTTGGTCCACAGGCCAATGTTCTATCCATTGAGCCAAACTGGCTAGGGCTCTTCTCTCTTCTTGATACTCCAGTTAAAATATGTTAGACTTTCCACTGCCTCCTCTACGTCTGTTACTGTCTCTTCTGTATTTTCTATCTTTTTCTTCTTTTTGCTATATTTTAGATACTTTATTATCTGTATTTCAATTATTTTTCTCTGGCTGTCTCTGATATGCTAAGAAACCTAATAATTTGAGTTTAAATTTTTGGAAATTTATTTTTTACTTATAGAAGTCTTATTTCACTCTTTTTCAAATCTAATATCACATGCTATAGTCTGATTCTATAATTAATAATTTTAATATCTGAATATTTTTGTTTTCTGTTATTTCTGCTGGTTATTGTATTTTTTTCATTGATTAGTGCTCGCCACCTAAAATAATGCCTGGCACATGATAGATATTCAAGTTTTATATTTTTTTTATAAACTACGTTTTTATAAGTTTATATTCTTTCAATGAGTAAATTAACTTTTCCCTTTGCTGTCCATTCATCATACAATCGCATGGAGTTATGAAATCTAAGATTTAAATTATATTCTCTAGTGATTTTGATCAGTATTTCATATTTAGAGATTTTTAGATTTTTTATATTTTTGTTTGTTGAAATAAATTTTCAGCAAAAATGTATACAGTGAAAAAAATAGCAATTAAACCTATTTGAAATGAGTAAATGTTTTCTCAAGCACACTCTTAGAAAGTTTTAAAAATTGGACATTTCTTTCTTTTTAAAAAATGTATATTTTTAATTTCAGAGAGGAAGGGAGAGGGAGGAAGAGAAACTTCAATGGTGAGAGAGAATCATTGATTGGTTACCTCCTGCACACCCCAATAGGGGAATCAGAAATCAAACCATGGCCTCCAGGTTCATAGGTCGATGTTCAACCACTGAACTGCAGTGGCCAGGTCTGACTACATTATTTTTTAACAGGTTATGTCGCTTAAAAAAGAAAGCACAGGCAGAAGCAAATGCCACAGCTATCAGTAATCTGTTGCCATTTATGGAATATGAAGTCCATACTCAGCTAATGAATAAACTAAAACTCAAAGGAATGAATGCTTTATTTGGACTGAGAATTCAGATCACAGTGGGTGAAAATATGTTGATGGGCTTAGCGGTAAGTTTGCATGTTTTGTTTTTGTTTTGGCAATTCCTGTAGTTGTAGTAGATTCTGTTTTAAGTGATTCAAAGAGTCTTTTATAAAAGACTTATCTAAAGAAACTGACATAAAGATTTTTAAGCGTTGGAGATATAAGAATTAACAGATCTGGTACTATGCTTTCAAGTATTTTATTTTTAATTATAAAATTATTGTTATTTAAAATTAAATTAATAAATTATCACATAAAATATTGATTGATATTTATGTTATCATTATATATTTATATTCTGCCCATAACCTCAGTAGTCAGATTTCTAAAAATTACTATGTGCAGCTTATTTAGTAAATTGAGCACCATTGTACTGGGCTTTATTATTGTTTATACATTGCTAAAATAGGGCTTTTCCTGCTTGGAATTGTTGAGATTTGGGTCTGGGTAACTTTGTTGTAGTGGATTGTCTCATTCATTATAGGATAGTTAGCAGCATCCTTGGCCTCTGCTGACTAGAAGCTAATAACTTTCCTCCACTGTGACAACAAAAAATATGTCCAGACATTACCAGACATCCTTTAAGGGGCAAAAGCACTTCTAAAGGAGAATGGTGGTGGTGGGGCTGGGGGAGAACTAAAATAATTGTTAGTTTTAGTGGAGATAGTAAAGCAATGAGACACTGCCTACTATGGAACAGAGAATTATATTTTACAAGAGGCCTGGTGCACAAAATTAGTGCATGGGTGGTGGGGTGGGGGAAGTCCCCTCAGCCCAGCCTGCACTCTCTCCAATCTGGGACCTTTCGGGGGATGTCCGGCTGCCTAAACTAGCAGTCAGACATCCCTCTCACAATCCAGGACCACTGGCTTCTAACTCCCTCCCTGCCTGGTCACCCCTTACTGCCCCCCCCCCTCCCCCCCCCCCTCCCCCGCGCCCCCGCCAGCCTGGTTACCTCCAACTGCCCCTCCTACCGGTCTGGTTGTCCCTTACTGCCCCTCCCCCCGTGCCAGCCTGGTTGCCCCTAACTACACTACCCCCCCCCTCCCCCGCCAGCCTAGTCACCC
Source organism: Pipistrellus hanaki (assembly GCF_964339955.1). Lineage (NCBI taxonomy): Eukaryota > Metazoa > Chordata > Mammalia > Chiroptera > Vespertilionidae > Pipistrellus > Pipistrellus hanaki. The sequence continues at coordinate 160,327,084 of NC_140505.1, forward strand.
CCAACTTCCCTCTCCTGATGGCCTGCTCACCCCACACAGCCTGCTGTTCAGTCGTTTGGTCATCTCTCACTAACCCTCCTGCTGGCCTGGTCGCCCCCCCCACAGTCTGCTGTTCAGTTGTTTGGTCATCCTTTACTAATTCCCCTGCCTGCTTTGTCGACCCACCCAGCCTGCTGATTGGTTGTCCGTCCGATTGTTTAGGTCGTGTCAGCCCTTGGCTTTTTATATATTAGGATTATAAATGTAACATCTGTGGTCAGAAGACAGTAGAATATGCAATAAAAAGGGTTTAAGTACTGATAAATTGTGAGGCACTGGAAAGCTCTTTATCTCAACTTCATGTTTATCTTTGCTTGTTAGAAAACAAGTTCTGTCTAGAAAAATTGTAATGAGCATGAGCTGCCTTTATAAATAGCCTGAGATCCAGAGAACTAGTTACCTGTGAAATATATATTGATTAGATGGAATCTGAGCAACAATGTTTATGGAAATGCTCTTATACGCAAGATACTTTGATAGCCAGAATTTTATGTCATTGGTACTTTTAAATTTGGAATTCTCTGCCATCTTTTTGAGACGTGCATAGAAGTTTTACTTAAGAAATTGATGGAACTTGGATTCTTTTTTTCAGTATGCATTTGTGCATAAAATGATAAGTTGTTTCTTGCTTCATCCACTTTTCTATAAGAGCAAATATGGAAATTTCTGTATGTATTATAGGATATAATTTTGTAATGATTAATTATGTAATCACAAATTTTAACAATAGGAATTTGTAGTGATTAATGAAAGTAATCTGATTTATATTCAAATATTTGATAGATTAACTTGGGGGAAAAAGTATCCATTATAATTCACTCATCTAAAAACTCGCACACTTAGCCAGGTCTTAACGTATAAAACTGTAGTTACTGGTGGGCATCTATAGGAACTAAGAACTTGATTTGTATTCAAAGGTTTAAGAAACACTGTGCCAAATGTATCAAACACTTCCTATGGTTGAACCCCAGGAAATTATTATGTGATCCTGGTATAATTCTTCAATACCTGCCTCAAATACTGCCTTTTCTAATTCTTACTAATATTTTCTTTCTTGGGCACATTTAGTGATATCATTTATAGTTGCTTGAGATTTGTCATCTAGTGACATCATTTATAGCTGTTTGAAATTTGGATATTTGTATTTTTAACTTGTGCACTCAAGGTCCCAAGAGTAGCTTCCATGGCAGTTAACCTCTGATGAGTGCTAATGGGTGTCTGGCACTGTGTTATTCCAGAAGAAATATTATCTTTACTTGGCATGAGGAGAAATGTATGCTGTGATAGATTGAAATTTGTCCAAAGTGATATGGTTACATGTACTGGAACTGGGTTTCAAACCCAGGACTGTCTAGTTCTGGAGTCTTTGTGTTCTCAACTATTCTGGGCCATTGCCTCATTAGCTGTTGCAGTTAACATTAGAGGTGGCACAGTAAAGCTTCGTGTGGCACAGAGGGTATTCTGAGATTGAGTATCAGAAACTGGGTCATAGGTGCAGTCATGGACACTAATGAACAAACCAGGAGGGAGAGCTTGTGAGGATCAGTTTCATCTACTGCCCCGTCTTCATCACAAAGTGTCATACACTTTTTGAAAATGGACTTTTATAAAATTGGCAATTGGTTAATTTAAAAAAACCCACCTCAATTCAAAATACACAAATATCCAGATTTTATATATTATCTTCTCTTTGCTATTATCATCCCTTTGATATGAACAATTTGATGTTAATATGTCTATGCATTTTTTTTGCTTTGTTTATATAAGCATATTTAAACATATGCACATAGATGTGTGGAGTGTGTGTGTATTTCCCCTAATAGCTTTCTAATACTAATGGCATATAGTACTATTACACAGTCAGAAATTAATAGCCCGTTAATTAAAAACTTAAGTAAATCTGTAAATCTGTATCAAGTAAAGTTTTCCTTCTTTTTTTTTTTACAATATATAAAATAAATCTATTACCAGATTGTAGATACAAAATAATTAGCCATTTACATTCAATAACATTAATATTTCAAGAAAAATGATTTTAAATATGTGACATGCAATAAACATTAATTTTTGAAGAAAAATGATTTTAAATATAATGTTATATGCAATAAACATTAATACATATTTCAAGAAAAATGATTTTAGCCCTCGCTGGTTTAGCTCAGTGGCTAGAGTGTTGGCCTGTAGACTGAAGGGTCCTTGGATTCGGCCAAAGGCACATGCCTGAGTTGCAGGCTCAGTCCCCAGTCGGGGGTGTGCAGGAGACAGCCAGTCATGATGCTCTCTCATCATTGATGTTTCTATTTCTTTCTCCCTCTCCCTTCCTCTCTGAAATCAATAAAAATATGTAATAAAAAAGAAAAAGAAAAACTACTTTAAATATAATACTAGAGGCCTGGTGCACGAAATTTGTGCACTTGGGGGATGGGGGTGGGGTTCCTTCAACCTGGCCTGTGCCCTCTCAAAGTCCGGGAGCCCTTGGGGGATGTCTTACTGCTGGCTTTGGGGAGAGCGGGCCTAAGCCAGCAGTTGAACATCCTTAGCACTGCTGCGGAGGCAGGAGAGGCTCCTTCCACCTCTGCTGTGCTTGCCAGCTATAAGCCCGGCTTCTGGCTGAGTGGCTCTCCCCCTGCGGAATCAGGCTGAAACAGGCTCTCTGACATCCCCCAAGGGGTCCCAGATTGTGAGGGTACAGGCCAGGCCAAGGGACCCCACTGGTGCATGATTGGGGCCAGGGAGAGATGTAGGTGGTTGGCCAGATGGGGTGGGATAACAGGAGGGCTCCAGGGTGTGTTCATCCCATCTTGCTCAACCCGGACCGGACCCTAGCAGCAAGCTAATCTACTAGGAGCATCTTCCCCTTAGTGGTCAGTGCACATCATAGCAACTGGTTGACTAGTCGACTATCTGCTCCTGGTGGTCAGTGCATGTCATAGTGAGCAGTTGAGTGGCCTTAGCATATTATGCTTTGATTGGTTGAATTGGCTGACTGGTTGACCAGACACTTAGCATATTAGGCTTTTATTATATGGGATTACATGCACTAAACATTAATATTTCAAGAAAAAAATATTTTAAATCTTATATAATAAAAGGGTAATATGCACATTTACCCTAATGGTGGAACGACCGGGAATAACCGGTCGCTATGATGTGCACTGACCATCAGGGGCCAGGCCTGGCTGAGGGACCACCACCCAAGTGCATGAATTTTCATACATCAGGCCTCTAGTAAAATAATATTACCAGAACTGTACTAACATAGTATAATATCACAAAAGTTGTAGGCAATATTAAAAATCTGCAAATAACAAGATTATTTCTATTATATTCTAAATATTTTTTTTCTCTTGACTCTATTTTTGTTCATCAGTTTATGTTGTTCATTATATTCCACAAATGAGTGAGATCATGTGATATTTATCTTTCTCTGACTAGGTTATTTTGCTTAGCATAATGCTCTTCAGGTCCATCCTTGCTGTTTTCCTTTTTGATAATTGTGGAGGTAGCCTGGTTTAATGAAAAGTTCTTGGGTTTGGAGAAACAGATTCAAGTCTCTTTTTCACATTTATTGACAGTGTGATCTTGAGTAGTTTTCTATTCTTTATGCACTTTAGTATCATTACTTTCTTTGCAAAGTTTCCCTTTTTTGCCACAGAAAAGGTCAATTATCTACTCATTGATGAAAAACTTACTTTAAAAAAATATATATTTTATTGAGTTTTTACAGAGAGGAAGAGAGAGGGATAGAGAGTTAGAACATCCATGAGAGAGAATCATTGATCAGCTACCTCCTGCACACCCCCGACTGGGGACTGAACCTGCAACTCAGGCATGTGCCTGCAACCAAGGTACATGCCCTTGACTGGAATCCAACCCAGGACCTTTCAGTCCACAGGCCGAAGCTCTATCCACTGAGCCAAACCGGTTTCGGTGAAATACTTTTAACAACTTTATATATCCTATATCCTATATAATAAAAGGGTAATATGCAAATTGACCCTAACAGCGGAATGACCAGGATAACTGCTTGACCAGTCACTATGAGGTGCACTGACCACCTCTCTGTCCCTTTCCCTGGCCAGCAGGCTCCGATTGCCCAATGGCAAACAAGATAAGTGAGGTGGATGGCAGCAGGGGGCAGGGCTGGGAAGCGGGCGGAGCGGTAGACCTCTCTGTCCCTCCCCCTGGCTGGCAGGATCCTACTGCCTGATGGCAAACAGGGAACTGGGGTTGGTTTGTGGGGCATACAGGTGGCGCCAGGCCAAGGCCATTGCCTCGCTGGTCACTGCACACACAGAGGGCGACCCGTGGTGGGGGCGGGTCCAGCGAGTGGGCTGGAATGACTAACCTCAGTCCACTCTGATTGCCTGATGGCTAATGCGGAACCGGGGGTGGGAGGCGGCAGAGGGCGGGGCTGGCTGTAGGCAGTTGAGGAGGATAGCCCTGATCACAGGCCAGGGCTAGGGACCGTACCCACGCACGAATGTCATGCGCCAGGCAGGCCTCTAGTGTGTGTGTGTGTGTGTGTGTGTGTGTGTGTATTTCAGAGAGAGAAATAAATATTCATGTGAGAGAGAAGCATCAATCGGTTGCCTCCTGAAAGTCCTTTGACTAGAGGTTGAAACTGCATCCTGGGTATGTGCCCTGACAGGGAATTGAACCTGTGACCTTTTGGTGCACTGGACGATGCTCAACCAACTGAGCCACACTAGCCAGGGCTACTTTTAACAACATTTTATAGTACAGTTGGGGTATACAGTGAAAAGAAAGTCCTCCTAAACCATCTATCCCAGGTTCTCAACAGAAGTAGCTAACCCCTGTTCCCACTTACGTTTTGCTGTGCTTGTCCACCTATGTCTTGTGTATCCATTGATGCTAATTACTCCTACTGGGCAAAGACCACATTCCTAAATATGAAAACTTAAGGGCTCTTGTCCTACAGATCATTTTAAAGATTATTTCCCCTTATTTTACAAGTCGGCCACAGGTGTATATTTAGCAGCATTACCAACGCCTGGTGGAATTCAGATTGCTGGGAAGACTCCTAGTGATGGCGGCTCCTACGAACAGCATGTATCTCATATGCAAAAGAAGATAAATGACACGATCGCTAAGAATAAAGAGTTATATGAAATAAATCCTCCAGTAAGTAAACTAAGTCTACATTGTGAATATATAAGTTACTGTTTAGCTGTTAGTGTACCTTCAGGTTATCTTACTTTGGACATTAAAGACCTTTTTTCACTGTTTAGATATGTTCTCCTCAATGCTCATTCTTTTCCCTCCCTTTACACCTATGCTTAAATGTTTTCTTTTTAGGGAGGCTTACTCTGGTCACATGTGGCTATAAAGCACTTGATATGTGGCTAGTCTGAATTGAGATGTGCTGTTGGTATAAAATATACCAGTACACTGGATTTTGAAGATTTAGTAAATGAAAAAGAATGTAAAATGTCTTATGGTTTATTTTTATATTGATTACATGTTTCATTTGTATCTTTTTGTATTATTACCTATGAAGCTTGCTTTATATTTCTATTGAGCAGTGTTGATATAGTTTCTTTAAATTCATTAAAAATGTTAACATGTTAATATATTTACTTACATAGATTTTTTAAAACTTTCTGCAAAATGCTTTATTGACTGCTTGTTTGCTGTAGTTTTCTTTTATAATCATATTTTTATATTTAAACATCTACTAGTAGTAATTATTACTCTTGGGAAGAATGATTTGCAAAGATATATGTGAGGATTCCATATATGAATTGCAATAATATGAGCTGAATTTTCACATAACAATAATTATCAACTCTACTTCCATCCTCACCTCCCACAAGACCTGCCTCTTCCATTGTGTTTCTGTTGTACTGTATTTGCTTCTGTCATGATGCCTGTTACATTTTAGTGCACTTAGTTTTACATGTCTCCCTTCCTTTACTGTAATAAAAGCCCCTTGAAGTCAGAGACATACTGTTTAGTATTGCATTTTAGAGGAGGGAGTAAATCTTTTTGAAATATGTTTTTATTGATTTTTTTAGAGGGAGGGAAGGAGGGAGAAGGATAGACAGATAGAAACATCGATGAAAGACAAACATGGATCGGCTGCCTCATGCATGCCCCCTCTGGGGATCAAGCCTGCAACTTGAGCAAGTACTCTGACCAGGAATTGACTGGGGACCTCTTGGTTCATGGGTTGATGCTCAACCATTGAGCCACACCGGTTGGGTGGGAATAAATCTTTTATGAATTTAAAAATTTCAGCATATATGAATTTCATATATTGAATATGACTATATTTCTACAAAAGCACTAATCACTTTATGAGTATTCTACTATGGCTTTTCTTATTTCAATGCTTGGTACATTCTGGTCTTTTAGCTTAACCTCTCAGAATTTGTTTGAAAAAGTCAATGTACAAGGCCACTTTGTATATTACAGTTTTGTGTTTTAAATTTTCTAAAATAATGTATGCCCACCTTGAAAATGTGGATCAGTGTTCCATATCTTAGAAAGGTAGTTCCAGCTGAAGTGAATGCTGTTGTTTAATTTTTTTTTTTTTTTGAGAAACTTAAAAAAATTTATTAAATTGATTGGAGTGACATTGGTCAGCATGAACATATATAGGTTTCATGTGTGGATTTCTATATTACAAGATCTGTGTATTGCACTGTGTGCTCACCATCCAAGTCAAATCTGTCACCTAATATTAGGACCCCTTTCTGCCCCCATCCCCTTCCCTCTGGCTGTTTGTGTTTGCAAGTTTCAGTTTTTTTGTTTTTTTAAATATATATTTTATTGATTTTTTACAGAGAGGAAGAGAGAGGGATAGAGAGTTAGAAACATAGATGAGAGAGAAACATCGACCAGCTGCCTCCTGCACACCCCCTACTGGGGTTGTGCCTACAACCAAGGTACATGTCCTTGACCGGAATCGAAACTGGGACCTTTCAGTCCGCAGGCCAACGCTCTATCCACTGAGCCAAACAGGTTTCGGCAAGCTTCAGTTTTATATCCCACATCTTACTGAAATTATATGGTTCTTAGTTTTTTCTGTCTTATTTTACTTAGCATAATGTTCTCAAGGTCCATCCATGTTGCTATGAAAAGGTGTAGTACCACTTAACTGGAGATAACTCAGTCAACCAGAGTATCAAAATGAGGTGCAAAACGTTTATTTGGAATTAACAGCACCAGTGGTGAAACCTCATTATGAATCTAAGATAAATTCAATTTCAGATAGTTATATTTATTTTTTTCATGATACAATAAAGAGAGGCATAACTAAATTTTAAACTACTATAAAATTATAAAATGAAGGATAGTTTCAATATTGCATTCAGGGTCAAAAGAACTGATCTAGACAAGTTCATCACATACTAGTTTGCAAAAACCCAGGCAAACTACTCTACTTCTGAACTGCATCTCTTTCTCATTTTGTATTCATTATAATAGGCACCCTGTTAAATTTATATAGGGCAGGTTAATTTGGAATGCAAGCAAAGTAAATAGATGTGAAAGTACTCCATAGATAGCTGTGTTATGAAACTGTGGTGGTAATCTTATGTAACCTATGTGCTAGTGATGAACATTTAAAATTAGCCCTTTGAAAAGCTTTTTCTTATAACTTCCTTAAAAAAAAAAAAAGATGGGTCTGTTGCACTAATAATAAGCTATGTCTTTTGCATTTGTGCTCACATATCCACATTTTTTTGATAATCCTTGTTGCCAACAGATAATTAAAACCTCTAGTTAGCTCTGATATTTGGTTATGAATAGGAAAAACTGATTAAACTATATAGGATTGCACCTTACACTGATCTCAAAAAGATCATTATTGTAACTACCAAAGTTTATTTAGCTTAATAAGTAGTAAAACAAATACATGAGTAATATGTGCACTACGTATATATACATACATCTATTATATTCCTCATTTTACTGTGTGGAGCTATGAAAAATGACCACTGGATAAGAAAAGATATAGAGTACAATCATATTTATGGGCACAAAACTTTAATTCTTTGTGGACTGCTAGAACTTTTAAATGCTATGAAGAAAATACCTTCTCTACAGATGTCTTATAGATTTAATCTGGAAGGACTGCCAGTTCCCAGTTCCCTACTCATTGTAGTTTTCTTTCTCTGCAGTAGATGTCAGTAATGTCTTGCCATAACTGTTTTTGAATTAGCCTGCTGTTATCAACTAAAAAAAATATCCATATGCATACCTATAAAAAGTTATGAAGTTTATAATTAAATATACACTTTAAATATTTTTGGAGACTTCCCTCAAAGGTAGTTGTCTATAATTATAAAATTTTAAAACCAAACTAAAGTATGCAAATATCAAATCATTGTGTTATACACCTGAAACTAATATAATGTTATACATCAATTATACCTCAATTAAAAAAAAGGAAAAGAAAAACTGAAAATTATGGTCTTGTGTAAACTAAAGCAATTATATATATATTTTAGGAGATATCTGAAGAGATTATAGGATCACCCATCCCAGAACCTCGACAACGCTCACGACTCTTAAGATCTCAATCAGAAAGTTCTGATGAAGTTACAGAATTGGACCTTTCGCATGGGAAAAAAGATGCTTTTGTTTTGGAGGTATTATTGCATTGGAGTAATTTCTTAAAGTTTTTAGATGTGTAATTTTTACAATCATACTTGATGTGATTCTTTTGTATCATTACAACTGTTACAAATATAAAAAATATAATATGTAAATATTACAATAAACCTAAGAATTTCAGAACTTAGTAATATATTTTTGTTCAATACCAGAAGACCAATAACAATAATGCAGGTGGTTCTGGAAAAATGTATGTATGAGTTGAAATAAAATTAAAATAATATTAGCTCTTGGAGCTATTTATTGTAAACTTGAATGAATTTAAATAAGAAATTAAGATGCTATTTCTTCACTTACTAGAATTCCCTGCTTTATATGTTGTAATATTTTACTATAATTATAATATTTTTACATGTAATAATATGGGCACTGTGAATTCTGAATGTAGTGTTTTCTTATTGAATTCCGAAGGTATCATTGAACTTTCGTTATAAAAATATACTCAGACTAGCTTTTCTGGAGGATAAATGTGGTGTAAAAGGTTCAGGGAGCCTCCTCTCTCACAAATTTGCTCCCCCTGCCCTCTCAAGAATGGTTAGCTATGAAAGAGATAGATTTCTTTGAAACTGAAGGAAAGGAAAATAAATGAGGCTGTTCAGAAATGTCCTGGTAAGGTGCCTTTTGAAAGAAAAAAGTCAGGTGCCTTGATCTCAGTGAAGCAGGAAGCTGACGGTAGAATTGTATTAGAATGGGATTGGAGTTCTGAAGAGTCTAGAACAGAGCCTGAGAGTGTGAGCAGGATGTCAGCCGTGGGCGATGCACAAGGCTTAACCTAAGGTAAGAGAGTTAATTTGTAGAAAACTCAATCTGTATGGATTTTCCTCTTTTTTTTTTTTTTTTTTTTTTACTGTCTGAGAATGGAAAAATCATGGGAGTTGGTAAAGGATATGTCAGGTTAAGGAGGTAAAAGGATCCAGGGTACTGTTTAGAGCAGTGCTACTTAATTGTGGGCGGTGACTACCTGTAGTGTTAGCACTTTCTGGAAGTTTGTAAGAAATACAAATTCTGGGGATCTTAATTCAGACTTTGTAAATGAAAATTTCATGGTGGGGCCAAGGAATCTGTTTAACAAACTCTCCAGGTGAGACTTAGCATTACTTGAAGTTTGATCTAGGGCAGCATTGGTACTTCTCATCCTGGGATCCTGACTAAGGAATTCATAGAAGTGCTTCAAATGTGGGCAGAAGATGGGGGGACAAGGTGTAGATTCAGTAGGAGAAAGGGCAAAAGGATAGGGGATTGTAGTTGGAGAATGCTTGAATCTGGGTGTGGAATGGATTGGGGAACAGTGTTGAGGTATAGCCATGACCGAGGTAGCTAAGGTCAAGTGGGAGTGAAAGTGGTTCTGGAAGTCACAGGGGAGATGTGAGTGGAAGCATAGAGTGTGTAAGGCAAGAATTAGACCCCTGATGTACAGTGAATTCAGTATATGTCTAGTTGCATAGTTTCACTCTATTATTCACAATGGAAAATAGTGATATAAGAAAAATAGGATTATATATTAATTTGTTAGGCGTGCCTTTAAATTTATCCCTACATAATTTTATTTTAAAGCAATTGTGTCTTTAGTCAAAAATATTGGGTTTTGTTTTTTTTTAATTGCACTATATTTATTTAAACAATTAGAGATAGTTTTTGCTTATGGTACCTTCTTTTGAAACATGCCCTTCTAAAGGATTGAGAAAACGCTTGTTAAAAGAAAAAATTAATTACACTTACAAATTATTTCACTTGGAAGTATTTATAATTATTACTGTAGAGAAATATACTGGTATTTGAAAGGAATTTCTTTCAAATTTTATATTTTAATTTAGGGAAAAGGTTCTTTTTTTGACTTTTAAGTTTTTTATTTAGTAAACAATTTTTTTTTAATTGAAATGATTGCATATTTATTACTTATGTAATAGTTTACAACTTTCTATTTTCAGATTGATGACACAGATGCTATGGAAGATGTACATTCTCTCCTTACTGATGTTCCTCCTCCTTCAGGTAAACAGAAAAAATTACCTTTGAGATGAGACTGTCTTTTTTTTTTTACACATCAGTATTTTAGTTCATAATTATTATGGTACTAACTTTATTTTAGAGGCTTTATCAGTGTCACACCTTATCATGTGCTTTGCTGCTCCAAGGCAGAAAACAGGTTTAAAATATTTATGTTAGAACTTAGATTAACTGATTTTTAATCCTTTTAAGATTACACATTTTTTAAAAAGCAGTAATTTGTTAAGATGGTCTGACATTGTAGAAAAGAATGAAAGGTTCTTAAAGTTAGAATATCATGTAATAATTGAAACAGATTATTTTTAACACAAAAATAAATGAAATATATTTTAACTCTAATTTATTTTGACAGGCTTTTATAGTTGCAATACAGAAATTATGCCTGGCATAAATAATTGGACATCTGAAATACAGGTGAATCTTTCATTTTTAATTTTAAGTAAATACAACATAAGTGATTTTAGCAAGTTCCTTCTTAATATGTTTTCTTTTTCACTTCCTTATTGCAATTAAAATGTTACCCTTTTTCATAACACATTAGTTATTATTGTTCATTATTGGCAGTTTTATTGTAATAGTTAGTAAAGTAATAAAATGCTATACTATCATATCTCCCCATATTTAGATGTTCACATCAGTAAGAGTAATCCGATTAAGCAGCCTTAACCTGACAAATCAAGCCCTTAATAAGAACTTTAATGATCTCTGTGAAAATTTGCTCAAGGTAGGTACCTTCTGACTAACTATATTTTAGTTAAAACTCTTAAGAATCATGAAATTGAAAATGTGTACATATTGTCTGGAATACCTTACACAGAATGGGCTAAATTATTTTTATCTACATATCAACTTAGTCTGCCATCAAATAAAATGCTAAAGTCCTGTCTGTTTTAATATACCATACTATAAAATGAATATATTTTAAGTTATCTGATAGCTTTAAACTTCATAAAAATCTATTGTGTGTATGTAAATTTAAAATACATTTTTCTTATATTATTTTCTATGACATTGATAGATATGATTAAACCTTATTGTCTGCCATAATATTAAAAACTAGAGGCCTGGTGCATGAAATTTGTGCACTGGAGGGGGGCACCCCTCAGCCTGGCCTGTGCCCTCCCACAGTGCGGGAGCTCCGCAATCGATTGCCCTCAGAGGGAGGCCCCACCCACCCAGCTGGGGCTCCATGATGGATCGCCCCCATAGAGGGAGGCCCTGCTCACCCACCTCAGCCTGCCAGTTGGTGGCTTGGGCCTCCCTCTTTGGGGCGATCGTGGAGCCCCCCAATTGATTATCCCGCCTGCTGGTGGTCTGGGCCTGCCTCTGCGGGGCAATCATGGGGTAATGGCAGGGCCCCCAATCAATCGCATCACACCCATCTTGGCTGGCCTGGCGCTAGTGGGTGTCATCATGTGGTCATCCAGATGGTTGTTCCACTGATCGGCTGTTCGGTCAATTTGCATATTATGCTGTTAATATTATAGGCTAGAGGCCTGATGCATAAAATTTGTGCAAGGGTCTTGGCCTTGGCCCCCACACGCCACTGTGGCCCATGTCCAGGCATCTTTGTGTGGAAAGAATAACGTCCGGAAGGACATCTGGTCTAATTAGCATATTATGCTTTTATTATTATAGATGGATTCTTTATGTAAGGATAAACAAGCAGAATTGGACCAGCTTTGTTTTAATTCTTTAAACTTTCCATTTGCCATAATGTGCATTAAAATGTCAGTTTTTGTAAATTTTTAAATGAAAAGAAATGACATTGCTAATATTTTCTATTGTATAGAGCCTGTATTTTAAACTACGGTCTATGATCCCCTGCTGCCTTTGCCATGTAAATTTTACAGTATCTCTTCCTGAAGATGAATTAATTCAGGTATTTAAGATTCAGTCTATTATTAAAGAAGATTTCTAGCTTTTATCTGATCTGTTATAATATTATAAATATGATATAATTAAATAACTATAAGCTGTTTTACTTAAAAATATTTTGAAACTTATTAGTATGAAACATACTGTGTATATTTTGTTTTCATGAACTCTGGTTATCTGAAGTTGGAATTATATTTGTGCTCCAGCATTCAAACAATAGGATTTGTATTTATATGCAGTTTCTCCAGTCCCCATCTGTTAGACAAAGTTCTTGAGCTCTTTCTGGAATATCTATGTGTAGGTGTACATGTTGGGCTTAGTTATAGTTTGAATATCTGGGCTGATGTATAATTCTCTGAGAATTTTAACCAGAATTATAACTGAGAATCTTAACCAGGAAATGCAAATTAACCAATTAGTGTAAGTTATATGTATTGAGTAGTAAACTTATTTTGACAATGATTATTTTGCTAATCTTAACTGTCTCTGTGATTCTAGGTTACAGTCACAGCCGTTGCAATAACTTTTGATAAAAATCAAGCTTTACAGACGACAAAAACACAGGTTGAAAAGTCATTGCAAAGAGGTAAATCTGTGATGAGTGGGATCATAGTTCATGTTTGTCTACATTATAGTTTAGTGATAAAATATAGAGGATAGTAAATTAAATAAATGAGTTGTTTCTTGAAGAGAATCTGCCACTTTTTGTTTATGAAAGTAACGGTGTGGATAAGCATATGGCTAATTTAATACTTTTTATGCATGAAAAGGTGGTGAACTGGTATTTACATAGAGATCCTGTTGTTTTATAGATTTAAATTTAGCATATTAATTCTGCAGTAACTTAGCAGTTTCTATCCTAGTAGCTCTAAGGAGATCCTCAAGGCATTTGAGAAACTACTGATGTAGTAATCATCACGTGTTTTTCTTAGGAAAAGTTCCGTAGTAATCAACAGATTCCCAGAGTGGTCATTTACCCAGTAAAATGTCATTCTTTTTTGCTTTGTTAGGTGTTAAAAGTAGGATTTTGTTTTCTTATTTATTTTTATTGTATTTTTTTTAAATATGTTTTTATTGATTTTACAGAGGTAGAGGGAGAGAGAAATAGAAACAGCAATGATGAGAAAATCATTGATTGGCTGCCTTCTGCATGCCTTCTCCTAGAGATCAAGCCCACAACCAGGGCATGTGCCCTGATCAGAAATCGAACTGTGACCTCCTGCTTCCATGGGTTAATGCTCAACCATTGAGCAACACTGGCCCATCATATTTTGACACTATTACAGAAGTTTCCCATTTTCCCCCCTTTTGCCCCTCTCCACCCAATGACCACCCTATGTCAGGCCATCCCCATTCTATTGTCTATGTCCATTTGGTTAATCTCTTCCTGCCCCACCTCCCAACACCCGTTGAGGTCTATTATTCTGTTCCATGCATCTATACCTCTGGACCTATTTCGTTCATTAGATTCCACATGTAAGTGAGATCATGTGATATTTGTCTTTCTCTACCTGGCTTATTTAGCTTAGCATAGTAGTCTCCAGGTCCATCCATGCTATCTCAAAGGGTAAAAGATCCTTCTTTTTTACTGCTGCATAGTATTCCATGGTGTAACTGTACCACAGCTTTTTTTATCCACTCATCTACTGATTGGCACCTGAGCTCTTTCCAGATAACACCGCTGTGAACAAAGGGATACTTACATTCTTTCTGATTGGTGTTTCAGGATTCTTAGGATATATTCCCAGAAGTGGATCGACGTGTGAAAAGGCAATTTCACCTTTAGTTTTTTGAGGAAACTCCACACTGTTTTCCACAGTGGCTACACCAGTTTGCATTCCCACCAGCAGTGTACTAGGGTTCCCTTCTCATCATCCTCGCCAGCACTTGTTGTTTGTTGATTTATTGATGGTAGCCATTCTGGCAGGTGTGAAGTGATACCTCATTGTAGTTTTAATTTACATCTCTCTGATGATTAGTGATGTTGAACATTTTTTTATGTGTTTATTGGCCATCTGTATGTCCTCCTTGTAGAAGTGTCTATTCAGGTCTTTTGTCCATTTTTAATTGAATTATTCTGGTGTTGAGTTGTATGAGTTCTTGTATAATTTGGAAATTAACCCTTTATCAGATGTATCATTGGTGAATATGTTTTCTCATACAGTAGTTTCCCTTTTCATTTTGTTGATGGTTTCTTTTGTTGTGCAAAAGCTTTTTAGTTTGTAGTCCCATTTGTTAATTTGTTTCCTTTGTTTCTCTTACCCTAGGCGAAGTCTCAGTGAAAATACTGCTAAGTGAGATGTCTGAGATTTTACTGCCTATGTTTTCCTATAGGATTTTTATGGTTTTGTGACTTACATTTAAATCTTTTATCTAGTTTAAGTTTATTCTTGTGTATGGTGTAAGTTGGTGGTCTAGTTTCATTTTTTGCACGTGCCTGTTCAGTTTTCCCACTACCATTTATTGAAGAGACTATCTTTACTCCACTGTATGCTCTTGCCTCCTTTGTCAAATACCAATTGACCATATTGGCATGGCTCAATTTCTGGGGTCTCTGTTCTGTTCCATTGGTCTATTTGCCTGTTTTTGTTCTAGTACCAGGCTGTTTTGTTTGTTTGTTTTTTAATTTTATTGTTGCAAGTATTACATATGTTCTCCTTTCTCCTTCTCCCATTGACCTCTTCTAGGCTGCCTCCATGCCCCGCCTCAGGCCTTTACCACCCTGTTGTCTGTGTCCATGGGTTATGCATTTATGTATACAAGTTCTTTGGTTGATCTCCTCCTACCCACCCTCCCTTCCCTGCCTTCCCTCTGAGATTCCACAGTCTGTTCCATGCTTCTATGACTCTGGATCTATTTTGTTCATCAATTTATTTTAACCCCTTATTAGACGTATCACTAGAATCCAGATAGTACCAGGCTGTTTTGATTAGAGTGGTTTTGTAGTATAGTTTGATATCAAGTATTGTGATTCCTCCTACGTTATTCTTCTTTCTCAACATTGCTGTGGCTATTCGGGTTTTTATTTTGATTCCATATAAATTTTGGAATATTTGTTCTAGATCTGTGAAATATGTCATTGATATTTTAATTGGGATTTCATTGAATCTATAGATGCCATTGGGTAGTATGGACATTTTATGATTTAATTCTTCAGTTCATGAACATGGTATATGCTTTCACTTGTTTGTATCTTCCTCTCTTTCCTTTTTCGGTGTTCTGTGGTTTTCCGAGTATAGGACTTTTACCTTGTTGGTTAAGTTTATTCCCAGATTATCTTATTTTTTGTTGCAATGGTAAATGGGATTTTTTTTTTTATTATTATTATTATTTTTAGTTTCTCTTTCTGAGAGTTCATTATTGGTGTATAAAAATGCAATCTATTTTCAGGTATTAAATTTGTATTCTGCTACTTTGTTAAAGTTACTTACTAAATATAGCAATCTTTTGGTAGAGTCTTTTAGGGTTTTTTATATGCAATATATGTAATCTGCGAATAATGATAGTTTTACTTCCTCCTTTCTAATTTGGATACATTTATTTCTTCTTTCTGTCTGATCTCTGTGACTAGGACCTCCAATATTACGTTTAATAAGAGTGGTGTAAACAGACATCCCTGTCTTGCTTCTGATCTTAAGGAAAATGCTTTTAGTTTTTGACCACTGAGTATGATGTTTGCTGTAGGTGTGTCATATATGACCTTTATTTTTTATTATGTTGAGTTATGATTCCTCTATTCCCACTTTCCTGAGAGTTTTTTTTTTTAAATCAAAAATGAGTGCTGGATTTTGTCTAATGCTTTTTATGTGTCTATTGATATGATCATATGATTTTTATCTTTCATTTTGTTTATGTGGCAAATCACATTTATTGATTTGTGAATATTGAACCATCTTTGCATTCCTAAAATACAATAGATCCCACTTGGTTATGGTGTATGTTTTTTTTTTTTTTTTTTTTTTTTTTTTTTTTTTTTTAATGCATTGCTTGATCCTAATTGCTCATATTTTGTTGAGGATTTTATCATCCACATTCATCAAGGATTTTAGCCTATAATTTTCTTTGTTTGTAGTGTCTTTATCTGGTTTTGGAATTAGGATAATGCTAGCCTCATATAAAGAGCTTGGAAGTCTTCCCTCCTCTTAAATTTTTTGGAAGAGTGTGAGGATAGGTGTTAATTTGTATTCGAATGTTTGGTAAAACTCACCTGTGAAGCTACTGGGTCCAGGGCTTTTGTTTGCTGGGAGTTTTTTTTTTTTATTACTGCTTCAATTTCATTAGTTGCTATTGACCTATTCAAGTTTTCTGATTCTTCCTGATTACTTTTTGGCAGATTGTACTTAGCATTTGTCTATTTCTCCCAGGTTGCCCACTTTGTTGGCATATAGATGTTCAAAGAACTTTCTTACAATTTGTTATACCAGATTCTTAATTTTTAAAAAAATTAATAAAAGGTTATTACTAAATAATTAGTGTTTTTCTTGCTTCCTAAGCCTCTACAGATAATGAAGAACTTCTGCAGTTTCCACTGGAACTCTGTTCAGATTCACTTCCTTCTCATCCTTTTCCACCAGCTAAAGGTTGGTTAAATAAGGGAAATGCAAACACAAATCTTAGTTTCTAGTGTTTTTTACTTGCTTCATTATTGTAGATAATCTTAGAATCTTGAGATGAAGATTTACTCTTCATTCTTTCATTGTTATGTTCATATTCATAAAAGGGGGAAAGTAATATTCTCATTTTAATTTCTCAAGTAATGTCAGCACATATTATTAAAATAATTTTTCATATGAGACTCCATTTTTATATATCAAATGTATTAAAGTTTTATTTTCAGAGATTTGGATTTCCCATAGTGATTTATTTGATATACTTGAAATTTATATTATGTTTGGTAATTTTTTTCAGCAACAATTGAAAATACAAAAATATTCATTTTGAAAATGACAACAAACTACTTATTTTCTCCAGAGGTATTTGGAGAGGTTTTGTGTGGCAGCAGTAATGTGAGAAAGGAGTGTGTTTTTGTCTCTTAGGTATCTTGGATACAATTGAACATTTTTAGGTACTTACAAGATACTGCCGTTTTTTCAAATACAAAATGATCATCTCTTAATAATAGTGCATCTACTTAGATCTAACACTCTTTGGAGAAAATGGTAGTTTTTTTCATTTTTCTTCTGATTTCAGTGCAATTTTTATTACAAAATTTATAGAATTATTATACTTCATAGCATTACATGTATAATAAATGTAGTTTGTGTTTTTCCTAAATGTTTTATTCTGAAAAATGGTACATCTGTTATTCAAAAAAACATATTGACTTTTCTTATTTTTATATTTTATAATACAAGTGAAATTATTTCATGTTTTCTACTTGTCAGGTATATTATCTGATATCAAATTAGATGTAATGTGGAATAGTTTTATACTCACATTGCATGTACATTAATAATCTTTACTAAATCAGTGCAAAGCCTGTCCATATAGATAAGTGGATCCCATCTCTTATTTTGAAGTTGGAAAGATGAGGTACTTTTAAATTCTGAACTTTCTGACATGGTAACTGTGGTCCTTTTCCCTTTTTGTCTAAATTAAAATTCTAACTTAGAACTCCATGTAGAATTTTTGCATACTTCAACTTCCTTGAAAGGATAGAGAGGAAAAATCAAAACCAAAGATAATCTGAGTTCAGCTTTATAAAATAAATATAGCTCCCAGAATAAAAAGTAGAACTGTTAAGAATCTCCCTTGAACTGACTATAATAGACAGGATTTTTTTTTTTTTAAATACCTATTTTATACAGAAATGTGTATTTAATGCAGGGTTAGTTTTAAACTATTTTTAGGTATCATTTTTATTCATCCTTAACCTGAAATGTGTGGGGCTGGGTGGAGGGAGAGAACTAATTAACAAAACAAAGAACTAATTAACAAAAAATATTTCATCAATTGCTAATCTATTGGAATATGTATGTGTTCTTGGGGTTCCTGTTAGCTGTATTTTACCATGTTACTAGATACTGAGTTCTGTAGATCAAATTTAAACTCTTAAGTTTGCTTTATCTGTGTTGATTACACAGTATCTGCAGTCCTTTTTCAAAGGTCATTATAACCAGTATTTCTTTCTCTTTTTTTAAAAATATATTTTATTGATTTTTTACAGAGAGGAAGAGAGAGGGATAGAGAGTTAGAAACATCTATGAGAATCATCAACCAGCTGCCTCTTGCACACCTACTGGAGATGTGCCCATAACCAAGGTACATGCCCATGACCGGAATCGAACCTGGGACCTTTCAGTTCCGCAGGCCAAAGCTTCATCCACTGAGCCAAACCGGTTTTGGCTAACCAGTATTTCTTGTCATTAGTATATTTTGTATAAATTATACTGTGTGAACTGAAGAATAAGGAAAAAAGAATAAGAGTGGAATAAGTAATAGCTGAACAATCTTAAAATATTTGCAATTCAATTTAAGGAGTGTAGAGAAGAGCCATAGGTGGAGTATTAAAGCAACAGACCTGGGATCTCTTCTCAGTTCTGCTACTCAGCGGTGTGAGACTTGAGGCCAACTTAAACCTCATTTCCTCATCTGTGAAACGTGAAAGGATTAAGGTTCCCTCTAGCCTTTAAAATTCTCCAATTCCCTGGGTTTCTGCAGTTTGTGGTTCTTCAGTTAACATATTCCCATTACTAAAAACAAATCAAAAGCTAAATTATGCCTATGGTCACACTGAACTTAAAAATTTCCAAATAGCTTCTAATTAGTTAAACCAATAATTTTAAACCATAGTGTTTCTTCAGAGGTGCCTCACGACTTCCCAGGAGGCAGGGTGGAAAGGGAGGGAGCTGAAAAGGGTTGGGGATGTGAAGGGATAGGTCTCTGGACCCCCTACGGTACCTCTGAACTAGAGCAGCTCTGATTCAGTGTGTTTCTGGGTATCTGCTTTTTATATGTGATTTTGTTTGAAGAAAGAAAGTGTTTCAAAATTGGGAAATAATGGAATCAGATCATTTCACCTTTATTATCATTGTCATCACCATCATCTTGTTCATAATGATCAACATAATCAAAACCAGTACTAATGTGTATAAAACTTTTTATACTAAGTGCTTATCTGAAAAACATGTGTGCTTTTCCATGAATATTGCATTTCAGAATCATCAGTAAGCACTAAAGAGTTTATCTGTACCTGTTGTAAACAGTTTTGTGAATTGTGGTTTATGTTGCATGCTTATTTATTGTCTTTGTTCCCTCAAAGTCTTTTTAGGAGAACATGGGCTATACCAAATATATTTGAAAAAGTTATTTTAAAGAAAGTATTTTCAAATATTAGAGGATAGGATGAGTTTTGTAAAGATCCTAAAAATGTCAGAATGTTATAACATGAATGTAGCAACTGGGCATTATAATATGAAGAAAAAGCTTTGCGTAGAATATCTGGAAAAAAATAAGCATAACAATTCAGAGGAAACAGGCAGGAGAGGGCAGGTAAGAGTGTTAGGAATAAATGTTCAAAAATGTCTCTACTTTAAAAAAATATTTTTATTGATTTCAGACAGGAAGGGAGAGATAGAAACATCAATGATGATAGAGAATTAATCATTGATTGGCTGCCTCCTGCACGGCCCACATTGAGGACCGAGCCCCTAAACTGGGCATGTGCCCTGACTGGGAATCAGGAATTGAGCCATGACCTCCTGGTTCATGCGTCAATGCTCAACCACTGAGCTACATGAGCTGGGCTCTTCTCTGCTTTTCTATATGCAACCCACAGAGGCTCAAAAGTCAACTACTAATACTAAGAAGTAAATAAATATATATAATTTTTATAGTTTTGTTAGTTCAGTTAGCTAAGCTGATGGAGCTTTTCTTTTTTTTTTCCTTTTTTTAAAATATATTTTATTGATTTTTTACAGAGAGGAAGGGAGAGAGATAGAGAGCTAGAAACGTCGATGAGAGAGAAACATCGACCAGCTGCCTCTTGCACACTCCCCACCGGGGATGTGCCCGCAACCAACGTACATGCCCCTGACCGGAATCGAACCTGGGACCCTTCAGTCCGCAGACTGATGCCCGCAGACTGAGCCAAACCGGTTTTGGCTCTTTTTTAATTCTGGATTCTATCACAAATAGGATAATTTGTTAAAATGTTCATTTTCTTTTATGTTGACAAAAGTAGTTTTAAGAGCTAAGTTAAGCACAGTATATTTATTAATACTTCCATCTTTTCACTTGTAGATAAACCTTTTCTTATCCTTTCATATTATTGGAAATGAGTGAATATTATGTGAAGAAAAGATGCTTCAATTATATGTATCCTATTTCTGTGTATAGAGTAAGCCTGGGCCTGAATTGTCCATCCATGCTCAATATTTTCTTCCATCTTTTGTTATATTTGGTTTTGTTTCTCAAGGTAACAAAATAGTTTGAAGTATGTCTCAAATTTATGGTTGGCTTGGTGTTACCTTGCTAGTTATCTTGATTTTTCAGATTTGAAATATTAAAAGGTGCTGAGCTGAAATAATTTCTTAAAGGACATTGTCATATGAAGGTCATCCAAATATTTTAATGAATACTGTGAGGATCATAGATGATGTGGCGTTGACATAAATTATTTTCATGTGAAGCTGTGTTACGAGAAAAAAGATGGCTATAGTGAATTTTTATGCCACTTTCATAGTGTTTTTCCTAACTATTAATATCAAGACTTCAGTTTTTCTCAAAATAGTTTCAAGATACTTATAAAATGATATATATAGGAAATACCATATTGTAGGGTTTAAAGACCTATGTATTTTATCCTATTATAAATAAATTTCAAATACTTTACAAATCTAATCTATAATAGGATAGTATTTTCATTAAAATTTTGAGAGTTTTAAGACTTGAAAGGTTTGATTAAATTGATCCTAGTTTTTATATACTGTTAGATAAAACTGTATAAAGGAAAAAGTTTTTATAATACCCACCTTGTTCCTGCTTTCATTTTGCTTTATGCTGGCATGATTTCCTCATGCTCAGTGGCATAAGCTATATGCTGCCAAGATTACTCTTTTCATTAAGCAGCTGCTGACTAATGTGACAAGCATAGGCCAAAATCTGGGTTTCAATATAAAAGAAAATAAGTTGGCTTATTCCTTTAATATGTTGTACTCCATAATTAGGTATCCACATCAGAAGTTTTTTTTTTTTTTTTTATCTTTACTTTTATTGTAGTTTTATAAGAATTAGTTTTTCTTTTTGTTAAATCAAATTTGATTTTAAACAATATCTTAACTTTTTAAATTTAATGACTTCCCTCACATTATTTTAAACTAGCTATTAGAAATATAAATCTATGAAACCTTTAAAATTAGCTTTCATTTTTTTCCTGCCAACTAACGATTCTGAATTCTTACAAGTCTAAATAATTCATTATACTAACTAAATATCTTTATATATTAACAACTCATTGCATGCCTGTTTTCTCTCTCTCTTTAAAATATATTTTGTCCCATTGACCAAATGGTATCAACAGTAGAAAGTTCTCCATATTATTGGTGACCACCACAATCCACAGGAGATTTTGAAAGGGAGAGATACTGAGGGAAAGGAGAATGATTGGAAAATAGAAACTAAAGGGAGGAAAGTGTGTGGAAAACTTAACTCAAAATGGGAAGGAAGGAAGAAAAGAATTGACGGAGAAGTAGGGTTAAGAAATTTTAGCTTCTTTAAGGTAGCTTGAGGACAGTAAAAGCTGGAGTAGGGAACAGTGGAATGTAAAAGAAAAAAAATTAATTAATTGAGTTACTGATGGAAAACAGATTATTTGGAAGAGACGATATGAGGAGGAGTGGGTACCTGCTAATGTTGGCAGGAAAACAATAAAGGGTGATTGAAGGAAAAGCACAAGTGGTTTAGAATGTTGTACACTTTTAGCTGGAAGCTTTAATGACCCAGATAGAGAAGCTACTTAATTGTCTTTGTCCTCTAGCGCAGTGGTCGGCAAACTGCGGCTCGTGAGCCACATGCAGCTCTTTGGCCCCTTGAGTGTGGCTCTTCCATAAAATACCACGTGCGGGTGTGCATGTACAGTGTGATTGAAACTTCATGGCCCATGCGCAGAAGTCGGATTTTGGCTCTCAAAAGAAATTTCAATCGTTGTGCTGTTGATATTTGGCTGTGTTGACTAATGAGTTTGCCTACCACTGCTCTAGTGTATGTATTACCTTTATAATTGAAATTTTTTCCTTATGGACTGTCCAAATTGAAGTTATGTCTTTTTCTATGCCTTAATAGTTTTTAACTATAATATGACCATTTTATTACCAACCCACCAATATTTGAATATAATTATGGACAAAGTTTATGCTGAATGTTCATATACATCCTTTATCTAACTTGGTTATTAATCCAGATTTTATAGCTATATGACTTAGCTAATCAGTGCATTATAGATTGATGGAAATGCCTAATCTGCCAAAGAACTTTTCTGCAGGAATTTTTTCAGTTTTAGTAATTTTCTTAGGTTGACCATGTAAAATTGTCTCATATTTTTTAATTATTAAGAACAAAGATGTTCTGTGAATTCTAATAATACAAAGTGAGTTAGTGGTCAGTATAGAACTTTATCATAGTTAATCAACACCTTTGTCATTGGTATGACAGATTAGGAAAATAAAAAAGCCTTTAGAGGCATTGGAGCATGTATAATTGAGGGAGGAAGAATTCTTGCCACATTTTTTTCTTTGTCATCATTTTGCTCATTTTCACTAAACTGCTCTTAACTTAGGGTAATCCCCCTCCCCACGCCATTAGGGCTTGTTAAATATTGCTGGAACGTACTAGGAGAATAAGAAAGCCATAGGTGCTGGTGTGCGTGCCAGGCTAACTTTCCAGGGTTGTTTATTTGGGGATAATAGAGTTATCACTTACTTGTGCTTTTTAAAACAAAATAATCTTTTTTTGTATTCAGTGGGAAAGGAAATGGTAAGAGAAGTAGGCTGCCATGTGGCTTGATTGAGACTCTCTTTACAGTTAGAATGGGACCTAACCTAAGTGTTTGTCTCAAACTCTTTCACATAGATACACAAATGGCCCACACTAAGCATTAGCCCTCAGCAAAGCCCAAATGACTTTAATAAGATTTATTTTTAATCAAAATTACTAGTTTGTCATTGAGCCAGACAGCTTATATATGTAGTACTTCTCTTCTGAAAAGCCTGTTGCCTGGGAACTCAAGTTGTAATCAGAAGGAGCAGTGTGACAGAGAGCCCGATATTTGAAGTAGTCGAACCAGTGCAAGGTGCTGCCAGGACTAGCTCACCTTAGGCCTTTTTTCGGAGAGAAAAAAATTAAGGTCATAGCTAGCATATTAATAGATGAATCTGCTCTTCTTAAGTGAGATAAATCTTTTCTCTCTCCATTTCCCTTAATACTGTCTCAAATTTTGAAACTGATTTTTTTTCATATTTAATTCAAACACATTAATATTTGAGGGCCAAGAATAAATATTTTCCATTTCTTTTATTTTCCCTCTCCCCTATTCTTTAAAAATTTGATGGGGAAAGTAGTAAATGCACATGGTGGAAAGTTCAAATCCTACCAAAAAATCATATAGTTCAATAAAGCATTCATCTCCCTTCATTGCCCTTCCCAAGAGGCAACTACTACTTTTTAAACATGTTTTTATTGATTTCAAAGAGAGGAAGGGAAAGGGAAAGAGGGATGGAATCATTGATGAGAGAGAAACATTATGGACTGGTTGCCTCCTGCATGCTCTTTTCTGGGAATTGAACTGTGACTTCTGGTTCATAGGTCGATGCTCAATCAGTGAACCACACAGCACAGGCAAGACAACTGCTCTTTAAAAAAAAAAATAAAAAAAATAAAAAAAATAAAAAAAATAAAAAAAATAAAAAAAATAAAAAAAATAAAAAAAATAAAAAAAATAAAAAAATATATATATATAGTGGTGCCTCACACAACGAACTTAATTCGTTCCAGGAGCAAGCTTGTTATGCGAAAAGTTCGTTATGTGAAACGCGTTTTCCCATAACAATACATGTTAAAAAAAATAATTCGTTCTGTAGCATAAAATATGCTAAGATGACATAAAAAAAATATGCTAAGATGACATATTTTTATTTAGATACATCTAAAAACATAATTTTTTTTTAAAAAAACACACATTTTTTTAATTTTAAGACAGACTAAGTAGAGTCTACCGAATCTTGCACATCTTCATCCATTTTCTGCTTTTTGGCCGATGGTTTCATGAAAAACCTGTCCAAAGCTCGCTGTGCGAGGCGTTCGTTATGCGAGGCACCACTGTATATATATAATTGATTTTAGAGAGAGAGGGAGAAACATCCATGAGAGAGTTTGATGCTCTGCTCTGGTCTTGTTCATTAGTTGTTTTTTTTTTATTTCAGAGAGAAAAGTAGAGGGAGATAGAGACAGAAACATAAGTGATAAGAGAATCATTGATCAGCTGCCTTCTGCATGCCCCCTACCCGGGATTGAGCCCACAACCTGGGCATGTGCCCCTGACCGGAATCGAACATGGGACCCTTCACTCCGCAGGCCAACACTATATCCACTGAGCCAAACTGGCAAGGGTTGAGGCAGTTGCTCTTAATAGCTTATTATCTATCTTTGCAAATATATTTTATATTTTCTTTTTCAAAAACAAATTTATACACATCATTGTATACCTTTGTGTTTCCTTTTCACTTGCTAAACTTGGAAATGGGAACAGATACTTTTTTTCCTTATTAAGACCAAGTTCTTTTTTAAAAAATGTGTTTTTATCAATTTTTAGAGAGAAAGAAGGGAGAGGGATAGATAGAAACATAGATGAGAGAGAAACACTATCGACTGCTTGCCTCCTGCACACCTGTACTTGGGATTGAGCCTGCAACCTGGGCATATGCCCTGTCTGGGAATCAAACCATGACCTATTGGTTCCTGGGATAGATAGATGCTCAATTTCTGATCCACACTGGCTGGAAGGGAACAAACACTTTTTACATTTAAATTCTTTCTGTGGACATTTGCTTTTAACATAAATAGTTGCTACTGGGGAATCCCATATTACCCAGATTATATTGAGGTACAGAAGATAATTTCACTTCAGTGATTTTCACTTTTTTTTTTTTTTTTTTTTTTTTAGCTTCCTCCCCTGCCCCTACATTTTAAAAAACTTTCACAGAATTCCTGATTTTTTTTGTAATTCTATGCTCATCAAGGGCATATGAGAACCATGGGACCCTCCTGGGACATGGAAACCCGGGGTAGGTCTCCTGCTGTCCCAGCACTGGGTTTTGCTATGCTGAATTGTCCCTAGAGATCTGGTCAGCCTCAAGATGTCAGCTCTGGCCTTCTTCCTGTAGATTTCATCTCCTGGGCTTCCAGAGTCCAGAGGACTCACCCTGTCTGGATCTGCAGTCTGGGGCCATGATTATCAGGGCATGTCCACAGCATAGCACCCTCACAGGCAATTTGTGGACCCCCCCTAGTGACCCTGTTTGTTTATCAGCTCTCTATTGTAAGAGGAGTGGCACCCATCGCACACTCTCAGTATTAGCTAGTGGTCACTTGACGTATACAAATGGGGAGGAGGGCGTCATGGGAGATGCTTCCATTGTACCCAATTATCAGAAACATTGTGTACAAATCTTACTTTTGGAAAGTGTAAATTTTTTTATTAACTTAAGAATAGTACCAAAAGATTAACTAATTAGGCAGAGACAAAAATGTGTATTTAGTTTATAAATTAAAAAAAACAACTGGCTGACCCAAATAATTCTCAGTGTTTCTTATGGGTTATTTCTACATGACAACACTATTCCTTCAATTATAAAATTCTTTGAAACAAAAATTCAAATGTGTTTGTGTAGCTAGATCCTGAACATTAGGAATAGGTGATTTTTAACATGTCAGAGAAAATTCTGGATGCTATTTGTATGAGGTACCGGAAAGGAAGTGATTGAGATTCCTGGTTATTTCTATGGAGAACAGTCACTTTTTCATTCCACGAAGTCTTGTTACCACCAGAGGACTTTGGTGACAGTAATGTCCTTGAATGAAGGGGTTGGTGGTAAGGGGGAGTATTATGGCTAGTAAGGAGCTTGTGTTTGTCTGTGAGACATCAGTCATTGCCTTGTGTGTAATTTTTAATCTTACTGTCCCTTCCTCACACAAATATTTCCCTTCCATGTTTCATTTCAGATTTTCTTCCCAATTCATTGACCCTTTTCTCTGCTCAGTTTTCTCACATCCTGCTTTCATTCTATTTGTTACTGTGCTTATATTTTCTCATGCCTATAAAGTTTCTGAAACTCTTTTTGTGTTATACTAACAAGTAGTCTTCCTTGGCATGGTATTGATTAACTGAGCTAGTTTTCATATGTCAATAGAAACTGCATTAGGAATCTAAATACTTCTATTTTGGTTTGCTTTTACAATGAAGCCATAAAGATTTCCTCCTCTTCTTCTGGCTTATAGAGAGTACTTACAAACAGCAAAGAAGAGAAACTGGTTTATACTTAGCATCCAAGCTAATGTTGTTCATATTGTCTTATTAGAACACCTGAAGAGTGCAAGTTCTAACTCAGGTATACCAGCTGCACAGAGAGGTGAGTTCGTCTAATCAAATAGTCACCAAGGTGTGAAATTCTAGTGTGGTGGTGCATAAACATACAGACATTGGAAAAATGCACTGGACAGTGGAATTCAGACACCAAAATGTGGCTTTATTGTAGTTAGAATGTGTCTCAAAAACATTAATAAAACTAATATTTTAAAAAATTAAAGCATTTTTATAGTTTTCCAATTTCTAAAAATAAAATGTTAGCCTTTTAATATATATATTTTAGTTCAGTAAAAGCAGAACTTGTTAGATTCACACCTGCCACCCACCCCAGTGTTATGAGAAGCTTTGTTGCCATAAACGTACATGGAAAAGAGATTATGGACAGAAGCGATCCTTTGTCTTTCCTGTTACTCTTGGTAGAAGGAAGATGTTTTAATAAAAGATAAGTCAACTAGTGATTTTTTTCATCTATTCGTCAACATTTGACTCATTATTTTTTGTTCTGATTTTAAAGTAGACATAGGAAGGCAATTATTCACAAAGTTTGGATTGCAAATTAAAGTCCTAAAGTATAAACAGCTTAAACATTGTAAAGAAAAAAGAATGCGGAGAAAGTTAGTGAAAACATGGTATATGGTCCTGATATTTCTGTTAAACCCTACTTCCGTTTTCCCTAAGAGACCACACAACTATGACATCACCAGAAACGCTCAGCCAGCTAACTGAGAAATTGGTTTTGGACAAATCAGTGTCTAAAGCTTGACTCTTTACTGTCTCTCTTATCTGACTTGAAAGGGACCATTCTTTTTCTGTATTACAGTTAAGTTACGTCATCAGAAGGAGTGTTATGACGAGTAAGAGACGTCATACATATTTTTTCTTTTGTTTTCTGTCTGTGTTTCCAGCAACGTCAGTTGATTACAGTTCCTTTGCAGACAGATGCAGCAGCTGGATAGAGCTCATTAAACTGAAAGCTCAGACCATAAGGCGCGGATCAATTAAGACAAGTAGGCGGATGTTTCTACCACATTATGATCTGAGAAGCATACCCCTGATTTCCCAGTGGTGAAGGCTAGACTTTCCCACCCAGTAATAACATTGCGAATCAATCATGTGTTGGAGTGTGAAAGCTGCCAGACTAATGGTCATTTAGCAGAAGTTATTGAAGGGCCTTTAGATTTGTTGATTTTAACTGTAGACTTTTTTTTTTTAATTTCACTTTTTGTGAAAGAATTCTTAAAAGTATATAAATAGATAATATATTCTAGTGGAAGGAAATTGTCAGCTCTCTAATTGAAGAGATACAATTCCAGGACCCAAGGTACTATCTAACATATGGCATGTGTCAGTTTATCAAGTGTGATATCCAGAGGGCTGAAAGAATGAGGTATTTTTAGAAAGAAAGTAAACTCTTATCTGTTAGAATCAAGATCATCAGATGCTCTTTATCTATACTCCATGTGTTTTGGTAGATTCGGAGGTAAATGTATTTGAGTGTCAGAGTTTACAATACATTAATAGGGAAGGAACTATATTTTAGAGGAAAGATCACAGGATATGGAACCTGTTAGATCTGGTTTTGAACCTTAGAAGTGCCATTTTAATAGCTGTGTGGCCTTGGGAAAGTTATTAAACTTCTCTCAGCCTCAGTTTCCTCATGTTGAAAATGGGGATAAAACCTAGGTTGCTGGGTTGTTGTAAGGATTAGGTGTATATATGTGCCTGCTTTATAATAGTTATTTCATAAGTGGTAGCTATTATTATATTTTATAACAATCAACTTTGAGATAGCCAAGGTTATTTCGAAGTTTTTTAAAATTATGAGTTTGATCAAAATGGTTTAGAAAATAAACCTATTACAACTAGTTAACAAGGTTTATCTACAAGTTGACAATGATGAAGTCATCTGAAAAAGTTGGGGAAAAAACTGGGAAATATAACAACTTTCACACTCTTTGTAATAATTTGTTCCCACAGCAGATAATTTTTAATTGCTCTGCCGCTTTTCCCCTTTCTTCACTTTATAACGATCATTGTATGTATAGCTACACCGCATCAACATTTTCTTTTGCAGGAATGCCATTTTCCTTCCAAAAGAATTCCATTCCAGCATTTTCTCTTATGTTTTTCTTTCTCTCTCTCTTTAAATTGCATGCAGTGCATGATAATTTCTCGACTTTCATGACATGGCTTAGCCTCACTGACAGCTGAATGTTGTCACCACTTACTCGGAAACCTTGGGGAGTAATTGAGTTACTAGCATCTGATCTTGGTGTTTTCTCTTCTTTCTTCAATTTTTAGCTGTGACAGTTGAAAAAGCAAGTCCAATGGGTGAAGGAAATTTCCGGAATCGTTCTGTTCCACCTTGTGCAAATTCTACAGTTGGGGTTGTTAAGATGACACCTCTTTCTTTCATTCCTGGAGCAAAAATAACGAAGTATCTTGGGATAATTAACATGTTTTTTATTCGGGAAACCACTTCTCTACGTGAGGTAATTTTATGGATGTTATTTCATTATTTTTGTGAATTTTCTCTGATTGAAGATATTAGTGACAAAACCAAACAAGTTTCAAATATTATCTTTTTTTTTTTTTTTTTTTTTGCCAAATGTAACACACACAGCTTTCCCCCCCCTCCCAATAACCTGTCTGGATTGCTTGTAGATTACATTTACCAAATTTCACACAGTAGTTAGCATTATCACAAGACATGAACAAAACAGATAGAGCCCCTGGCCTGATGGAATTTACAGTCTAGTGAAACTGGAGCATGGTGGACATTAAACAAATAATTATGTAACCATTAGTGATAGTAAGTGATATAAAGAAATATAACAGAGGCCATTAGAAAATATACTGGGGGAACTCACTTTAGATTTAAGGAAGGTATCTCTGAGGAAGTTCCATTTCAGCCAGGACCTAAAGAACTAGATTTGAATTAGCCTGGTAGAAAATTGGGTGATGATCCTTAGAACCTCCAGGAGCAGTATATGTAAAGACCTTGAGGCAGAGGAAGTGCTTAACATTTTTGAGAAACTGATAAAAGATAAACATGACTAGAACGTGGTTCAGAAGGGGAGTTGTGAATAGCAGGGAGGTTTTATTGTTTATATTTATCACTAATATACTCGAAGGAGGGTGGGAACAATTTGATAGAGGGAGATGTTGAAGATGGAGAAACAATTTGAATTCTTGCTCTGCCATTTATTTACTAATCATGTGATCATAGCTAGTCATGGGCACATTACAAATTCTTTGAGCTTCATCATCTGTAAAATAAGGAGAGTAATCCCTATCACATAACTATGTTCAGTAAAGTTTTGTTCATTCGTGCAACAAGTCCTCACAAAGGACATTAAAATAATCCATTATATTAAGATCATTGAAGATGGTGTAATATTTCTTCTTTGCCATTTTATCTACATTTATTTACACAAGTACATCATTTGATTTTCCTGTGCATTATCATGCAGGAAGGAGGAGTCAGTGGTTTTCTCCATGCTTTTGTCGCTGAGGTGTTTGCAATGGTGAGAGCTCATGTTGCTGCGTTAGGAGGGAATGCTGTTGTCTCCTACATCATGAAGCAGTGTGTCTTCATGGAGAACCCAAATAAGAACCAGGTAAGAGGTAGTTAAAGACCTCTGACCGAGAACACGGGAATGTCCCCCTAGGCCTTCCCACCTGCCACGCTCCCCTGCAACAGAGATTTGCTCTTTATAAAGCTCTTTGATGCTCAATGTTTAGAATGTGTTCTAGAGAATATTTATAATAAAAGCCTAAGCGACCGTTATGGTGGACTGACCAGAACGACCAGTCACTGTGATACACACTGACCACCGAGGGCAGCGCTCGATGCAGGAGCTGTCCCCTGGTGGTCAGTGTGCTCAAGGGGAGTGCCGCTCAACCAGAAGCCGGGCTCACAGCTAGCTAGTGCAGCGGTGGTAGCAGGAGCCTCTCCTGCCTCCGCAGCAGCATTAAGGAGCAGCGAGTCCAGCAGTAAGGAAGAAGGGGTCCCGTACCGAGAAAGGGATCCCAGACTGTGAGAGGGCACAGGCCGGGCTAAGGGAAACCCCTCCACCCCCAGTGCATGAATTTCGTGCACTAGGCCTGTAGTATATTGATAACCATGGTCATATAGAGGTCAGATGCAGTTGTCACATTCCAGGTGACCAGCTGCTCCTTAATACTTCTAGAAGTTTTGCTTCTAATTTACTACTTTTTTCTTTTTAATATATATTTTATTGATTTTTTACAGAGAGGAAGGGAGAGGATAGGGAGTTAGAAACATCGATGAGAGAGAAACATCAATCAGCTGCCTACTGCACACCCTCTACAGGGGATGTGCCCGCAACCAAGGTACATGCCCTTGACTGGAATCAAACCCCTCAGTCTGCAGTCTGATACTCTATCCACTGAGCCAAACTGGTTAGGGCATAATTTACTACTTTTTTCATCATCATCTTGGTGGGTCTTTGGTATACAGTGAGGGCTGACTGAGGAGAGTTAAAAATGCCTCCCAAACTGGCGTGGCTCAGTGGTTGAGCAACAGCCTATGAATCAGGAGGTCACAGTTGTATTCCCAGTCTCAGAGCATATGCTTGGGTTGCGGGCTTGATCCCCATTGGGGGAGGGGGAGAGAGGTGTTTCTGTCTTTTTCTCCCTTTCCATTCATCTCTGAAATATACACACACACACACACACACACACACACACACACACACACACATTTAAAAAGCCCTCCTCTAGTTTGGATTATGATGCCATCAGGTTCTCACTGCCATGCTGGTGAAAAGTACATCGTAATGGGGCCACACTGCTTTGTTTTGTTTTTAAACAAGTAATGTAATTATGTTAATGGGGGCTAAAGTGTATTGCTTAGGTTAAATTTTAGAATAGATTTCTTTTATCATTTTTGTTAAGGTAACTCACTTAAGTTAAAGAGTCCTTTAAAAATTAAATGACTATAATGATTATTTCTTTGAGTTTACTTTCTTATGAATTGCCTTATTTTTCTTTGTTCCTTTTTCTAGTGGGATGTCTATTCTCTAATGAATGTGGTACCCCTAATTTAACAGACGAGTATGAGCCTACTGTTGAATTTGTAACTGAACATGTCGCATTGTTCTTACAGGCACAGTGTCTTATAAATGTAAGTGGTGATGCGGTGGTTTTTGTCCGTGAATCTGAATTAGAAGTGGTAACATCTCAGCCGTCTACTGCCAACTGCCAGTCATCATGTCCGGGAGGAGAAGTTACAACTTGAAGTAAATGAGAAAGAAAGAGCTCAGCTGCGTGAAGTTTATCTGTCTCCATCGTTTTCTCATTATCTTCCTGGACTTCTTAAAAAATTGAACTTGACCTGAGATAATTCAAAAAGAACTGATACATTATAAGTAGATTAGATTTGTCTAGAATCTCTTGGAGGCATGAGAGTTTTCTTATCTTGACATTTTGTTTGCCAAGCCTAGATAGACAGGCCCCATGGAATCTTGACCCCTGAGTAAGTTAAGTTTCTCAGAGAACTGTAGATGGACGATATTTGCAATTTATGTTGATTTTTGTAAAATCATAATTCACGAAATTAAATGGGAAGATCTTCAGGAAACTAGGATAGCTGCCCTTGTGTAACTTATAAAAGTTAAGCAACAGGTTCACAAATTGTTAATGAAGTAATAGTCTAATTTGAGGGATGCGTGGGAAAATGGAGAGAAATTTTCAGAAGATGATGTAGGTTTCTCAATGCGTTTTATTTTGATGAGGAATTTGGTCACAACTGAAAGGGACCAGTGCTTCGGCCATCTTTTAAAAAGAAGCTCCAGTTCCACTGCTTGTATCCATATGTCTTAGCTACTGTGAAAGAAGACAGATATCAGTGCCTGTGTCCTTTCATTGAAAGTTTTAATGATATAGCTAAGGAGGGAGGAAAGTGAATTACTATTTAACTTTATAAGTGTCCCATTTCAGTTGGTGCTTAATTTGTCTAGAAGAGGTTTGGCTTCACCAGGGAAGAAAAGGTCAGTGAATTTTGTTGAAATAGTTAAAATATAATTGAGATAATAGGAACATAAAATTATTTTCTAATAAAATAATAATGCACTTCTACCAAATAGAATGTTAGTAATGTATTAGGGACTTTTGATTGTGAGTTAGATTGTATTTGGCATAGAACTTGGAAATGTAACTTGAATGTAAATATGCTGCAAAATGTTGAATGTATGCATAGGGATACTTTTTCTGTCAATGCCAAATACCTGTTTTAAATGAATCTTAGAAAGTACACTCTTCCTTTGCACAATGAAATTTCTTTATAAAACTCATGATTTTGCTCTT
The DNA here is from genome assembly GCF_964339955.1 of Pipistrellus hanaki. Classification (NCBI taxonomy): domain Eukaryota; kingdom Metazoa; phylum Chordata; class Mammalia; order Chiroptera; family Vespertilionidae; genus Pipistrellus; species Pipistrellus hanaki. Next base: position 160,360,559 of record NC_140505.1, read on the forward strand.
CCAGGATAACAAACTGCCCTAAAGATTAGGAGTCATTTTCTTGTTATCACAGGTGTCAATATTTTTCTGTATTTTGTTTATAATTTTATTTTTAAATAAAATGTTTATAAAGATAAACTGGAATATTCCTTAATCTCTTTTTTGCCTCCTGGATACACTACTGTCAATAGTCTGGAGTCATTTGACATTTGATCATATCCATTCATTCCTTCAATCAACAAACATCTGTTATGCATCTACTTTATGCAAAGCCCTGTTCTTAATTTTTTTTGGGGGGGGGCATATATATATATTTTTTTTTTTGGGGGGGGGACACTCTGCGTCTTTGGTAGGTAGATATTCATTCAACAACTATTTAAGAAGGCCTACAAATCCCAGGGCATAGTTTTAGATGGTGAAAAAACATACACCTAAGTTACTGCTCTCATGAAGCTTATTTTCATGAACTACACAAGAAAATAATTTATAAATTGTGGTTTATAGCCCTGTAACGATTGCTAATGTTTATTAATTGCTTACTACATGCCAGGAGATCTAATAAATATATTTTGTGGTAAGCCTTTACAGAAACCCGATGAGGTAGATACTATGGGTAAGCCCCATTTTACAGTTGAGGCAGCGGAGAGTTTATATGATGCATCCAAGACACAATAAGTAGTGGAACCAAGATTCAAGCACCAGCAACCTGACTCTGATACCTACATTATTAAGTGAGAAAATGTTAGGGATAAGCGTAGCTAGGTAGCTTTCCAAAGGAAATAATAATAGTTAAGCTCAGTCTGGAAAAACAGGCAGCTCACTGAAATGGACTATTGCTCATAGTTTTATTCATCCACCCAACTATTTTATAATTGTCTAGTATGTCTAAGAGCCCTTTCTAGGCAGGGGATAATGAGAGAACTGCCACTAATTGAGTACCTGCTTTGTATCCTGTCCTGTGCATACACATTATTCTAATTCTTAAAATATAAAACTAGCTGGGTGGCATTATCTCCATTTTGGTACGAACAGTTGTATACTCCACAGAGGCCCAGGCTGATTTCTAGGAAAGCTGGAGTTTCCTTAGCCACTCAGGGTGTGCAATCAGCTCACAAAGACTGGCTCCTTCCAGAAAAGCTACTGTTACCCGTGTCTCAGGAGCTGCCGTTGTTTCCTTATGTGTGGATCCTCTCGAGAGACATGATCACTTAAAACAGATGTGCTGGGAGGACAAGGCAGCTTACAGTATTTACAGCATACCTCCTTTCATTCTTTCTTCATTGCTGCTCCCAAGGTAAACCACACAATCTCAATACTTTGTTAGGTTTCTACACTCACTGTCCCACTTCCTCCACCTCCTATTCTTTGGTAATCCATGACCCTCTGGCTTCCATCTCCGGAACTGCTCCTGAATTTGAATATGCCAAGGATACAAGTATTGGATTGCAGTGGTGGATATCTGGCAAGATTTTTTATGCATATACATAATTGTTTTATACTTTTTTTTTTTTTTTACAGTTTTTTTATTTTTATTCCTCACTTGTTTTCCATTGATTTTTAGAAGGAGTGGAAGAGAGAAACACCGAAGTGAGAGAGAAAATTGGTTGCCTCCTGCATGGTCCTAACCAAGGTAGGAAGCCTGCAACTGAGATACATGCCCTTAACCGGAATCGTACCTGGGACCCTTCAGTGCACAGCTGATGCTCTATCCACTGAGCAAAACTGGCTAGAGCCATAATTATTTTATAAATGCATAATTGGGATCATACATTTTTAAATAGTTTTATTTTATTACCTTTTTCTCCTTGCCCATTATATGCCTCCCAATCCAATGTTAATAACCTAGTATGTGTTCTTACATATAAACAATCTGCTAATGAGGTATAATGTTTATTCAATAAAAATCTATTTTAAGTGTATGCATCAAGGAGTTTTGACAAATAGATTCGGTCATGTAACCACGGTAACATTTCCATCTCCTCAAGAGAGCTCCCTTGTGTCCTTTGGTAGCCAGCCTACCTCCCCTGCCATGTAAATGGGATCTTGTGCTTGTAATTTCACTTACTCGCAGCGGCTCCCCATCAAATGTGCTACTCTTCATTGTTTCTTATTAGATAAATGTCATCACTACTTAGTCAGTTTTAATTTAAGTCAGATACTGTGGGAGATCCAAAGCCTATATATACTTTTCCCACTACACCATCCAGTCTCACAGAACAAGATGCATAAAAATGAGGAAATAAGAAAATGTATGTTGTGTGAAAGCAACTATTTACAAACACTGTTGTAATTTTTTCTTTTTCTTTTTTTTCCAGGGTGGGATCTTTTTACAGAGTACTTTGAGAATCTGATCTAAGCTCTGGAGCTTTTCTCCAGAAAAATAAGCAAACATATAAAATTTTGCACACTGTTTCAGGAGGTTTATTGAAATCCTTCATTGACCTCAGGTTAAATCAAGTGTAAGATGAATGAAGGGAAATAAGGAACCAGGACAAAGGGGATGTTAGGAATGATTGGGTGGCTCTTTCAGTGACTGAGCCTAACAGGAATCTAGCAGGCAGAGGAGGATCTCTGGGTGTCTGGGACCGTTTGCTGACCTGCCCCTGGGCTTGGTGCTGGTGGTGAAGCCAGCCTTGGTGCACAGCTTGGTTCTTCCCACACACATCCAGGCCCAGCAGAGGCAGCCAAACACTGTGGATTTCTTTGTAGCTACAAACAGGTTGCCCAAGGCCAGGCACAGGCAGTGTGTGACATTGACTTGCACCAGACTCCTACCCAAAAGGCCCCAGAAGAGACACACCCAGTGGCCAGCATCAAACAACATCAGAGCAGGATCCAATTAGTTTCACAAAGCAGCATATCCAAAGAAAGATCTACAATAGTTGGGCAGCAGACCCTGCTGCGGCAAATTTCACTTCATGTGGTCAGCACCTACACAGCAGCTTGTATATGTGGTCAGGGTCAATTCTCACCATCAACCAGCCTGAGGGTCAATCCCACACAAAGGGGCCAATAGCAATCAAGACTTAGTTATAACAGGAGGTCTCAAACCACACAAGGGACATTCCTGGAGCACCCAGCTAGGTAATCAAGGAGACTGTGCCACTGGGTTCTATAGGATGCTTATTACATAAGGTCATCCTACAAAGACTGGGAGATATGCCTAATACATAGAAACAAACACAAAGAGGCAGCCAGAATGTGTAGACAAAGAAATATGCCCCAAGTGGGGGGGTGGGGGGGAGGAGAAATCTCACAAGAAAAGAAATAAAAAGGAGCTAAATAAAACGGAGGTAAGCAATTTACTAGATATAAAGTTCAAAAATATGTTTATAACAATGCTGAAGAAACTTAGAATTTCAACAGCATGAAAAATGACATAGAAAAATGACATAAAAAAAGAACATGTCAGAAATGAAGAATTCAATCTCTGGAATGAATACACTAGAAGGAATAAACAGTATGTTGGTTGAAGCAGGGGATCAAATCAGTAATTTGGAAGACAAGTTAGCAGGGAAAACCCAATCAGGGAAGCAAAAGTTAAAGGATATGTGGGACAACATGAAGCTTAACAATATCTGCATTGCAAGGATACCAGAAGGAGAAGAGAGGGAGCAAGGGATCGAAAACCTAATTGAAGAAATAATGGCTAAAAACTCCTTAACCTGATAAAAGAAAAAAGACATGCAAGTTCAGGAAGTGCAGAGTCCCAAACAAGATGAACCCAACGAAGTCCACACCAAGACACACAATAATTAAAATGGCAAAGGTCAAAGACAAAGAATCTTAAAGCTGCAAGAGAAAGATAGTTAATTACCTCTAAGGGAGCTCCCATAAAACTGTCAGCTGATTTCTCAATAGAAACATTTTAGGCCAGATGGAATTGGCAAGAAATATTCAAAGTGATGAAAAGCAAAGACCTACAACCAAGACTATTTTACCCAGTAAAGCTATCATTTATCATTGAAGAAGAAATAAAGACCTTTCCGGACAATAAAAAGCAAAAAAAGTTCATTCCACAAAACCAGTATTATAAGAAATGTTAAAGGTCTTCTTGAAGAAGGAGAAGAAGGAAGAGGAAAAGGAGGAAAAAGAGGAGGAGAAGGAGGAAGTGGGGGAGAAGGAGAAAAAGAAGAAAACAGAACATAGTTAGAAGAATAACATGGCAATAAATACCTATCAATAATCATTTTAGATTTAAATGGCTTAAATGCTTCAATTCAAAAACATAGGGTTGCTGAATGGATAAGAAAACAATATATATATATATATATATATATATATATATATATATATATATGCTCTCTACAAGAGACCCACCTCAGAATGAAAGATTACAAAGACTGAAAATAAAGGGATGTCCCTGGCTGGGTGGTTCAGTTCGTTGAAGTGTCATCCTATACACCAAAAGCAAGAGACAAAGAAGAACATTATATAAAAGTGGAGGCCCAGTGCACAAAATTTGTGCATGGGGGGGAGGGTCCCCTCAGCCCAGCCTGCACCCTCTCCAATTCAGGACCCCTCAGACAACCCTCTCACAATCCAGGACTGCTGGCTCCTAACCACTCACCTGCCTACCTGCCTGATCACCCCTAACTGCCTCCCACGCCGGCTGGGTTATCCCTAACAGCCCCCCCACTGCCGACCTGGTTGCCCCTCACTGCCCCTCCCCTCCGACAACCTGGTTACCCCTCATTGCGCCCCCCCCCCCCCCCCCCCCCCCCCCCCCCCGCAGCCAGCCTGGTTGCCCCACGCTGTTCAGTCATTGCATGAGGGTGTCACAACCAGTTTGCATATTCCTATATTATTAGTATAGATTCTTATACATTTAAATTCTAGAGATATATCAAGTTACAATATAGTTATGCTATTTATTATGCCATTGAATATGAAATATTTCCATAAACTCTGGATACAAGTACAGTCTTACTATTTAATTTTTTCAATTTTTTAAATACCCACTTTACTGATTTAGTAGAAATCCAAATCTCCTTCCTTTGAGGTTATCTACATTTAGGATTGTCCATGAACTCTAGGGGCTCCATGCAGTCCTCAGAAGTTAAGTTCAGCTTCCACAACCATGCTATGACAACACAGGAACCTCTTTGATACACCATTGCATTTGCTTCCCACTGCCACATGGTGTCGCTGTTGGAATGGGTTCCACACAGTAGAAGAGAAGATGCTGGTCTTCAGCAATTATGACCCCACACTGACCATGACTCATACAGGTTTTCAGGATTTTTTTAGCAGGTAGACTTATTTTCTCCCTGCCTACTTCATCCAACAAAGCCTGGCAAGTTCAGGTCCTAGTACTCAACTTAACCGTCGATTGAATTGTGATGAAAATAAAATTCTAGTTTTTCCATCTAAATTTTAGAATAGCTTATTCATTTTTATATGAAAACCTGCTGGTATACATACATTTTTAAAAATTGAGATTGTGTTGAATCTGTAGATAAATTTAGGGAGCATTCACACCTTAATATTGAGTCTTCCAAACCACGAATATGCTTCTCTATTTATGACTTGCTTGATTTATCTCATGAATATTTTTGTTTTCATTACACAAATCTTGAAAACTTTTTTGAGGGGGTACTTTATACCTAAGTACTTCATGTTTTTTGGTCCTATTATAAATGGGTACTGTTTTAATTTCCAGTAGCTATTAATTTTTAGTGTATACAAATGCAACTGATTTTTCACATCGATCTTGTGTTCTGTAGCCACATATCGATTCCGGTCAATTTCCTTTGGTGATTTGGGAGGGGTCTTATGTAGACAATCATTGTCATGATTGTGCATAGTTATGGTTTTATTTCTTCCTTTACAATCTGAATGACTTTAATTTTTCCTTACTAAATTAGCTCTATTAATGATTACCATATTGAACTATCAAATGCAATGTAGAGTAGTAGGAGTGGACTTCCTAGTTTTGTTCCAGATCTCAAGGGGAAGGCATTCAGCCAGCCTTTCATTATTAAATATGATGTTATCTGTGGGTTTTTCAAAGAAGCTCTAGGTGATTGTATAATTCTTGACTCACCACTACATACATATATATATATATATATATATATATATATATATACACACATATACATATATTTATACCTGGAAAATCCCTAAATGTTTGAAAACTATGCAACATTCTTTTAAGTACACCATTATAAAAGAGGAGATGAAAGCTGAAGCATCAATTCATAATGGGTGGAAGGAGGTGGGAAACAGCTGGGTTTAGCAGACTGATTATTGTTTGTCCTCTTGGGCATTTTCCATAAAGGCCTTTCATATCTCTTCTCATGTTCCAGAGGCATGAACATAAGCAAGGGATTGCCACTTAATGGTCCCAACTAGAGACCAATTTTCTCTAATACTGAATAGCATGGAATAGGTATTACCTTACTCTCAAATTTCAGTTCTTAAACTATTAATAACATATTTGCATTGCTTTTATATTGCTTCAGCTGATCTGTGCATGTTGAGAAGTGTCTTTTCACCTCCAGCAGAGTGGTTGTACATTATAAGGGCACAGTAAATATTTATTACAGATAAAATGAATAAATGCCTTATTTCTTCCTTAAAAAACTCAAAATGCTGTTGGTTTGGGCCCAAGATAAGCTTTTAAATATAAATCTGTTTAAGCTGAAAACCAGTTAATTCCTCTTAGTGTTTGTGTCCCTAATAGCTTATCACCACTTTAGTACCATAAGTTTTAATCTCTTTCAGGAGTTACCTTGTATGTCTTTTTTATTAACATTTTATTATTCTTTAATTCCAACATTTTAGGATGTATTTGAATGTCATTACTCCTTTCACAGGCTTGTTTTTGGAATCTCAACCTGGTATCTTAAAATTGGTCACTGGCCAAGAACCTTTAGATAATCCTAAGAATATAAAAACCCAGGGTTCATAACAACCAATTGAAGGCTCGACTAAACACCGGAAGTCAGTCCTGCCACCCAGCACTGTCTGCTGCCAGAGAGGGTGCAGTGACCCACCCAGCACTGACTGCCTAGGGGGCTGTGGATCCGGAGAGAGGCCTGGAGAGAGAGGCAGGGTCTGAGCTGCAGCCTCGGTGGCAACTGTTGATCAGCCATTGACTCTCTCTTTCTCTCCAGGCTTTACCAGCAGCCTCGCCTCTGTTTCTCTCTGGGCCTCTGAGGGGGCTGCTGATCAGCCTCACCTCTCTGATCAGGCTTGGAGAAAGGCCTGGAGACACTGACTGGCATAGAAACTGTTCAATCAGAACTAAATCTGGGTGAACTGTGAGGAGCCAATGGCTGCCTAGGAGGCGGGGCTTTTGATGCTGATTGGCATAGAAACCGACCAATCAGAACCAAATTGGCCGACAGGGAGGGCAGTTGGGGGTGAGATCAGGCTGGCAGGGGAGAACAGTTAGGGGCAATCACGCAGGCAGGCAGAGAGGATAGGGATGATTAGGCAGGCAGATGGAGGGGTTAGGGGCAATCAGGCAGGCAGGCAGAGGCAGTTAGGGGCATCAGGCAGGCAGGTGAGTGGTTAGGAGCCAGCAGTCCCAGGGCTGAGGCAACCCCCCCTCCTTGCATGAATTTCATGCACTGGGCCACTAGTATATATTATAAAAGGCCTGTGGCCCTAACACCATAATAGTGTGGGTGGGCAGGGCTGTGCGATTTCGCATGCTGGGCTTCTGGTTGTTGTTGTTGTTTTTTTTTTTTAATATATTTTATTTATTTTTTACAGAGAGGAAGGGAGAAGGATAGAGAGCTAGAAACATTGATGAGAGAGAGTCAGTTGCCTTTTGCACACCCCCTACGGGGGATGTGCCTGCAACCAATGTACATGCCCTTGACTGGAGTCGAACCTGGGATCTTTCAGTCCACAGACCTACGCTCTATCCACTGAGCTAAACTGGTTTCAGCTCTAGTTCTTTTATATACACCCTGGTTTTAATACTTGCTATCTAAACAATAATTAATCAGGAAAATAATAAAAAGCCAGTTAGATCAATTATCTGTTCAGTCAAATTCAAAATTGATACCTTCAGTTCTGATAGTGGTTTTCTCTAACGTAAAGCTTTGGCAACAGTTTTGATGAGTAAAAATGTGGACCTTGTCTACTTGCCTTCTTTCTCTCCTCCTTTCTTCTTTCTCTCCTCCTCCTCCTCCTCCTCCTTTCCTCCTCTTCCTCTTCCTCTTCTCCTCCTCCTCCTCCTCCTCCTTCTCCTCCTCCTCCTGCTTCTGCTTGCATTTCACAGGCTTTTTAAGATTTATCCTCTCAATGTCACTTATTGCATCTAAAGTTGAATGTGTTTTGTTGCATAAAATACCACCTAAGATAGTTATGTTTCCTCTTAAAATGACCAGATAAAGGAGTAGTTTGTTCTAAAGTCCACATTCACTTTGAAATAAAAAAACTGTGCCACCAGTGTGAAATGAAGAACTGTGAATAGGCTTTGGCACAATAATGATATCACCAGGCTGTGGAGATGTGTTGGCCAGAGCTAGTATTCAGGAGACTCTTCTAGTCTTGGCTCTTGCACCCATCTAGTAATATTACTTCTTCAGCTTAAAATCACCTCCAGTAAGTGAGAAACCTGATACTCAAATGAAGCCACTCAGTCCTCACTGCCACCTTATCTTATTCTAATTCCCTACACAGCTCTTATCATTTACTACTTTATAATTTGTTTGTTTCTTTTGATTACTCCTCTAGAACTTAAGCTTTAGAGACTATACCCATCTTTTTAAGAAAATATATTTTATTGATTTTTTTACAGAGAGGAAGGGAAAGGGATAGAGAGTTAGAAATCCAGATTAGAGAGAAACATCGATCAGCTGCCTCCTGCACACCCCCTACATGCCCTTGACCAGAATTGAACCTGGGACCCTTCAGTTCACAGGCCGGCGCTATCCACTGAGCCAAACCGGTTAGGGCTATCCATCTTTTTTCATTGCTCAATATCCAATATTTAGAAGAGAGGAGGAATGCACCATATCACATGGAATCCAAGATGACATCAACTGTAGTATACACCATCAACTCATGTACATATTAAAATTGTAAACGCCACCATTTAAACTATGGGACAATGCCTTCTTGTCACTTTAGACTTTTTATTTATGGAAGAGCTCTTTAGGTTCCTTTAGAAAGGACATGGATTTATCATTTATCTTACTGTGCACCCTAAAAATGAGAATATAAGCAAAATAGAATGGTTAAGCAATTCACGAAACAACTTTTCACTCGGAGTCCAACTCTTCAGTATCAATTTCCAGTGAAAAGTTGCCAATAAACACCATTTTCCGCACAGTCCCATCAAGAGTGTTGGTGAAGCAATATTTCTTAAAAGATTGCCCCATTTTTGTCTTTGAGACCCCCCTGCTCCCCCCGCCCCCCTCCGCTCCCCCCTCCCCTCCAGATAGTGACATTTTCTCTGCAGGTTTTGATGTGCATGGGCGGTCAATGCCTGGCCGACAGCAATTCTAAGGCTCACCCTGATTTCAGAGATGTCAAAATGTGAAAAATTACACATCTTAAAGTCACAAAAAATAGGGTTGTAGGGACTCAATAAATAAATAATTTTTGAATGCTTAAACAAATGGCTGTTGTCAATGCTCTGTGTCCTTAGGCAAGCCATTTTATTCCTTGAGCTTTATTTTTCTCATTTAGAAAACTAAGATGTTAGACTAGAGCCCTCTAAAATCCTTACTGCTAAAAACAAAACAAAACAAAACATTGTAGGTATTTGGTAAGTAGCTGAAGCTGTATAAACGCTAGGCAATAGACTTTTAGAGAACTATTACAAAATAACCTGTCCAATCTGCTCTTCAAGGGTCCAGGGTTCCAAGTCAAACAGTAAGAATACCCGCAGCTGTCCTTTCAGATAATTGAAGAGAGGTGCAAGAGCTCAGCTCAGAAGATGTAAGTTATGTGACGTGTGGAGATTTTCGTCACATGACCGGCCCCATTCTCTACTGGGTTGAATCTGATTAGTATAGATCCCACACAGCACTGCCATTAGAGAGAGAAAAATTAATCAATGAGAGAGTTTACAAATAGGAAGGAATGTATGCTTAACTTTCCATTATGCTATATGACTCAGTTCCCAGGAAGTAGGGAAGGGATCACCTCTGAACTCTTTTCCCAAGTGAGGAAATATTTGGAGGCACCAAGCCGAGGCCAGACACCTGTTTGAAGTCACTGTGGCCTCACTAGCCAACATCTGGCCTGGCTACAGATGAGTCTGTGGGCAGAAGTTATACATTCTTAGTTGGCAAGTAAGATCTGTCTATACACAGCCCTCAGGGTCCTGTATCTCTAGATGTGGCTGAGTTCCCACTTTGTACATACAGAATTGTTTGTTTATAAGGCTGAAGTAAACCTCTATGAATTTGGGGAGCACTCCCACAATCCACCATATGACGCGTGTAAGTACACACCATTCAGCTAAAGATGGCTAAAGGCCCTGCCCAAGGTGGCTACCTACACCAGCTAATCTCTGTGGCCTGAAACTTGTGATACATCTCACTGTGTTTCAAAAGGTCTGATCTTGGAGACCATGATTTCTCACACATCAGTGAAAAGAGATGAACTAGAATAAGAAAAATTGGAATTGGTTTCTACTGCTTCTTCTGATAGTACCTGACTCTAGTATAATTAATTGCTGCCTGTCTGTTTCTTCCCTTCAGTTATGAGATATTTCCCCAGAGAGCTGAGGAAGAGCAATGGAGTACAATATTAACTAAAATCATCACATACACTTCCTTTTAAAAAATATTTTATTGATATTTTTTACAGAGAAGAAGGGAGAGTTAGAAATATCGATGAGAGAGAAATATTGATCAGCTGCCTCCTGCACACCCCCTACTAGGGATGTGCACACAACCAAGGTACATGCCCTTGACCAGAATTGAACCCGGGACCCTTCAGTCAGCAGGCCAACACTCTATCCACTGAGCCAAACCAGTTTCCTTTTTAAAAACCCATATTGGATCGAGTAAGTTATCATGGTTTGATGCCTCTGGAATCATCCTATTTAGTTACATGACACAGGGAGAATTGTCTTAAACTTCCCTCACAGACTCCTTTGAATACTTGGCATGATGCTAAGGTTTCACACTGGTGTGGGAATCTTCTCTCCACAGCGTAACTTAAATTTCTACTTCTAGGTCAGAGTCAAAGGAGAACGAGAAAGCAGTTCATTTCAAGATTTAACCACCACCATATCCTGCCAATTATGAATGCATTACATTTACTAAAAATTGCTAAGTACCCTGCCACTTTTTTGTTAATGTAATAATCAAAGATAGTTATTGGCATTTTTGCAGCCACTGAAAATGCCATACAATTATATAGAGAATATATTTTTCTCATTTGAAACAGCAAAGCCCAGAGGTTCAGAATAATGGCCGAGCTCTTCCAGATATATTTATTATTCATTATAAATTAGAACCCTACATTATGAAAAACTAATTACCTGTCATAGTTCCAGAATCCTACATTATGGAAAACGAATCACCTGTCACATTTTAAACCACATGTATGCTATTTTATATTAGGAGCATTTGGAACAATCTTTCACTCCTGGTCAACTGTTGTTTTAATAGTAAAGGTATTGAACATTTTTGGGTAAAGCTTAAAATATAAGAAAAATAACACATTAGTGAAATTTGACTAACAAAAGATTTGACACAACTCATTGTTAGATGCATGATAAACAAGTAAAATGGAAGATGGATACAAGATTTATGTTCTGCCCTGGTCGGTTTGGCTCAGTGGATAGAGTGTTGCTCTGAGGATGGAAAGGTCCTTGATTCCAGTCAAGGGCACGTACCTCGGTTGCAGGCTTGATCCCTGGCCCTAATCGGGGGTGAATGCAGGAGGCAACCAATCAATGCATCTTTCTCATCATTGATGTCTATCTATCTATCTATCTATCTATCTATCTATCCATTTCTCTCTCTCTCTCTCTCTCTCTCTCTCTCTCTCTCTCTCTCTTTCTCTCTCTCTCTCTCCCTTTCTCTCTGAAATTAATAAAAATATATTTAAAATATAAAAATTAAAAGATTTGTGTTCTGGGTGAATTGTTAAAATGTGTTTTTATTGCTTATGATTCTGCGTAGATTAGACCTGAAATGGAGGTGATGTGTCTCCTGAGAACATGAAAGCCACCTCTTACCAGTTGCAGGTGACACTTAGCGAGGATTGGATGGAATGCTTTTGCCAGGTGCCCTTCTTCCCATCTAAGGAAGTTTCCCAAAGGATAATGGATGGAATTATAAGCCTGGAGGAGGCTGTTAGGTCATCCAGACCAATCTTCTGTCCATTCCGTTCACCCTATGCTACAGGTTTTAGGCAAAGATGGTTAAATCTAGTCTCAAATATAAATGTTCAAAACTCTGAGAAATCCTAAAATGTTATCATATACAGAATATAGCAAAAAGTTAAATAACAACAACAAAAAAAGTGGGAACAATTATAATAGTGACATCTAGAACACAGAGCTGCTACAGTCAAGCTCTCTCCATTAACCCCATCACTCTGCATTGATGTCTCATTTAGGATGCAGTTAAAACTCTGCAATATTCTGTAAGAATTGTCCCCTGACACCTTCTCTGACATCAGCTCCTACCGCTCTCCTCCCATATTTCCTGCTTCCTCTGCTTCAACTACCAAAGGTCCCTCGCAAAATAATTATTTAATAAATATTTATACAAGTCTACAAAAATGGAAAAGTTTTATATATGTATACATAAAATATGTTTATATGCACTTATATGTATGTTATTATTTAAACAGAGATGCTTTATAGTTTTCAAAGTACCTTTACTCTTTTCCTTTGATTTCTATCTTCTTTCCAGAAACTTTACACCAGTTTCTATTAGTTTTTTTTTAAAAACTCCCATATTCTTTTTTTAAATTAATCCTCACCCGAGGACATTTTTTTTTCATTGACTTTTAGAGAGAGTGGAAGGGAAAGGGAGAGAGAGGAAGACATTTATGTGAGACAGGCACATCAGTTGGTTGCCTCCTGCACTAGCCCTGATGGAGGCCTGGGATTGAGCCTTCAATAGAGGTACGTGCCCTTGACCAGAACCTGGGACCCTTCAGTCCGTGGGCCAATGCTCTGTCTGCTGAGCCAAGTCAGCTAGGAATCCCATATTCTTTTTTTCCCACTTTTTCTTTTTAATACTCACCTGAGGGTATTTCCATTGATTTTTTTTTTTTTTTTTTTTTTAGAGAGAATGGAAGAGAGAGGGAGAGAAATATTGATGTGAGAGACACACATCAATTGGTTGCCTCCTGCACATGTCCCAACCAAAGCCTGGGTCAGGGAGAAGCCTGCAACCTAGGTTTGTGCCTTTGACGGGGATCAAAACCAGGACCCTTTGGTCTGCAGTCTGATGCTTTATCCACTGAGTCAAACTGGCTAGGCTAGGGTTCCCATATTCTTGATATTAGATTATTGGGACATTAGCAGTTGGTAGAAGTAATTACGAGTCAATCAATGTGGCTTGTTGGAGGCCTCGAAAAAAAAATTAATGGGTACAAAATGAGGTGGGAAAGGTGTGTTTATTGCTGTCAGAAAAGATAGAAAAGTCAGTGGCACCATTTAGCCTGAAAGTGAGAATTTCAGCGCCATCCTTCTGAAAGCAAGGTAACAGTGCACAGAGTGACTCAGCCAAGATTCAATTAGTGTAAGGTAAAGAAGCTGTGTCTGGGGAAACCTGGTGAATCACTGATAACATCTTCAAAATGTCACACATCCTTAGATTGGAAAATCTGTGATATCTTTACGTCTCCTTGTACGAAGGCGGTGTGGCAGCACAGTCTATCACACACCGCTGAATGAGATCAGAAAACCCAGGCTGCTGTGCCGTCAACAGGAAGAATAATTAACCTGTGTGCTCAGATTCTGTTTGTGCTTCTCCCATGAGTGGAAGTCACTTTCTGGGTCGAATGGAAACAACCGCACCTGCCTCATCCTTGCTCCAGTCCCAGCCCCTGTGGGAGCTGGGTACTGACCACAGGGGCTGTGCTCCCATGCTCAGCACGAGCTTTCCCTTCTTCACTGGGGATATGGCAAAACACCAACAGAAAGTACTCCCGTGCATTTTACGTTTCTCTCATGTTGAGGTATGCAAGTAAATGGTTTGGTTTAAGAGCCAGATCACTGAAGAATGTCTAATGAAGGGACTATAAGTAAACAGGAGGTGATACACCCTCCTCACTCTCCCACTAAGTTTTAAAAAACGTATTTGCCTGGCTCAATAACAGGACTAATCTGCCGTGAGTTATTGTATGGCAGGTTTTATTTCCCAGCATGGACTCTATAATATTTCTGGTTCTGCATGCTCTTTCCCTACCAAGAAGTGAAGTATTTCTTTTCCACTTAAAATTAGAAATAGAATCAAAGGAATAAAGAAAGAAGAGAAAAGAACTTTTAAAAATACATTACAAAGAGGTGATAGAGTCAGTTCTTACCCCCTCCCACATGCCCACTTTTTCTCTCAATATTCAGCCTTGGAATCAAGGCACCATGTTTTGAAGACCCTCAAATGGGCCATCTAAAGAGAACATAAAAAAAAGGCCACCATCCCCGGACAGCCAGCATAACTCCCAGATACAGGAATTGATATCAGACCTCAGTTTGTTATGCAGTAATTGATAGTAGAGATTCATGCTCTCTGTTCATTTTGGAAGCTTGCCATAGCTAAATTCTACATAATTTGTTTTGGGCTTCTGAGTGTGTCAAACACTCCAATGGACTGTTGTCTCTCCCCCCCCCCCCCCCCCCCGCCGCCTTATTCTAAGCAAATACACATTCTTCATTTTTATTCCCTAACATAATTCAAAATCTCTCTTATAGGGACTAGTGCTATTCTCTTTACTCTGCATATCCCTGTGCACAATGAGCTCCTTTATACTGTATTTATTTTCATTCATGTGTGCTTTTCTTTTCTTTCTCTGTGTTTTCCCCCCACAAGGCCAAGTCTTGAATATTCAGTTTGACTGGAATTGACTTACAGGAGGGGCAGTATGGAATGGTGGGTTAAGAGCATTGGTTTAAGGCCCAGACCACCCAGGTCAGAATAGTAACTCCACCACTTACCGGCAGTGTACCATTGAGTAAGCTACTTAATGTCTGTGTCAGCTAGAGTCCTACCAGAGAAACCAAAACACTAAGATATATGTCTATGTCTATATCTATGTCTAAACACACACACACACACACACACACACACACACACACACAGATTTATTGCAAGAAATTATCTAAGTGTGTGGTCTGGCTGGGCAAATCTAAAATCTGTCTTCTTGCCATAGCTGCTGGCAAGATCCCAATTCTGGACCATTCTGGCTCTCTACACTTTTCTTGCAAATTACTGGAGCAATTTCAGCTGGACAGTGAGCAATTCATAGGAGACCTCGTCCTGCCTCTGGTCTGCTCTCTTCCCCCTTCCTTCCTGTAGCAATTTCAAACCATACCTGTCCCTCCTCTTTTCTCACCCTAGTTTCTGTGTTTCAACCCTGAATTTTAAGTCACATCCATGCAGTTTCCTCCTAAAACTCCTCTTAATTCCAGTCCACCTGTTTTATATTCAAGATTTCCTGTCTACTTTTTCTTAATCTCAACATACAAACATGCTCCCACTCTTTCCCATGTCAGTCTTTAGCTGCTGGGTTTCCCTTTGTCAAACAAACCTCTTCAGAAAATGGTATATTTTGCTCTCTTTATTTCCTCACTTGCCAGTAAGTCTTTTCGTTCATTGAAATCTGACTTCTACCCCAACCTTCCTGCTGAAACGGTGTTCACAAGGTTGGTGATCTTAACCATAAATCCAAGAGATGGCTGAAAGGAATCTTTCACGATCTTGTTCAAATCTCAGTAGCTCTGGACACTGTTGACCACTCTGCTCGAACCCCTCCCTTCCCTTGGCTTCCATGGCACTGTCTTCTCGTAATGATTTTCTCCTTTAATCTTTATAGTAACTTCTTAGTCATCCATTTGCTCAAATTAGCAGGACTTCATGCATTTCTCTCCTATCCTCCCATCACATGTGTGAGAATTAAGGCTTACTTAGTCCCACAGGGCCAGTCCTATGTCCAAGTGCTGGTGAGGAAGGACCTGAAGACTCAGATGGATCATTTTCCAGCTGCTATTACTTCTGTTGCTGCCACTCAGCATCATGTGGAAAACCTGTGAGGTGTGGAGCCTTGAACAACAACAACAAAAATGCTGAACAAGTTGAAAAAGTGGGTTTACCTAGAGAGAAAAGAAGTTGGAAGTTTTAAAGGGCCAGTTTAAAAAAAAAAATCCTGCCCAACTGAGCAGCATCACATTTCACATAGAAATTACTTTTTAATTACATGAAAATATAAATATTTCTGAAAATACAGCCACTTCATGTAGTTTGGACATGTAATATATATATGTAATTTTATATTTTGGGGGTGTGGTCAAACTAATTCTATTAGCATGAATTCCTCTGGTTATTATTTATTGACTGTGATTTGGGCAGTTCCTGGCTTATGCAGTGTTATTAGTGTTAAATTTGTGGGCTATAACCTTAGGGTATAAATTTTATAATTCACCATCTGCTATGAAAATATATGAGATGAGTTTTAGGGATGCGAAATTACCAAGAATGGAGTAGAGAAAGCTATAGGCTGTCTAATAATCACCTCATCTGGCTGATGGATAGCTATAAAGAAAAGGCAGTCAATGAAAAGGGGAGTGCAGATGCCTTGAGGTGAACAGAGGGAGCCAGTAGTCTTTCTGAAGATCAAATAGGAAGAAATACACTTAAGTCATAATAGAAGGTAGGACCCCAGCTTCACCTTTCTTGTCCTTTATTTCTACCTGAACAAACCACAGCAAAAATAGCTGACATTTATATCATGCTTATTATATACAGACAATACTTTGAATTCTTTACATCTGTGAACTTTTAATCCTCACAACAATTCTGCGAGGAAGGACTTTTGCTCTCCTTGTTTTTTTATTTCATGTGCTCCACGAAACACAAAGAAATTAATCATTTTTCCTAAAGTACCACAACCAGTAATGGCAAAACTATCATTTCAATTTAAACTCTCTGAGTTCATCCTTGCAATAAAGATTGAGCAAAGTTCTATGGCTCCATTTCACCAACGTGGGTGATCACAGCCACCTCTGTTTTTATTTTCATATCCTTTTTGTATTGCTTTATCTTGTGCTACAAGGACAAGTGATACAATAGAACAAGCAAGTGCTTCTCCCCTGGGATACCAACTCGATACCCAAAAGGCAAAGGAACAAAAGTTACTGATGCTACTCCAGGGGCAGGAAGCAGTTAAAAGAGGAAGGAGGTGGCTTGCCTAGGGGACAAGAGAAGGGGAGGAGGAGAAGTTGGGGGAGGGTGGATGGACATGCAAGAGGGCTGGAGGGTTTCCAGGGCATCTGCAGTGCTCCTGAATCAGTGGCATTTCAGATATCTAGAATTCTTTGAAAACAAAGATGCACTTTGGCGTCTAATCCACATTAGATCATCGGAAGCTAAAACAAATTACTGTGAATGCTCAGCAGATGTGAAAAAATATCTTCTGACGACCTCTTACTGGATACATATAAAATAACTTCTTGTGGTACTCTTTGTGGAGGCCAAGGTGCTTTGATGTGGGTGCTGTTGGGTTATAAAAATAAAGATGTGGGGAAATGTTATGAGGAACCAACAAGAGTACTTCCTAATTATTGAATAATATCTTTCAATTCTTTTAAAGAATATATATTTTGTTGATTTTTTACAAAGAGGAAGGGAGAGGGAGAGAGAGTTAGAAATCTCATGAGAGAGAAACATTGATCAGCTGCCTCCTGCACACCCTCTACTGGGGATGTATCCACAACCCAGGTACAGGCCCTTGACCGGAGTCAAACCTGGGACCCTTCAGTCCCCAGGCCAACATTATCCACTGAGCCAAACCGGTTAGGGATATCTTTCCATTCTTAAGAGTAAAACTCTTTTGGAATGACATGATTTTTTTTTTTTTTTTTTTTTTTTTTTTTTGATATCCAAACACTTATTTTGTTCTTTTGCTCTTTTAGATTGAGATCCCACAGGACTATAGGTCTTGTAAAATGTACATTAACAAGCAATCTATTTTCATATTTCAACAGCCTCTGTTTGAATACTTCCCATGACAAGAAATTTATTACTCAGAGGCAGCTAAAAATACAGCTCAAAGAATCAGAATATTGGTATTAGGTAAGTGTCAGAAAAAGTTTTCATGATATGTAAGTACAAAATATTCCTCATGGTTCATGGCTAAGCAAATATCTATCTGACAAAGGTGTAGTGAGGATATTGTTTCAGATCTTTAACTACCAGTTTAGAGGACTTCTCATTTCTTCCCTCTCTCCTCACACCCACTGTTTGATCCCATGGTTGCCCAAACACTTCTGCTCACTGGAGACTGGGACCTGGAACTGGGCACTTCAGTGCAACCAGCGGCACCGCCCTGCTGAGTTCCAGCATTGAGCAATTCTTCACAGTAGAATTTAGAATAGCAAACTGCTACAATTATATTTCCTAATTTCCTAATTGAGATTGCTTTTTTCTTTTCAAATTGTAGTAACATTGGTTAATAACATTATGTAAGTTTCAGGTATACAAAAACAAACTCATAAATTCAGACAACAGATTGGTGGTTATCCGAGGGGAAGTGGGGTGAAAAGAGGGCAAAATGGTAAGAGGAGTCAAATACATGGAGGTAGTTTTTAGTTTTTCTGACCCTAAGAGCCAGCCTTCTAGCAAAAGAGCAGGCTCAATTTAGAAATCCCAGTAAGAAATCATACTGGTAGGCCTGGCTGGTTTGGCTCAATGGATAGAGCATCAGCCTTCAGACTGAAGGGTCCCAGGTTCGATTCCGGTCAAGGACACATGCCCAGGTTGCGGGCTCAATCTCCAGTGTGGGATGTGCAGGAGACAGCCGATCAATGATTCTCTCTCATCATTGATGTGCCTATCTCTCTCCCTTTCCCTTCCTCTCTGAAATCAATAAAAATATGTTAAAATTAAAAAAAAAAGAAATCATACTGGTAAATAAGAAAATGTGACCTGTTAATTGTAATACTGACATAAACAAGTTAACATTTTAGTGAGACAAGGGCTCTCTTTTTCTGTACATCTAGGAAAGAACCAAACTCATGCTCTCAGTGTGGCTCCAAGACAATGGACACTACTCAACACTTTTCTGGGAAAAGGGCCAGAGAAGTAATTACTGGACATTGATTGTGTTATATTTTGGATTTGAAAGCCATCCATGATGCTAGCCTTGTCCTGGAGAGGAAAGTTAGGATATCCCCAAATACCACCAACAACATTTGTTACAAGTGGTACTGGGAGAATATGTGTGGGAATGAAACATCATCAATATTTTTAGCAGTTTTCCTTAAGAGTGAAATAAATACGCATTTGACACAGTGAAATGATGAATTTTCCTTCCCTTTAGATCACAATGTCCTGGTGCTTTTCACCTTAAGAACCAGGGCTTCAATGCTTCAGAGGAAGGACAGAACAGGCTATTCATTGCACGAACACCTTTAGGGCTCTTGTAAAAGCGGGCTCCTGAGAGGCAAGGTTTGTTGAGAGACAAAAGGATTTCTACATGCTCAAACTCCTTAAGATTGAAGCTCTGACATTTATATCATACTAAGATCTCAGGAAGAGGGAGGATATAGGCTGTGAGGTCGGAAGGCTGCTGTTTGTGTAGGAAAGAATGAGAGATCTCCAGGGTTAAGTGTTGAAGAGGAAAGAAAGAGAATGTGATTGGATCTATGACTTCTTCTTCCTGCTTCAGGGCAAGTCCTGGGGTGAGAGGCATGAAAAACAAGAAAAGGTTCAGGGTCAGAAGAGAACAGGGGCTTTCTCCTCATTTCCTTGGGCACAGGCTGGGATTTTAAGTCCTCTCAGAGGGACAACCAACAGGGAGCATCCCAGGTGGCAGGCTGCAACGGGTAAGGGAGGCTCCTAGCAGGAAAGAGAGTCAGTTCTTCCTCTATCCAACCAACACCAACTTCAGTTCAACACTGAACACATTAGCTATCAGTGTTTTTATCCTGTGACAGTGTGATATTACAGAGAAATTCTTCTGTCACTGTTCAGCTCAATCATCATATATTCTTAATCCTTAATGTCATTTGTGTTATTACATTTTCTTTTTTTCCAGTCCCCTTGAATTATAGTGTCTCTGTTAGTGGTTTCTAAGAGCTTGTTTATGACTAAAGGTATTAAGTATTTCTCATGAATACCATGGTGTTTGTTTGTTTGTTATTATTAGTTTCCCCTTCCTGTGTGTTTCAGCAGCAGATACCAGAAAAATACTCAATGTCCAGACAGGATGAGAAACAGCCTCACATGCTCAGCCAATATGGTTCCGTGGTTGAATGTTGACCTAGGAACCAGGAGGTCACATGCCTTCGTTGAAGGCTCAGTCCCACCCCCAACATGCAGGTAGCAGCCGATCAATGACTCAGAGAGAGAGAGAAAAAAACCTCAATGAGTCTCTCTGAATCATTGATCGGCTGCTTCCTTCCTCTCTTCCTCTCTGAAATCAATAAAAACATATTTTAAAAAAGAAAGAAAAGAACAGTAACAGCCTCACAGAGGTCAGGGAGGGCCAGGCACACAATGCAGGATCCAGGCCCAGAGCCCCAACCCCAAGTTCCTTTTCAACTCCACACTCAGACACCTTCTGACAGGGAAGACCATCTGAATGACTGAGCAATTACGGGAAATAAAGTTAAACCTAAATAGACTTAAAAGAAAATGGAGTCTAAGTTACCTTTCATTGGCGAGTTTAATTTTCACTTTTTGCTTCACTTTACAGGAGAAGGCCTTCTTTATTTTCCAGAGAAACAGAGAATGCTCCATCTTCTTTCTTATTATTTCCCTTGTCTGACAATCTTGTGGAAATGCTGCTTCCTTCACACAAAAACACACAAAACTCTAGAAGTATATGCCAATCTTATTTGGTCCAGGCACTAACTCCCATTGAGTCAATTCTAGTTCTAAAAATGATTTTTTTATTTTACTTATCAGACCTGCATGATGAACGATCACTGTGTTTTCTCCAAGACCTGTTTTCTTTTTCTCCTGACCACACAGGTAAGTTATATTTAAATTAAATTTCAGCCTCCCTAATAGTTAGGTGGGATAATATGTCTGTATTCTAGTTAATCGAATGTGGATGGAGGAATAGATACCTCTCCCAGGCTTGGCCTCTAGAAACTTCTGTGCAGTCCATGTTCATCCTCCCCTCACCTGTCAACTAGGGGCCTGCAACTAATAAATTCTTTTTCCCCCATCCATTTCCTGATGACTGTAGCTGAAGGGTATCAGTTATGCTAATCAGAAACATAAGGCCAGTCCAGTTGTAGCACTGGTTTAGAAAGAAGTCTGTGGGAAACTAAACCAGTCCAGGTGAGTGACTCCAGGCATTTCTAGCTGATAGCATTCCTCCTCATAAGCTGAGTCCCACCCAAAATAGTAATTCCTTATGCCTTGATTTTAGGACGTAGCCATCACTAAGGGATAGGATATTTTTCCGCTCCAGGATAATCTTACGGGGCCACCGTGGTATCTGTGGTCCTTTGTTGACTGAAACAACATTGTGCAGCACATGACCATATTACTACTATTATTTACCTTAAAAGTTGTTCCTTTTACTCACAATGGAAACGTCAAGTGCTAAAAATATTGTAATAACAAGTGTATGGAAAAGAACTAACAGTATGATGTTTTGTAATCCCCAGGGCAAGCTAGCAAGATATTAGAACATATTTCTTCTTCATGAGCTACTATGGTGAGTTCTTTTAATGTTTAATGCTGAACTAGACAAATTCAAAAGAAGACAGTTTTCTTTCTTTTTTTCTTTCTTCCTTCCTTTCTTTCTTTCTTTCTTTCTTTCTTTCTTTCTTTCTTTCTTTCTTTCTCTCTCTTTCTTTCTTTCTTTCCTCCTTCCTTCCTTCCTTCCTTCCTTCCTTCCTTCCTTCCTTCCTTCCTTCCTTCCTTCCTTTTCCTTTTTTCCTTTTTTCCTTTTTTTTTTTTTTTTTTTTTAAAGTTAGCCTTGGTGGGGTGGCTCAGTTGGAGTTGAGGTTATCTCTAGCGGCGAAACCAGAGCCAGACATTAAACAGCCAGAATGCTACAGTAATTGAACACATGACCGTCTCTCTTTTAGTACGTTCTTTGTTCTCCTCTTCTATAAGTTGTAGGCGTCGATTTAGTTTGATTATCTGTCGTTTTAATGAAGCTGCGCGTACAACCGTCAAGTCCTCTAAAGTTCCTTCAATCGTGTCTGTATTTGAGATGCCGTACCTGATACACTCATTGTGAGGACTGGAAATGATGGCCATAGACCCATTGTTCAACATAGGGCTTTCACAATGTAGTTCACTCAGTCTTCTTACGGTGTACCCTGGTGCAGAATTCAGTGCCTGGAACCTTGAAATCTTACTTCGTGGGACAAAATCTGACCTGTGACACATGGAGTCAGTTCTGGCCAGCTGTCTGTTTTGGGACACAGCATTTCCACTCATCGAGCGCTCTCTTTTTAGCCTGCCAACTGCATGGATTTCTTCATTTTGAGGGTTTGAAGGAAGTCTTCCTGAATCCAGAATATCTAGTGGTCTTCCACTTAGGTCTAGGACAGGAGGTGGTGTTTTTAGTGCCAGAAGTTTAAAGAGTTTTGGTGCCAGAGGTCAAGCCTGTTTGTCTTGAAAATGGAATGTCTTCATTATTCCCTCTCTGGAACCTGCATAATCACCATAGTATTTGGAACTCCTCCTTGGAATTCTTGTTCCAGATCAGCATTTGGTGGTGTCGCCTTTAATGTTAAGGGATCCACATTAGACGACAAATACATTACTAGCAGTTGTATTCCATTTTATACTGAATTCCTCTAATTCCCACCATCTCAGCAGCAGTGTGAGAAGGAAATGCTGCCCCATTCACTCATCCTATTGGTGTGTCACTTGGTTTTCTTTTACTCATTCCCCCCTTCCCCCCCTTATTTTTAAATTCTCACCTGAGAATATTTTCCTATTGATTTTCAGAGAGTAGAAGAGAGAGGGAAAGACAGAGAGAAACATTGATGTGAGAGAGACCCATTGATGGGTTGCCTCCTGCACTTGCCCAACCAGGGCCTGGGCCAATGAGGAGCCTCCAACTGAGGTACGTGCCCTTAACCAAAATCGAACTTGGGACCCTTCCCTCCACAGGCCAACACTTTATTCACTGAGCCAAACCTGCTAGGGCTACTCATTTTAAAAAATATAAATATATTTTATTGATTTTTTACAAAGAGGAAGGGAGAAAGATAGAGAGCTAGAAATGTCGATGAGAGAGAAACATCAACCAGTTGCCTCTTGCACACCCCCTACTGGGGATGTGCCCGAAACCAATGTACATGCCCTTGACCGGAATCGAACCCAGGACTTTTCAGTCCACAGACCGACGCTCTACCACTAAGCCAAACCGGTTTCGGCATGGGCTACTCATTTTTAAATATAGTAAATACATGTCTATAATAGCTATTAAAATACTGCTACCCTGTAGTTTTACTTTATTCAATAATTCCCCTACAGATCTGAAATTTTGGGGAGGTGTACATAATAACACGGAAATTGCTTTTCCAGAAATGTGTACCATTACTACTTGCTATTTGGCACTATTTGCTTCTGTGCTTCATATGAAGTCCTTTAATTTGCTTCAATGTACACATAGTGGATTAAGAGCTACTTTTGATCCCCTAGGACAATTGGAGGGTCCCTCCTGAGAGCCACTGCCCACAGGCTCCAGCAGGAGGTATTGAGGGCAAAGGAGCATCAGCAGGGAGCAGGGAGGGATGCAAGAATGGTGGTGAGTAGTGGTGGAGGAGTTCGTGGTCACATGATGAAAGGAGGGTAGACCAAGACAGCATTCTATGGAAAATAGTGGGAGGTAAGCTATTACTAGGTCCTACGTGGTATCTCTATCTCATATCAAAAGCAAAACAACAGGTAAGATTCTTGAAATAATATTGTATTTAACATTTCCCCCCCACCGATAGGGGTTACAGGTATCTGCTGTGTTCATAATGATCGGCTCTCTTTCATTTCAAAAATGATTCTAAGGACCTGCCATCTACAGAATAAGCCATTTGAGTAGCTTTCCAGCAACAGAGATAGATTTATTGTCGTATTTGAGGGCAAATTTACAACATAGGCTGAAAACAAACAGACAACAAAAATTGGCCTACCAAAAGATTCAACTGATAACTTTTGATCTCATTATTGGTAACTTAATGCAGTATCTTTTTCTACTCAGAAAGGTAAGTATCACAGGTTCCGTGTACCTGCCATTGTGACAAGTATGTTCTTCATCAATGTTCTGTTTTCATGGGCTCCATCCAGCCTGTACTGTGACTGCTGCACACTGAGCTATATTTCTGTTCAAACATAGAGGAACATTTTATTTATTTTTTCCCCCTAAAATTGATCATTCTGGGATCTTACATTTTATAAAAATAGGAATTTCCTATCTAGATTTCTGGATGACTTACTTAATTTATGGCTATTGTACCAACTTCAATAACTGATATCCACTGTGGCAAAACTAGTGACTGAATGATATATGGATGGATGCTATTTCCTGAAGTGATTTGTTGATGTTTGTTTCCCCAGCAGATTTATGTTGTCTATTAAGTCTTCCACCACCATCTGGTATAATTAATGACTTGTGATACTTGCCTCTTGTAGCACAAAAATCCATCGCCTGGTAGAAAATGCAGATGGGCATTCTATGAGATGAGCCAAGATTGTGAACACAAAGGCTTCCTCTGCCAGCTGAAAGCAGATACACGAAAAGCCCTCGCCACCTGGAATTTATCTTCTTCCTCCTTCATTGTCCCACAACATAGGACAGCAACTAGAATTTGAGTGGGACTAAAACTAAAGCTTCAGTTAGCAACCGGGGGAGCCTAGGCCCCTACGTCATCATCCAGATGTTGACTTCCGGTTTTATTATAGGCCAGAGCCTTTGTTTACTTCTTCTTTATTCACAGCACTTCTTTTTTCATTCAGTTCTCTGTTCTCCCTTTAATCTCTTCCTTGACCTGAGAGATCACCATTTTCTTCACCTTTTTTTTAGATTTAATTTTTTTCTTGTTTAAAGTATTACATATGTCTCCTTTTCCACCCATTGACCTTACCCTGGCCACTCTCACTCCCCAGCATTTGCCCTCACCCCCCTTTACTGTCTGTGTCCATTGGTTATGCTCATATGCATGCATATAAGTCCTTTGGCTGATCTCTTACCCTCCCCTCCCATCCTCCTCAGACTTCCCTCTGAGGTTTTTGATGTTTTGTTCTATGCTTCTATGTCTCTGGATCTATTTTTGTTCATCAGTCCAACTCTTTTTTTTTTTTTTCCAGAAGTAATACTTGCTCTTACTTGTTCTTCAAGAAAAACATTCAAACATAGAAAAGTAATATAAAGCAAAAGTTGGATATGCAAAAAAGTAAACTTTGTTAATAAGTTATTTTTTCCTTGAATACATTTTCTATGCATATTACAGTGTAATATACATATGTGTGTGTATATATCAATTTTAAAAATCTTAAGAAAAAACGAGTAGAAAGAGTAATAATGTGTAGACAGATGGCCTTTTATTGGTATATAATTGGTGCCTACCCTTAAGTGTAAAAGCTGAGGAGGCAAATCATGCAAATCTAACATGCAGATAATAAAACAAAGTAAGACTCCAAATTCATTATGTTGCAATAGTTCTAGAAGCACTGCTAAAAGAGGTTCATAGATATTGGCATGAAATCACTAGGAGAAAGACCACCATGGCCTCCAATGGTGTGGGGGGAAAGAAATATACAGAAGAAACCCTCAAAGATGGGATCTGAAGATGGGGGAGATCTGAAGTATAGGCAGAGGAAGGGAGACACAATTTCAAATGAAGAAGCTTACATAAGTGGAGCAAGCAAAAGAAAGGTAGGGACATGGGTGGAATGACTTGGTTGGAGGCACTTGTTTGCACGGGGATGTATGACTGAGCATAAAGATTGGTAAAATTGTGGTACATCCTGCTTGCTAAGCTATGGATTTTAGATACACATATGAAGGTAATTAGGAGTCCTTATTTAAGTGCAGGATAGTATGATTAAAAGAGTTTATTATAAAGAAAAATATGTCAGTGGTACACAAGATGTATGAGTGAAAAGACTATGGGCTAGGACTATGTTAGGAGACCAAAAGAAATCAGAAGCAGAATTGAGATGGTAACAAAAAGGGAAGATTAGATTCTAAAGACATGCAGAGAATTGGCAGAATTTAGCCAATTGGAATAAATGCTTCCTTCTCTCTACCCCAAACCTAGGGACCTGGGATTTTTAAAGTTTAAAGTAAAGATGAATATTTTAATAAAGTTAATCAATTCTTTTTAGTGTAAAAAGATTAACACACTTTTACGAATTCCTCTCTGAATATGTGGGAAGAACAATACCCCAAGCCCCTTCAATTCTGTGGCTTAGGGTTACTCTGTAAGGGACCCATCCATTTGTAAAAGGTTTTTCTCAAGGTATTTTTAGACAGACCTTGATAAAGAATAAAATGATGTAAAGTGTTTAACCTCTATCTGCCTCAAATTGCTCCTTTGAAAAATTGGCATAACAACACATGTCCCAGAGCACTTCTGGGGGATTAGATGAGTTAGAAGATGCTAAGTGTTAGACTTTGTGTCTCAGTAAGTTTTAGCTTTCCTCCTCCTACTCTTCCTCCTTTTTATACTTCATGCATCTGAAGAAGCCTTTTGGGAAATCATGGAACTGTTACTATACTCCAAAGGACTCATTTCCTTCCCAACATACTTTGCTAACACTATATATTTTCAAAATGATTAACTATTCACAAAATTTTGATATTCTAACCAGACCATGAACAGACTCCTTGGATCACCTCAAAAATACACAGAAAATGATGGGGAATAATATTTCCTTTTTTACACCATTGATTATGTCTTCCCTCATTCAGTATTTTATTCTCTTACCTTCTGTGGCACCTTACTCTCTGGGTTTTTATTCCACCTCTGAGGCCTTTTTTCAACTCTTTTGCACATGAATTTTCTTATATCTGGCCAACTGTATGCTGGGTATGCATAACTCCGTCCTGACCACTGTCCTCTCCTTCCTGTGTTTTCCTTCACTAAACAATTTCATCGATGTCACCCACCACCTACAGGCCCATAATTTCCAAATATACACAGGTGTCTCAAAGATATATACACACTTTAACAGCTGATAGCTCCACTCTGACAATGAAATGTATTTTAATAAACACTGCCTTTATAATTTTTCAAAGTGTGCGTATACATGTTTGGGGACACCCTATATATTATGCCCAAACCTCTCCTCCGAGTTCCAGATACAAATAGCTCCCTGCTGAGGTGACATTTCTACCTGAAAGCCTCAGAAGCCCCTCAAAATTGTGTGTGTCCCATTCACTTGGTCATTTTCTGGTGTTCTCTCTCAACATTTCAATAAAAGGTGATGCTTCTCCTCTCTTCTCCCTGGCTTCAGTGCTGTGGTGGTTCTATCTCTCACACCAGCTTTCATTACAACTCTGATATCACAAATTCACTGCCCATCAAGTTTACTTATGTAATAAAGTAACTCTGTACATTATGTTTACTAGTTCAGTAAATAAACATTTATAGAGTTTTAAGTTATATAGTTCCTAATACACTGCTGGTAGGAATGCAGGCTGGTGCAGCCATTATGGAAAACAGTATGATGCTTCCTAAAAAATTAAATATGGATCTGCCATTTGATCTAGTGATCCCACTCCTAGGAGTAGATCCAATCAGAAGGAATATATGCACCCCTATGTTCATAGTAGTGCTAAGCTCAGGAAACAGCCCTAGTGCTTATCAGTAGATGAATAAATAAAAAAGCTGTGGTACTTTTAGACCATGGAATACCATGCAGCAGTGAAAACGAAGGATCTGTTACCCTTTGAGACAGCATGGAAGGACCTGGAGAATATTTTGCTAAGCGAAATAGCCAGTCAGAGAAAGACAAGTATCACATGGTCTCACTCATCTGTTGAATCTAATAAACAAAATAAACTGATGGAAAAAAAATAGATCCAGAGACATAGAAGCATGGAACAGACTGTGGGATCTCAGAGGGAAAGAGGGATTGCGTGGGTGAGTGGAAAGTGATCAGCCAAAGAGCTTGTATACATATATGCCTAACCCATGAACACAGACAATAGTTGGTGAAGGCCTCGGGGGGGCGCTGATGTGGGCTAGAAAGGATCAAATGGGAGAGGAAAAGGGGGACATCTGTAATACTTTCAATAATAAAAATTGAAAAAAATTTTTAGGTTGTTTAACTCCTGAGCAAACCCCGTATGTATACTCAGATGCAGAAGTATAAAACAATACATAAATTGTCTACTAGAAGTTATATAAACCATATAGCTAAATATTTTATTTAAAACATTAAACTGTGGGAGTGTATACTTTTTCTTAAACAGTGCTGTTTTAGTAATAGCCTGCATAAATTTGAGGCCTTCAAATATATCAAGCAAACAATCAAGCAACTATTATTTGTTGAATTACATATGCGCATAAGTCCAAATTGGAAGCTGGAGGAATATGAATAAAATGTAGAATATTGTTTCTGCTCTTCCCTTAGATTTGTAGGCATGTCATGTGGAGTCCTCATTTAGGGAAAAAAAAAAAAAAAGCAAAAAAAAAAAAAAAAAAGCACAGTCTTGTTCATTTGAAATAAGAGACCAAATACTTTTCCTGCCCAGTTGATGAGATAAAATTACATATGAACAATGCTAGTAACATAACATACCTAAATGCTTTATCAACTGTCAGACCAGCAAATACTATTGACATTCAGAACAAAGGTCAAAGGGAATAGAAGCAGAATCCACAAACACTTATTGCGTTCCTATCCCATAAAGCCTGTGCTTTTCTTGGTTTGGGAACACATGGAGAGAGAGATGCCTAGCTAGTTGGGCTGGTTTTGAATGATGCACTGGATTTGTCTGGAGGGAGAAAAATCATCCCATGAAAGGAAGAAGGTGTACCACCAAACAGTGACAAAAGGGGACTTTGTCCTTGAAGGGGACAGGCAATGGCTTGACTGGATTCGGTGAGCATGCTAAGGAACAGCAGGAAGGAGGTTGGATTTTAGGGTGGGGCAAGAATCCACAAGAGTAAAGGAATTTTAGTTTTCAGAAACAGCACTTTCCATCACAGAAGTCTCTCGGTTTAAGACATGACTTTGATGTATTTTTATAATTTTTAATGGGGAAACATTTACATAGCCCCTTAATAACTGCAATATGTCTTACTTTTGGTTGTGATATTTGTTGTTTACTCTGCAGGTGCCCCTTGAACTTGGAGAAGAAAAGAAAAATATTGGGGTGGTTTGTGTTTTATTCAAATTATAGGAATAAAGGAGGCAGATGGTTTATCCATAGCCCTGGCAACTAGGCAAAAGGTTTCCCATGTCTCTGACTCCCTTCTATGTCCAGAGCAGAAGAGGTTGGGTTTGTTACTAGGACTTTTCAGGACTTCAGGTGATCTTCATTTCATTTCATTTCTTTTCTTTCTTTCTTTCTTTCTTTCTTTCTTTCTTTCTTTCTTTTCTTTTCTTTTCTTTCTTTCTTTTTTTTTTGCCGTATGGTAAGTCTATGTCTAAGGTTTTATTAAAAAAATTTCTTTATTGATTAAGGTATCACATAATTGTCCTCACCCCCCATTCCCATCCCAAGCCCTTCCCATGTGTGCCCACCCCCTGTTGTCCATGACCACTGGTTAGGCTTATATTCATGCACACAAGTCCTTTGGTTGATCTCTCCCCTTTGCCCCCACCCTCCCCTACCTTCCCTCTGAGGTTTGACAGTCTGATCGCTGCTTCTCTGTTTCCAGGTCTGTTTCTGTACATCAATTTATGTTGTTCATTATTTCCCCTAGATGCGTTAGATCATGTGATACAAGGAGGTGATCTTCATTTCAAAGAATCTTTATTAGGTCCAACTGTGGCTAAGATATAATTTGGGAACTTCAGGATTTCCCCTCTCTAGTGATCTATCTCCATAAGAGAGATCTGTGGGCAGTGCTTCAGGTGGAGGGCCGTGGGTTGCATGGGAGGTGATAGTTCCCCCTTCCTCTCTTGGTTCTTAAGACTGGCCCACCAATTAAAATGACATAAGACAGATTAACAGGAGAGAAAAAAAAAAAATTAATACCCACAGGAATTCACATAAGCATGAGAATACAAAGGCAGCAAGGCAATAGGAGGCATATGTGTCATTCCGGACTAAGGAGAAGAAGACAGGGGTCACGGGAAGGTAAACTACTATCTGTGGTGGTAGCTCCTTCCTAAAGCCTGGTATCAGCCTCCCATCCTAAATTCTTGTAGCAGTTGGAAGGTTGAAAGTTCTTCACAGAGCTTTCTGGGCCTTAAAAATAACCAGTTTAAAATAATCAATATCACAAAGAGGCATATTTTATGGTTGCAAACTTCTGCTTTTCAGTGTCATGCGCCTGAGAGAGCATGGTAGTGTTGGAAGAATGAAACGAAGGTGTTTTTTTTTTTTGTTTGTTTGTTTTTTGTTGTTTTGGTAACTAACTTTCTTCAGTGGCACTTCTATGTGGTGAAAGATGCTGGGGAAAGAGAGCAGGCCGCACAGCGGTCAGTGCAGGTTGCACTGGGCGCTGCGCAAATGGACCTCAGGCCTCAGATTCTGGTTTCGCGATGACAAGCCAACCTGGCCCGTAGGCAGCCGCCTTTCTCCTTTGTCCTCCTTGCACACTTGGCGCCTGACAAGATGCTTAACCAAATGACATAAACAACCGCTAGGAGGTATCCGAACCGTGCATCGGCCGCCTAGGCAAGCGTACACCGCTAATGATGGGTCCCTCTGCTCCGCGGGTCCGGGCGGGCGGCACTTTTCCAAGGTGGCGATGAACTAGTGCGCGGGGTGAGAAAGACATCTGAAAACAAGGGACCTTCCATGCAAAAGTGGAGCTGACGGCCGCGCCTCCAAAGCATGGTCCCGTCGGGAGGGTGGTCTGCGGGCTCGGCCGCCAGCCGCCTGCACATCTGGATGCAGCAGAGCTCCCCCCTGCAGGGCGGCGGCGAGGCGGAGGGCCGCGATGTGCACGCACCTCCTCGCGCGCTCGCGCGGGCCCGGGAGCATCGGTGTGTGTCTGCGGGCACGCGCGTGCGCGCACGGTGGCCGGTTGTAGCTGCGGCTCCCGGACCCTAGTACCAGGGGTGGGGGCACCAGGGTGATAAATCTCCTCCGGCCTTCTCGCATCCCACTTCGGGTATATAGGCAACCAGGTAGAGAGAGGCCAGGGTGACAGTCCCTGCGTACCGGCTGCGTGTCCAAGGGCCAGGTTATCAGCCCGTCTCCGGCACACTGAGGAATATATATATATATACACACACACATACATATTTGGGGGGGTAGTGGTGTTTTTCATATATATATATATATATATATATATATATATATATATATATATATATATATATATATATATATATATATATATATATATATATATATATATATTTTGGGGGGAGATAGTGGTGTTTTTGTTTTTTATTGTTTGCCTCTATCTTCAGAGCGCAAGGGCAGGAGAGGGGCGCGCGCCCTAGCCGCGCATCGCGCATCCGAACGGGTCGGAGCAGGCAAATTGGCAGCGGGGGCGGGAGGGGACCTGGATTTCCACCAATCCCCGGGCGGAGTCCGGGCGCCGCGGAAGGCTGCGGCGGGCGCGCTGCTGAATTCACTGATGAGAGCGAGTTCTTTTCTTCCCGGGGAGGGGCGGGGAGCGGGGGTCCCGGCCAGCGGCGAGGCGGGGGAGCCCGGGGCTGGATAGGATAGCGGTCCCGGGCCGCCGCCGCCGTGGAAATTTCCAAGGACTCGGCGCGGCGCGGAGGAGAGCGCGCTGGGAGGGCGGGGGGCGAGGGGGCGCCGGCGGCGGCGGCGGCGGCGCAGCGGCCAGGAGGCGGGCAGAGGCGGCGGAGGCGCAGGAGCATCTCTCGGAAGGAAGGGGACGCGGCCACGGGGCCCGATGCCCGGGAGGGAGCCGCGCCGCCCCCCGGACCCGCGCCGCGGGCCACGGTGATGCTGCAGAGCCCGCGGGAGCCGCTCTCCGCGCGGGCGGAGGACCCAGCAGCGCCCGCCTTCTCCAGGGGGAAGCGACCATGATCGTGGCTCGTGACTTGCCGCCCGACCGCTTCCCCTAGAAAGAAATCCTTGAAAAAAAAAAAGTTGCATTAAAAAAAGAAAAGAAAAGAAAAGAAAATCCTTAAGCTCTGACCTTTGGGGCCGTGGGGGCCCGAAGAAGCGTCTGTGCAAGTGCAAGCAAGAAAGCCAAAGGTGTGTGTGCATGGGGGGCGCACTTCGCTCAGCGCTGTGCTGAGGCTCTGGTCGCCGCCCCCCTCCGCCCCTGCACCCCCCGCCCCCGGGACCCTGGGGCTGCGATGAGCCCCTGCGGGCGGGCCCGGCGGCACTCGTCCCGAGGGGCCATGGCTGTCCTGGCGTGCAAGTTCCCGCGGACCCGGCTGCCCGTGGGAGCCAGTGCCCTCTGCGTCGTGGTCCTCTGCTGGCTCTACATCTTCCCGGTCTACCGGCTGCCCAACGAGAAGGAGATCGTGCAGGCGGTGCTGCAGCAGGGCACAGCGTGGCGGAGGAACCAAACGGCGGCCAGACTTTTCAGGTAACTCCTGCCCTCCCGGCCCCTCCCCGGATGGTGTCCTTTCCTCCCAGGGCGCGGAGGAAGGGGTCACTGGCGAGGCCCGCCTCGCAGAGGCATCCCTCTCATCCCAGTCCTTTCTTCCTTCCTTCCCATCCCTAACCTTGGACCCTTGAGTCAGGAGCTCTGACCACCCTTGACCTCCAGAAATAGGCAGACACCTGCTTTGCCTGTACGCATTTCTGCCCAAGTCTGATGTGTAGTCTACGGTTTGGTGATACCTGGCGGGAAGGGGGGACCCGGGCGAACTTTGTGCCTTGCCCTTAATGGGAATTCCTCTCTTACGCTCTGCAGACATCTGAAGCTATAGAGAACTAGAAGCAGGTAGGCTCTGTTTTTAATGAGGTGAGGTGAATGGTTGGCAACAGAAATCACTGATTGAAGGAGTGGTGACCAAGGCTTGGGCAGTGCGAACATGCCCACGCAGCCAGGACCCCGTGACTTTGTGCAGCGTGCCTATCACAAACAGGGCACTTCCTGAGACCCTACTAAGAGCCGGGACTGTGTGATTTTGAATGGTAAAGTCTCAGTAACTTTCCAATAACAGCTATTACCCCCAGCTTACTAACCGCAAACTGAGTCTTGAGGACGATCTTTCTCCAAGGTCAGCTACCTTGGGAGTGTCCCTGCTGGGCACTTCATCACACAAGCTCTACAGCTCCCAGATCTTTCTCTGGGCTTAGCCTGGGGAAGCCTTCTGAAGGACGGGAGATTGCTTTAGGGAGTGGCTTGACCTCAGAAAACAGACCGAAGAAAAAACTAACAAATTATAACCAGATTGGATACCAGAACTCTGAGGATCCCTCAGAGGTTGTAGTTTTCCTTCCGTGCTGGGGATTGCAGTTTAAGAGTCTAAAAATAAGTTCTTGGCAACAGGGGCTGCCTGTGGATTGGAGGGAAGACAGGACTGCTTTCCACTTCCCTTCCGTTCCCCAAAGCATGCTGGAGGACACAGGGGTGCCCCCCCCCCCGCCACCCCCCCCCCCCCCCCCCCCGCAGGTGCCCCTTTCACCTTCAGTCCCCTGGGCTGAGGATGCTGTAACTAGCACTTCCGCTGACTGTTGTGGTCTGGATGGGGAGTGCTTTCCTCTGCTCCGAGCAGGACCTTTCAGGCAGTTCATGGGCAGGTGAGAGCCAATTTAAACATTTGTCACAACTGTGCCAAATGTTCAGAAACATCTATAAATTTTTTTTTTTAAAAGCACTTTAAAAATATACGGTTTCCTCCCTCATCTCAGGCCTGGTTTTGGAAAGAAGGTCAAAGAATTAGGCAATTCTTTCAGGGAAGGCTGTCAAGTTCTCCTTTACACTGGGAAGGGGAGACTTTTTTTCTCTTCTCTGTTTAGACTTCATTAAGTTTAAAATCACGCCTCTCCCTTAAAAGGGTATGAGGATTTATCTTCCTTCACCTCCACAGTATTGATTGTTGGGCTCAAGAGCACTCAAAGGGATAGCACCCAGCAATTCTTTTCTCTAAAGATAGAAAGCCTTTCATGTAATATAAGGAAATGAGGTAAGAGCATCTCATTGGTTTGCAATGAAAGAGTGCATTTTTTTTTGGGGGGGGGGGAGGTGTAGGGGGAGGAATAATGAAGCTCCATTAGAGAATAGATTTCTTTTGGAAAACATAATCAAGTGGAAAATACTTCATATTCTGAGACACACAGGCTGATAGTTTTCTTAGACACATTTGCCCCTTGCTATCTGTAGCCTGGAGTAATCTTTGGTTGTTTGGGTGTCATTTGGTCTTGTCTCTACGTGCAGAGAATCACTTACTGAAATGCATACACCGTACAAACTGCCTAAACACGTATCCCTCCAAGATAGTGCTGTAAAATGGTGTAAGGGGCACCACTCCTTATTGAAAAGCATGTGTGCTTCAGAGGAGAAGCCTGGATTTTTAGACTGACCATGCCATGATTAGATAAACAGCAGAGGGTCTTTGTTAAGTTACTCTATCTCTTGGAGTCTCAGTTTCCTTATTTATAAATGAAATAATAACATACCTAGTTGGTATAAGGTTTAAATAAAAAAATCAACCCTGATGATAAATAGCAGTCCATAGTGCTATAATTTTTATAAATTATATAAATGTTATATGTTACAGCTTAAATAAAAACAGCTTGCCAGCCTATATGAATTTGGAATATTTCACCTGCCAAATTTGTAAAGAAACTCTATTGGTCCATATTCTACCCACACTCCCTTCCACCCCTTACATTTAAGTGAATAAGCAGGTACAAGGAGTTTTAAACAATAGTAAAAGTATCATGGTTTAAGTTAAATTGTTTTTTACTCTCACGTTTGCGAAAATCCATTGTGTGTGCATGTGCATGTGCATGTGTGTGCGTGCGTGCGTGCGTGTGTGTGTGTATTTTACCACCTGGATTTTTAGTATGCAAGTAGTAGTGTATGTTTTCTAAATATTAGACAGAATGTTAGAGGTGGTTTCTGTGCACCCAGTTCTTGCCTTGCTTGTAGGAAGGAATTCAAACAAGAGACAGTACCAAATAGCAGCAAAGCATGCAAGAGTTTACTTGAAAGAAAAAGAAATACACCGAGACATACACAGGGCAGGTTAGCTGGTTGACGCAGAACCAAGTGCCCTGCTCCTTTGAACATTTAAAATTTTATACCCTGGAGTTGGATTGTGGAAAAAGAAAAGAAAAACACCTTCTCAGGTTTCAAAGCTACCTCGATGTTACTCTCTGTTAGAGGAGGTTTCCAGTCTTCGGCTTCCTCACTCTTGGGTGTGCGTAGCATAACTCTTCATGCTTGTGTAAGCACCTCCCGTGCCTTCCCCTTGATTTTAGCCACCTATCCCCATTCATGCCCGTCTAGCTACTAACATACTAACATTCCGCCCTTCGACTGATATCGGTCAAATTCGTTTGGGAAGTTGAGGGACGGTAGTCTGGCTTCTGACTCTACTTCCGCTGAATTGGACATGGAGCTGTGTTGGCTCGCTGTCCCTTGCTCTGTCTGGGGTGGCTAGATTGGGGTGGAGGGCCAGTGCCCTGTAGCCCGGTCCAATGGATTTTGATGTATGAGCTGATAGCCTTATTGATGTATTGCCTGTATCTGGGAGGGAAGAAAAGTTGTTAGTTTGTTCATTATGCAGGGACCGAAGGTGCAGAGAAGTATGAGAGTTATTAGTCGATCTAACAAGGGTAAGAACCAAGTTAAATTGGGAAATGCCTGCTTAATTGTATTCCACATAGTGTCTTTCATGCCTTCTAGATTAAAATCCCCTAGCCAAGCGGCATGTTTTAAAATGGCCTGAGCGGTCTGCTTCAATTTGGCCAGTTGTATTCATGTAAAAACAGCACGGAGTGTTTGCTGGGGTACATACCCTTCCTTGGGAAGCTAATAAGTAATCTATGTGGTTATCAGTGACCATCTTGGCTATTGAACTTATTGATTGGAATAATTATCCTAAGTCTCTGCCATTAGTAGTAGCAATCGTGGTCATTGAAGCAGGGATATTTTAGGCTGGTACAGCACTGTAGGTAATGCTCCCTGCTAGCCTAATTAGGCTTCCAATTAAGGCTGCTAGGCCCAGAACGAGTAAATCTCTGGCCCTTTCGCACCTTCTGTGAGGACAATAATTCTGAACAGCTTCTCTGGGGATGTGGTGTAGCCTGTTGTCCCTGTTCCTGTGTCTGTAGACGGATTCATGTATTGTTGAGCTATTCCACTTTGGGGTGTTTGTCCTAGGAACCTAAGTCCTTTGGGTAAGCAAAGACATCCATCAGCATCATTAGGTTTGTGGGGTCTAGGGAGATATGACTTAATCAATTAGTGATTGATGGCAATGCTGATGTATTACATCCAGGGTAGTGTCTTCTTGCTCTTCCCTTAGATGGGAAAAGAATGGCTCTGCTGTAGTTTTGTATAGTCTGTATCTGAAAAGTTGTATTGCAGGTACTAGAGCTATTTAGGGATTGGAAGGTACCGTTAGTACCATTTGGTTCTGCTTTAACAAGGGATCCGTTGCAAATACCTGCTGATGTGTGTGTGTGTGCGTGCTTGTGTGCCATTTTTATAACAGCAGGTAGCACTTAGGGTTGTGCTACAATTCTAGGAA
Organism: Pipistrellus hanaki; assembly: GCF_964339955.1. Taxonomy (NCBI): domain Eukaryota; kingdom Metazoa; phylum Chordata; class Mammalia; order Chiroptera; family Vespertilionidae; genus Pipistrellus; species Pipistrellus hanaki. The sequence goes on from NC_140505.1 coordinate 160,397,431, forward strand.
GTTTTGTTTTCTGTCTGAGAATTTTAAAGTGAGGCCATCCTGGTCACAATGAAAAACACCTCTGTCTGCCCGATGGGAGAAATTCTTGTTAAGCTTTGCATAGAATATGGTGGTCAAGGGTTGAAAAATCTAAGGTGTTACAGTAAGTTTTGGAGTAATTAAAAAAGTTGGGTTGTGCTTAGACAAGTTAACCTGATGGGGTCCATGGGATAGGATAAGAATTAGCCAGGAGTCCCACTGGAGCATGGTCAATCCTTGTTCTGTGGCAGATCCAACAGACTTCAGTTATATTGGGAGCCTGTAAAGTTAGCCCTTGAGTAAAATAAGAAATAGCTCTTGTTTCTCCATTCTAGGCCTAGCACATGTGTAAAGGTTAGAGGTAATAATAGGAGTTTATTCATTGTGTATGATTATAGAAAACACCAAAACAAGTTTTAAATGGTGTGTCTGGAAGTGCACAGGCAAATGAGCAAATAAGGAGAAAAGTTATATAGAAGAGCGATTCTGAAAAAGGAGGCATTCCAAGACAACAAAAGAGCAAAAGACCAATCCAAAAGAATATTAAGAAATTTGTAAATAACAGTATAAATTGAGACGTGGGTGATTGGGGACTTCTACCTCATTGGTTTTCTACAGATCTTGAACAAGTCTGTTCAGCTTGTGTGTTGCCTGACAATGTTGGGAATATATGTGTGCGTTTTTTTAAAATTAATTTTTATTGTTGAGATTATTACAGAGTCTCCCCCCGCCCCCGCCTCCCCAGGTCCCACCCTGCCCAGGTCCCCACCTTGCCACCCTATTGTCTGTGTCCATAGGTAATGCATACATCCATATAAGATCTCTGTCTAATCTCTTCCCGCACTCCCCTCACCTCTTTCCCTCTGTTCCATTTCAGTCTGTTCCATTTCCATGCCCCTGATTGTATCTCATTCACCAGGTATTCTGTTCATCAGATTTTTTTAGATTCAATTTTTAATAGATATGTATTTGTTCCATATGGTGGGGTCTCTTTTCTGCATCCAGCACGGAAAGAGAGATGAACTGGTTCTGAATAGAGATGGCTGGGGATTGAGAAATAAAAGAAAAAAAGAAACAAGACACAGAGATAGAAGGAAAAAAGCTGGGACTGGGTGGGAGCACAGTCCTCTCTGATGGAGGGACAGGGACCCCAAGCCGATAGAGTAAGTTTATTTTATACTCTCAAATACCAGGAAGTTTCACCGAAAGTTAGGATCAAAGGAGTTTATTTGAATTCTTGAGGAGGACTGAGCATTCCTGGTACAAGCATTCCTGGTGCGAGGCTGGATATCAAAGTCCCACTACCCAACCCCTGGGCAAGGGTAAGAGTCAGTGCTGATAACATATCCGCTTTTTTGGTAAATGTGTATCCAAGATGTGGCTCTGCCTGTGACCTTGAATTCAGCTGACAATAATTTAAAGAATGCCCATGTGCCTTCCCAGGGGGCCTTCTGTATTGTTCATATATATTTTTTATCTTTTTCTTTTTCTTCTTCTTCCTCTTCTTAAAGAATACTCTTCAACATTTCATATAATACTGGTTTAGTGGTGATGAACTCCTTTACCTTTTTCTTGTCTGTGAAGCTCTTTATTTGACCTTCAATTCTATTTTATTGATTTTTTTTTTTTTTTTTTACAGAGAGGAAAGGAGAGAGATAGAGAGCTAGAAACGTCGATGAGAGAGAAACATCGACCAGCTGCCTCTTGCACACCCCCTACTGGGGATGTGCCCACAATCAATGTACATGCCCTTGACTGGAATCAAACCCGGGACCCTTCAGTCCACAGACCGATGCTCTACCGCTGGGCCAAACCGGTTTCGGCTGACCTTCAATTCTAAATGATAGCTTTTCTGGGTACAGTAATCTTGGCAGTAGGTTCTTGCTATTCATCACATTGAACATTTCTTGCCACTCCCTTCTGGCCTGCATAGTTTCTGTTGAGAAATCAGCTGACAGTTGTATGGGCACTCCCTTGTGGGTAACTAACTGCTTTTTTTCTTGCTGCTTTTAAGATTCTCTCTTTGTCTTTTGCTCTTGGCATTTTAATTATGATGTGTCTTGATGTGGTCATCTTTGGGTTCCTCTTGTTTGGGGTTCTTTTTGCTTCCTGGACTTAAAAGTCTATTTATTTTCATCAGGTAGGGGAAATTTTCTGTCATTATTTCTTCAAATTGGTTTTCAATAACTTGCTCTCTCTCTCTTCTTCTAGCACCCCCATAATTTGGATGTTGGTGTGCTTGAAATTATACAAGAGGCTTCTTATCTTCATATTTTTGGATTATTTTTTCTTTTTGCTCTTCTAGTTGGGTGTTTTTTTGCTTCATTATATTTCAAATCATTGATTTGATTCTTGGGATCCTCTAGTCTACTGTTGAATACCTGTATATTATTCTTTATGTCAGTGTATGCTTAATTTCTGACTGGTCCTTTTCCTTTTTTTTTTTTTTTTTTTTTTTTTTTTTGCATTCTCACTAAGATCTTTAAAAGTTTTACCACATCCCTTGAAGATTTCTAGAAGTAACCTTATAACTGTGGGTTTGAACTCTATATACAGTAATTTTCTTTCTTCTGTTTCTTTCATTCATGACATGTTTCTTTGTCTCTACATTTTGGCTGCTTCCCTGTGTTTGTTTCTATGTATTGGATAGAGCTGCTAAGTCTCCTTGAGTTGGCCTTGTGTAGTAGGTGTCTTATAGGGTCCAGTGGCTCAGTCTTCCCAATCACCTGAGTTGGACACTGTTGATGCACCTCTTTGTGGGCTGTGTGCACAATCTTGTAGTTGAGCCTTGATTGCTGTTGGTGTCACTGGGAAGAATTGACCTTCAGGCTAATTGGCTGTGAGGACCAGCTGCAACCACAATGAGAGAATTGCTGTGCAGGAGATACCCTTATGGAGCAGGAATTACTTCAGTGGGGCTTTGGTGCTTACTAAAGTCTGCCCATTGAGTGTGTCACTTTTGGATGTGAAGAGTTATAATCTGGTATGGTCTCACACTGACCACTGGGTATACTAGCTCTTGAGTCTCCAGGGAGGTGCAAAGTCAGCTGCTTCCTGGAGCCACTCAGTAGGAACTACAGAGAGATCTTTATATTTCTCCTCTATGTTTAGGGTTTGGAAGTAGCTAGATGAGACCCAGCAGTGATGCAAGGCAGGCTGGTGCTGGGTCTTGGGCCTTTAATTAATAGGTTTGGGGCTTCCTGACCCAGTTGCAGCTTGTTTGACAGATTTTTAGCCTGAGAAAGGACAGGCCATTCATATGCAAAAGCAACTATGCACAGCTTGGGTGGGGTTGTAAATTTGGTGGGGCAGGGTCTCAGTGAATCACCAGGGAGGAGCAAACAGAATGGGCTGCCAGTCAGTCCTGAAACCAGGGAGGTCCCTGCATGGAAACAGTGACAGCTGGGAGCACCTCCATCTGGAAGAAAGCCACCCCCAAGTTCCTGCCCTGATGCCAGATAGTCCAGTTTCTCCTCCTATGTGTCTGGCTTCCCCAGAGCCTCACCCAGCACTGGAGCTCAGAGGAAGCAGGAGCTTGTAAGTTCAGTTCATGGTGCTGGCCTTTTAAGATGAGCAGCTGGGTCTCCAGCACTCAGCCCTAATCCACACTGGTTTTTACAGCCTGTAGGGACTTCTTTTCCCAGCTCTGGGAGCCGGGACTGGGTATCTGATGTATGGCTGGGACCCCTTGTTCCTCTGGGCAGCCTCTTCAGAGGCGATCTCCCCTGTGATTAAAAAAGTGGCACCTATGCACACGTGGGTGCTGGGCCAGCCCTTCCATGCCTCCGTGCCTTCTACCAGTCTCAGTGTGCTTTCTTCTGTAGTTCTCTAGTTGTAACACTTCCATTCAGCCAGCTTTCCAGTGATTCTGTATTTTATCTGTAATTTTTTTCAATATTATTATTATTTTATTTCATTTTCATATACAAAAAAGATAAAACTTGAAATAGTTCTAGGTTTTTCTTTCTCTTCTGTTGGGGTGTGGCTGCTTCTTCACACGTGGCTGAGGGGGAGGAAGGGAGCTACATTCACATCGGTTTATTTGAGGACCCAGTGCAGAGTTCAAGCAGCAAAACTTCCTAAAATTACCACAGGAAAGAGGGACAGAGAGCCACTGCAAATGATTGAACTATGACACAATGTTCTTTCCAAAATGTCTTCATTTTGCAACTGTAATTACATGGATGTCTGCTTTAGGCCATTTTCTATGTGTGTGTGTGTATATGATATATTATATATATGTGTGCGTGTGTGTGTGTGTGTGTGTGTGTGTAACATATATATCAGCACACATTGAAACCCAGACAAGGTAACAGCAGCAAACTTTACTCTGTATACATAGATAGATATAGTTTTAAAAACATGATACTTCAGTACAACGTCTATTAATTCAGGAATACAAGCTATTTCTGTCCTACAAAATTTTAATGTTATAGCTATGAGGGTGAAAGTGACCTATTACATTTACATCTCACATATCCTGGTATACAAACAGTACTTAACCAAATTTGAGCCAAAAACTAGAAGTCTTTCGTTCTAGCACTTGAAGAGCTTCCTCGGTGCGAACAGCCTTAAGTCACAGACTAGTCACATTCCCGGAGTCTGCAATTACTGCTTTTAAAACTGCAAGGAACAGGTGAATCCAAACTTTTAATGACAGTGTTTTATCTACAAGTTAGATAACACAGCTCGGTAAGACTTCACTATCATCCTAAACCCCCCACACACATTCTCCACTAAGTTAGACAAGACTTAGGGTTTCCCTTCTCCTTACAGATAACGTACAAATTGAGAAGTCGCTGGTAAGACTGATATTGAAGATGGCAAATGAGAGGGGACACTTCTCTGGTTCCAAAACTGGTCCAGCAGATTTTGTGCCTCGCTGCTGTGTTCCTTTACGAGTCTGTGACCTGCAGGAGCTCTTTTCACAAGAATTGACATCAAACTCGATGGAAGTTAAGTATACAGTACTGCAGTATTTCCCAAAGTGTGGTACGCGTACCTCCAGGGGGGAAGAGTTTGGTGGGGGTTTGCCTTGCACCGGCATTTGGTGGGGCTATGCACTGCACCGTGCTTAGCTGCCCCTAATTCTATGTTCTCATGAGTACGAGGGGTACTCAGCGTTACGAAAATTATAGAAGGGGTACACATATGTCAAAAGTTTGGGAAACACTGCGAGTACTGTATAGTTACTCAGATTCAAGGACAAATGTGGAGAAACATTAATAGGTGAAAAATTCGGCCTCTGACGCTGCCCTTAAGATCACGTCAAATCCGTAAGCAGACTCTTGTACAGTTGAAAATGGCATCGTGTTGACTTGCGGCGTGGAACTGAAACCTAGAAATATGTTTCCAATCTGCAGTAACCCTCACCCTCAAATCTCAAATACCACTCAATGTCCTTTGCCTTTTTACGGAATTCTAGGGGGGGAGGGAACTTGGGGGGAAGCCACTGTCATTTTCACAACCCTCCCCCCTTTTATCTGTAATTTTGATGTGGTTGTGGGAGGCAGTGAGCACAGGCATTTGCCTACACCACCATCTTGGTTCTCAAGAAAACATGTTAAAAGTGGAATCTCATTAATGTCCTCAGGGAAGAATCCTTAGAACATCTCTGTCTTGTGATGTTTCCTTCTAGCTCTTTGGCAGATGCAACATAAACCCAATTTCTATAATACATGGAGAGACCCAAGAATGTAGATGCAGGAACGGGTCGGACAGGCCAGGCACATCAATTCATGGCACTTCCTATGGGCCAAAATAATATGCTGAGAATGTGGGCATGAGCAAGTCATAACTGCTAGCAGAGTTCTCAGGGCTCAATGTAACGGGTCAAAGTGTGCTGCTAGCAGAAGGGGCTCCCAGAGGCCATTACACCATTGGCCATCTCCATTCCTCTTATATGTCCCCTGCAGGCTGTCTAGAATAACTTTGGAGACCCTGAGTGCTGGAAGCCAGCCTTTATGTGAGCAAGTTTAAGTTTAATTACAAATGTGTTCTGAAGTCCCTATTAGGCCCTTACTTGTTGCAAGGAAGACCCTCCAATACCTACCCAGAAACCCTCAGTTGCCTGAGAGTGTCTGCTTTATATTTTTTTAAAAAAAGAAGAAGCAAAAGCAAAATAGCCCTCTTATCTTTGTGCCGGTTCATCACCAGGCACTCATAGTTACTTTTGTTTTCCTCTCACAGTCATTTCTCTTCGATTAACTGCAATTGCTGCCTCACCCTCTTGATTCTGGATAAGAAGCAAAAGCAGCCTTAACCAGTTTGGCTCAGTGGATGGAGTGTTGGCCTGTGGACTCCAGGGTCCCAGGTTTGATTCTGGTCAAGGGCATGTACCTTGGTTGCAGGCACATCCCCAGTAGGGGTTGTGCAGGAGGCATTGATTGATGTTTCTCTCCATTGATGTTTATAACTCTCTGTCCTCTCTCTTCCTCTCTGTAAAAAATCAACAAAATATATTTAAAAAAAAAAAGAAGAAGCAAAAGCAAAATAGCCCTCTTTCCAGCCTCCTGGCGAGAAGACTTACAATTTGCAAAATTTAAGTAATGGCCCTAGTATGTTAGAGGTGGTCTCTGCACCCCTGGTTCTTGCCTTGCTTATAGGAAGGAATTCTAACAAGAGACAGTACCAAATAGCAGCAAAGTATGCAAGAGTTTATTTGCAAGAAAAAGAAACACCCTCAGATATAGCTTAGCTGGCTGAAGCTAACAAAGTGCCCGCTTGTCTGGGCATTTGAAATTTTATATCCCAGCTCACAACTTGTTAAGTACTGACTTCTCAGAGGGTGACCTTGGCAAATCTCATAGGAGAGGGCAGCAAGAAAGTAACAAAGCTCTGAGAGTTTTGAACCAAATAGGGAATTTCCCTAACACCCTTAAAGAAAGTTTTGATACGACTCTTGTTGCTTTTGATTGAGTAATCACGTAGTGGGGAAATGCCAAACCAAAGGGACATTTGTCATTTTGGTCCTTATCCATTTCATTTGCTTTTCAGAAGAAAACTTCAGTTCAGAATTTGTGTTCAAGGCTTTCTTCTTGGTCCCTGATGTAGTAACAGCCACCACCACAAATTATTTGGCTCTTATTATTATGATGGCACTATGCTCAGTGCTTTAAATGTATTGAGCAATTTGATTCTCCTAAGAATCCTGTATAAGTGGAACATTATACATTTATAGATGAATATGCCCTGGTCCCCTGTCATCAAGGGATTTGCTGTAGGCATATGTTTGCAGTGAACTCACCAACTGGAAATAGGGCCACTAAAGAGAGGCAGCAGAGCCCTGCAAAAGATGTGAGGATCAAGGCGCTGTGAGAATGGTTGGAATTCTGACTGTATCCCTTTCTCGCTGTGTGATCATTGGTAAGTTCAATTCAGAGCTTCAGTTTTTCCCATGTGTAACATGGGGTGGGTAATCATTTCATACAGGTTTAAGAAATTACATGATAGTACCTAGAATGATGCTCACCAAATACCTGTTTGTTTGTTTATTTTTTATTTATTAAAATATTTTTATTGATTTTTTTTACAGAGAGGAAGGGAGAGAGATAGAGAGCCAGAAACATTGATGAGAGAGAAACATCGACCTGCTGCCTCCTGCACACCCCCTACTGGGGATGTGCCCACAACCAATGTACATGCCCTTGACCGGAATCGAACCTGGACCTTTCAGTCCGCAGGCTGACGCTCTATCCACTGAGCTAAACAGGTTTCGGCCATACCTCTGTTTACTATAAGGTAGTTGTAAGAATAGAAACACAAGCAAAGAGTTGGGTAAGTTTGTGGCACATGGCATTTCATTCTGTCAGAAGGAGGGAAGTAACAGAGGTGCTAGTGCTTGTACTAAGCCTTGAAGGCTGGTGAGATGGGGCGGAGGCAGGAGGTGGGGGCAGAAGGATGCTCCTGGCAGAGACAATAACAAAGGCCAAAGCAGGACGGGGTGGAAGAGCCTGGTGTGCAGCCTGTATGGACAGTGAGTAAGTGGCCTTCTGAGACTAGAGTAGGCAATGTAGACTGGTAGACTGGAAGGTAGGTGGAAGCCAGGTGAGAATCTCCGAATGGTCTTAAGGTTGGGTCAGGGTAAAGGGGGGTCAAATATATGGTAACAGAAGAAGATTTGAATTTGGGTGGTAAACACACAGTGCAATATAGATATGATATAGATGTGTGCACTTTTATTAACCAATATCACCTCAATAAATTTAATAAAAAAGTAAAAAACAAAACCAAAAAAATTACCAGTCCCTTACTTTATATGAGGCACTATGATAACCCATTAAATACATGATTTCATTAAAAAAAAAAAAAGAAATGAACAAATATCAAGTATCCAATGACACTGACTGTATGCCAGTGTTATTGGTTGGTTTGGGACAAGGGTAACACACCAAAGTACTTTGAATATCCTGTCTATTTACTGGCTGGTAACCATTACTCTGAGCAGCGGTGTTTTTCTTTCCTTTCCCATATTCTGAATGAAACACTAGTGCAAACAGTTCTAGACTTGTGTGGCTTCTTTTCTGTCCCTATTTTTGAATCTATGGATATCAGAAGCTTCAGGTATTTCCACAGTTGCCCTGCTGGACACAGAGGCAGACATCCTTAGTGCGAACATCTTTAACCTTGCCATGGAGGCAGGAGAGGCTCCTGCCACCGCTACTGTGCTTGCCTTTCCTGTGAGCCTGACTTCTGGGCTTCTGGCTGAGCAGCACTCCCCCTGTGGAAGTGCACTGACAACCAGGGGCAGCTTCTGTGTTGAGCGTCTATCCCCTGCTGGTCAGTGTGTGTCAAAATGACAGGTTGTTCTGCCATTTGTTCAATTTGCATATAACCCTTTTATTATATAGGACATGGATATATATATATATATATATATATATATATATATATATATGATGTAGGTTTTATAGTTGTGAAGTTGGGGAATTTGTGAAATTCACTTTAAAATTAATTAAGGAAAAGGATGGTTTAATAAGTTGTGATGCTTGAGAAAATAAGCTTTAATTATGCTGCAGATTTATAAATATGAAAATCTTCATTAACAGCAACCACAATGACAAAAACAAGTCATTAATATTTATTGGAATGTTTTCCTTCAAGGCCACATCTCCCGCTCTTTACCTAGCTAATTATTACTCTCTTTAACATGCAGAGTGGAGGTTAAGAGCAAAGGTTCCGAAGTTAGCTGTGCTGAAATCCTGATTCCACCACTGTGCTGTGTTCTTCAGCGAGAGAGCCTTTTGTTATCCATTTTCCGGTCTGTAAAATGTGGCTGCTTTTAGGATTGCTGTGCACATTAGAATAGATAATGAGTTAAAATGCTTAGCTCTGTTTCTGGCACATAATTAGAGCCCAACCCATGTTATCTTTCCCGCAGGCAGCATCCCTTACTCCTTTGTTGTCTACCACTTTTACCAGAGAAGATACCGGAACTATAATAGTGAACTTAATTCTTACTTTCTTGAAGTTTATTGGCTAATGAAGGGAGACATAATGAACAGAAAAATATACAAATATTAAATACCTGCTAGTGACAGGTGCATTTTTCATACTGCATCAAGAGTACTAGTTTGCCATCCCTTTCTGCTGATTCATTTAGATTCGCATTCCCAGATTCATTCAGAACTAAGCATAGTTCCTAAAGTTTTAAAAATTACTGCGTAGGGTACGTTTTAGGAAAGTTTGGGGCCAGATCGCCTGTCTGCCAGGCAACAAATGCTTAGTGAGGTTCGTCACTCTGCTTGGCCATGTGGGGAATCAAAGGAGTAAATGGCATCCTCTCTCTCTACGAGTTTTTTTAAAAACATATTTTTATTGAAAAAAACATATTTTACTTCAGAGAGAAAAGGAGAGAGAGAGAAACACACACACACACACACACACACACGTCAATAATGAGAGAGAATCATTGATCGGGTGTCTGCTGTACACCTTACATTGGAGATCAAGTCTGCAATCTGGGCATGTGCCCTGACCAAGAATCAAACTATGATTTCTTGATTCATAGGTCAGCACTCAACCACTGACCCATGCTAGCTGGGCCTTAAGAGTTCTTCAGAGCAGTGCTTCCTAGCCTCTGCACTATTAAGTCTCAGCACTACTAACACTTTAGGCTGGGTGATGCATTGTGAAGGGCTGTTCTGTACACTGGAAAATGTTTGGTAACATCTAAGTCCTCTGCCTACTGAGTTAAATAACCATACATGTCTCCAGGATTAGCAAAATGTCTCCTGGGGGGCAAAATTGCCCCTGGCCGAGAACCCCTGCTTTAGAGAAACATAACCAACCCATTTGAAAGGATTAAAAATCCCAGAAAATATCATGCAATTAAAAGACAAAACTGGAGACTACACACTGTAAGTGCTTGGACTGCAGGAAGGGGAGTGAATGAATTGTACTTTGGTAGATGGCCAGGCCTTGGTTAGGGAGGGGTAGGGAGAGGGATGCATTTAGAGAGATTTACTACTCTAAGCAGCTGTCTATATTGAAATCTGTGTGGCAGCTGGGGCGAGTCCTCATCAGTGCCCTCCTCAAACCCTGGCAAGAGGGGCCCATACTCTGTGCTCTAGTTTTTTTGGCCTCATTCTGCTGCTCCTGTGCTCTCCCCACTTCTTAAGAGGGCAAGGCAACTGTGAGGCTTTAAAAAAAAAAAAAATATATATATATATATATATATATATATATATATATATATTTTATATTATTGGGTTTTTACAGAGAGGAAAGGATAGGGATAGAGAGTTAGAAACATTGATGAGAGAGAATCATCGATCAGCTGCCTCTTGCACACCTCCCACTGGGGATGTGCCCGCAACCCAGGTACATGCCCTTGACAGGAATCGAACCCAGGACCTTTCAGTCCGCAGGCTGACGCTCTATCCACTGAGCCAAACCGGTTTCAGCCAGTGAGGCTTTTGTTGGCCCTGGAATTCCCTGCCCAAATGATCCAAGCCTGCCTGCCTGCATGGGGCATTTCCCCATCCCTCACCCTGAGTATGGCTTGCCCGCTGCTGTGGACACTCCTAGGCTCAAGGGGTGGGCAAGGAATGTCTCTTTGTGGGAAGTGAAGGCTGTGGAAGGAACTTCCACGTGGGATTGGGGAGTCACATGCACACTTGGGGTGTTCTTTCTCTCTGCGCTACCATGTCTAGTACTAAACTTCCTGGAGTTTGAGAAGCCTAAATATGAATGTGGCATTCCAGGTGTTATGCAGGTATATTTGGCCAGGGAAAAACATAGGGGGATGGAACACATTTTTTTATTTGTCTATTTGATTGTAACTAAAATATTTAGATACATTTGTACCTTTGTCCTTTGCCTTACAAATGGGAGTGGTGCTTTACAATTTGGGCACTTATTACTCTTCATTTTGGAGAGTAGGAAGGTTTAGGAAGCTAGTTGGATCAATTGAATAACCTATACCAATAAAAGGATAATATGCTAATTAGACCGGGCCAACCGGACATTTTCTGGACATCTGACATCCTTATGGACAAAGCCACGGTGGCGGAGGATGAGGCAGAGGAGGTCAGGGGCGATCAGGCTGGTGGGGGAGCAAGCAGTTAGGGGTAAGATCAGGTCGGCAATGGGGAGCAAGGTTAGGGGTGAGATCGGGCTGGCATGGGGGAGCAAGTAGGGGCAAGATCAGGCCCGTGCAGGGGAACAAGCAGTCAGGGGCATGATCAGGCCAGCATGGGGGAACAAGCAGTCAGGGGTGAGATCAGTACCGCAGGGGAGAGCTGTTAAGGGGCACTCAGGCTGGCAGGAGAGGTCAACTGGGGGCAATCAGGCCAGCAGGGGAGCGGTTAGTTGGCAATCAGGCTGGCAGGCAGAGGCAGTTAGGCACAATCAGGCAGGCAGGTAGAGGCGCTTGGACATCCCCTGAGGGGTCCCAGACTGGAGAGGGTACAGGCAGGGCTGAGGGACACCCCCCTTCTGTGCACAAATTTCATGCCCTGGACCTCTAGTTATATATGTTAGTGTAGAGTATGGCCAGTTTGTCTCTTGACAGAGTTGTGAGTCACCTTGGAAGTGATGCTGACTATACCAGTATATCATGAATGCAATCCCTTATGAGGGAGGTGATAGATATCCATTAAGAATTCTTCTCAGTTTGTCATTCCATTTTGGCTCTGTTGGGAGCTGTGTGCACCTTGGGCAAGTTGCTTAATCTCTCTATTTCATTTTGTCACCTGAAAAATGGCATACTATGCCAATCCACTTCCTAGGGTTATGATGAGGATTAAGTGAGATAATTAGCGTAGAATCCATAGCCATCTGCTTCTGACTGGGTGAGATGACAGGATGCTTCTTCCCACCTAAGAAGAGTTTGGACTTTTGGGTCTCAGAAAATCAGGTTTTGATCCTGGTTCTGTCGTTTGTTAACTTTGTGACCTTGAAAAATTTACTTGGCCTTTCTGATCCTTAGCTGTGGGTAGCATTACTTAGCTTTAGAGGATTAGGTGCTGAATAATTGCCAATTAGTAAGCCGTAATGATGAGCAAAGCTGCTTCCTGGGACCTATCCTAGGCCTATTACTTGTACCTTCAGTAATGGAACATGTAACAATGAAACGTGACCTTATGACACACTTTCTTTTTCCACAGTGGTAGCAATAAGGATGCTATAAAATGACCAGCAGAATTTTAAGGAAGAGAGCAGAGTCCAGCCATAAATCGCCTATTCGTTCATTCATTCGTCCAGATTTACTATGCCTATTATGTGCCAGCTAGGCTCTGGGATACAGTGATGAAAGTAGGACATGGTTCCTGATTTTATAAAATTTCCAGTCTGGTCTAGTGTCATTAATTAAGGCAGGAAGAAATGGAGTGATGTATTATAGTATACATTCCAAAGTTTACAGTTTGCCTGTTTCAGATGATTATGCTGAGTTTTGAAGCTATTGATTTTTTCCCTTTCTCTTGGACTGTCTGGTAGCTCTACCATTGTGTCAGAGGGAAGTAGCCAAGTCCATAAGAGCCGTGTCACTCCTTTAATTAGGTGTCAGGAGAAGCTGAAATGAACTCAGAGCTAAACGTGCTCCATTATCCAGGCTTAAGTAGCAGAGTGCACTTCCAGAGATTTCCAAGTGAGTGTAATGAGAAAGCACGTTTTAGGAAAAGTGCCTGTTTCAGTTACTGATGCAGTAGATATATACGTGATTTTGTGTTCCCTGTGCTTATTTGAAATTTTTATAGTGCTTATTATTTGTCTGATTTGGGAGGTAATAGTTACTAACTGTAGAAACATTTAACATGTAGATAAAGGGAGGGGGAAAAACCCTTCGTAATTTCAGCCCTCAGGAGTATTCATTGTGAACACTTTCTTTTGTGCAGTTTTGTTTGCTTATGCGTGTATTACTAAATTGTGTGTATTTTGTATATTTAGTTTTATATCCTCTTTTAGCCATTCAGTGTTATATCTTTAACATTTTCTCATATAGTTAAGTCACTTTTAACTTTTAAGTTTGTGATAAAATACAAATATTTATAGTGAATTTTAAAATGTTACTATATTGGAACAAATAAGGTCTTGTGAAAGATCCTTAAAAAGGATATTGAAATTAGATTTTTTTTTAATTAAAAAAATTATCCAATGTATTTGGTAAATACTGGACATAGGAAATCAAATAGCCTTTTAAAAGAGTTTTACTTTCTCAAAGTGGGGCATTTTAATAAGTGCAATTCTATTTCCATTTGTAAAAAAGACTGAAAATTAAACTGGTGTATATTTACACAATGGTAAATAAACATTGTTAATAGTTTGGTGTAGAGTCTTCCAGACCATTCCATGCCTCTGTGTGTATGTATAAAGCAAAATTATAATGAGTCCAACAGTACATTGTGAATAATTTTCTGGTAACAATATATGTATTCCTACATCATACTTTTTTAATGGCTGCAAGATTTTCCTTTGTTGGGATAGTTAATTATTTAACTAATTCACTATTACAAGCGAGTCATATGTTATAACCTCTCACCTTTATAAATACCCTGTTTCCCCGAAAATAAGACAGTGTCTTATATTAATTTTTTCTCCCAAAGTTGTGCTAGGTCTTATTTTCAGGGGATGTCTTATCTTTCCATGCGCTAGGTCTTATTTTCGGAGGATGTCTTATTTTCGGGGAAACATGGGTAGCTAGAGGCCTGGTTCATGAAAATTCATGCACTGAAGGGGGGAGTCCCGTTAGCCTGGCCTGCCCCCTCTCACAGTCTGAGAGCCCTCAGGGGTGGAGGAGACCCGGCGATCAGGGGAAAGCGATGCCCCATCACACCTCTGCTGCTGCCACTGCCGGCAGCGCAAGCCTGTGGGCATTGCCATCTTTGTGAGGGCGTGATGGTCAATTAGTATATTCCCTCTTTATTAGATAGGATGGTGTGATGAACATCTTTGTGTATACATCTTAAATGCTTATCTGTTTATTTTCTTAGTTTAAATTTCTAAAATTAGTTTCTTTTTAAAAAAATATATATTTTTTCTTGATTTCAGAGAGGAAGGGAGATAGAAACATCAATGACGAGAGAGAATCATTGATTGGCTGCCTCCTGCACACCCCCTACTGGGGATAGAGCCCACAACCCAGGCCTGTGCCCTGACTGGGAACCAAACTGTGACCTCCTGATTCATAGGTTGACGCTTAACCCCTGAGCCAGGGTGGCCAGGCTAAAATTAGTTTCTTGACAGTCACCCCCTTCTCCCCCCCAACCTCCTGCCACCAATGCTTAAATCTGGTTTCTTTGGTTATTATAGAAAATCTTTGACTTTGGCTCAGGGCAGATTTGAGGTTTCCTCTTTTTCAGTGTGAATAGTGATTATTGCATACAAGGCAAACATACAATGATTGTTAACATTACGGGTGAAATTCCCCTTAGGGAATTCTCAAGAGGCCAAAGCAACAGAAAGATTCCCAAGCAGCTGGATATGTACAGTGGCAGCCGCCCTCACTGAGAATGGAGGAAACCTAGCTGTGAGGAATGTACCTAGTCACTGGGACATATGCCTTCATCTGTCACGATTATCCTCTCTATTACCATGGTGTTTAATTGACATTTAAGAAGCAATGCCTTTATAGGACCATTTGCATCATTTTTCTAGGAATTCAGTAATTAAGTAAAAATGTAGTTTAAAAAGAAAACTGAACGTTTGCTTCATCATATGGTAGACATTTCAAGGAAAAAGAAACAGTCTTAAATAAAACAATTGCATTTTCTGACTCTGTTATTTTAAGAGTTGTTTTCCTGCCCTAGCTAGTTTGGCTCAGTGGATAGAGTGTTGGCCTGTGGACTGAAGGGTCCTGGGTTCCATTCCTGACACAGGCACATGTCCGGGTCGTGGGCTTGACCTCCCAGTGGGGGTGTGTGCAAGAGGCTGCCGATCAATGATTTTTTTCTCATGATTGATGTTTCTATCTCTCTCTTCCTCTCCCTTCCTCTTTGAAATCAATAAAAACATATTTTTTAAAAAAGAGTTATTTTTTTATTTACTGTAATTAAAAGTCTTGGGCTAAATTGTAACCACCTAGGTCAGTGGTCGGCAAACTCATTAGTCAACAAAGCCAAATATCAACAGTACAATGATTGAAATTGATTTTGAGAGCCAAATTTTTTAAACTTAAACTTCTTCTAATGCCACTTCTTCAAAATAGACTCATTCAGGCTGTGGTATTCTAATACCACTTCTTCAAAATAGATTCACTCTTCCGTGAAAAACTGGAAGAGCCACACTCAAGGGGTCAAAGAGCTGTATGTGAGACGCAGTTTGCCGAGCACTGACCTAGGTGGAGGGTGAGAGTGCGGTAAAGGCTCAAAAATCCCATGATGGTAGTTTGTTGGGTTGGTTTGTGTCCCTCTCCTCCCTTGCATCTGGCTTAGATCCTTCATCACAATCTTATTAAGTATTTAATAAGTATTTGCTATATGAATACAAATATTAGATTGTCTGAAAGGCCTATAGGCAGCTGTCTGAACACCTCTCAGGGGTAGTTTAATTTATTGCCTAATATTAAGACTCCATGCTATACATATTCATTTCCCATTCATTCATCCACTCCTCCATTCATTCTGTTCAGTGCCTTCTGCGTGCCAGGCACTGTTGCTAGGTGCTGCTGGCCAGGAGGACATGCCCTTGCCTCATAGAAAATGTAAGCACACAGCACACATTATTTATAAGAGCCGCAACAGTCTCCAAAAAGTCTCTCAACTCCTTTTTTATGGAGGAAAAACAAGCCAGAGTTTATCCTCAGTTTCAGGATTTCGCTGTGTATGTGTGCGTTTGGTGCAGCCCTGAGAGTCCCCAAGTGCCCCTGATCCTTTCAGCGTTTGGCCTACATCGTGACTGTGAGATGGAGGCCTTTGTTCAGTGGAGTGGGATAATATCTTTGGACTCGGGTTAACCTATGCAGCATGGGAAAGGTTAGAGAGAAAAGCCCTTTAAAGCACTGTTAAAAGTTACATGAGTCCGTGGGGGAAAGCAAAGCTCCATTACCAGTAGAATAAAAGAGACCAAAGGCAGGCCAGCCTGGATGGGGATTATTGCTGAGTTTGTAAGCAACAGGCCTCTACTCCACCAGCCCACCCGCCATAATACGGCAAAGAGCAGGAGCAGGAGCTCACCAGCAAGGGTAGGGGCGGGAGACAGGTCATGGACATTGTGGATTGGGGTAGAAACACCATGGCATGGTATTGTTTCCTAGTTACTGCTCCCGCTGTGCCTTGTCAGTCTGCTTCCCGTCCCCACCTCTACTCCAGTTTGCCGACTCTAAAGCAGTGGCTCCCACTGTGGGGACACACTCCCTACAGGGGGTCAAATTGATTTTTATTTTTAAAAATATATATTTTATTGATTTTTTACAGAGAGCAGGGAGAGGGATAGAGAGCTAGAAACATTGATCAGCTGCCTCCTGCACACCCCCCCTCCCCACGGGGATGTGCCTGCAACCAAGGTACATGCCCTTGACCAGAATTGAACCCAGGACCCTTCAGTCCGCAGGCCAACACTCTATCCAGAGTTTCGGCTCAAATTGATTTTTAAGGGGGGCAATTCAAGAATGAGTTATTAACAGTGAATTTTTTTTTGCATTTCTTATGGTTCTAGGGGCCTCATAAACAGTATATGGATATATATTGTGACATATTTATGCATTTCAGTTCTCTTATATGTTTTGAAACTTTATTTGCTATTTTTTCATATCACTTCTTATTTTTTAAAAACAATTTCTTAGCAATTTCTTCCTCAGTACTTCACCTGTACTTTCATTCTCTTATTTTTCTCTTTCATGGATGCCATGTTCTTTGGAAGCTTGTTTAGCCCAGCTTAATGGCTTTTTAGGCTTCCTCCATGTGAATAGTTCACTTTTCGAGTAGTAAGAATTATATGTCACAGAGGGGGCATCAGGATTTTAGAGATGCTTACGTGGGGCCTGGCCAGAAAAAGGTTGGGAACCACAGCTCTAAAGGATCTCTGATCAACTTTGTCAATTTGCATCCACCTTCATTTTGGGACAGTCTTATTCTGGTGTTTAGCTCAGTTTTCTTGATTTTAGAGCGCCATGAAAACTCTTGAGTCTGTTTGCTTTGGCACCACGTCAACCTCCAGCAGCTCTGAGAGGGCCTGTGAAGGGCATTCTGCGATGCAGAGCCCCATCCGTTTAGCGTTTAGCAGCTGCTGCTTCCCCACTGGGCAGCGAGGACCTGAACATTCCCAGTCCTTTCTTTTGGTGATTGAAGCCACTCAGGTGAACAGGGACAGGCTGTCCATGTCCTCTGAGAGCAGTCATTATTCTGTGTATTATATCCCCAGGACTTACTATTTTATACTGGATGTTGGTTAACTTTTTACCACCTTCACCCATATTATCTCCCATCCCCCCACCTCCGACAGCCACCAATCTGTTCTTTGTATCTATCAGTTCAGCTTTTTTCCATGTTTAAATTGGGTTGTTTTCTTATTGAAATTTAAGAGTTCTTTGCCTATTTTGGAGAATTATTTCTTTCATGGATTGTGCCTTTGATGTTATATCTAAAAAGTCATACTTAGCTCTGTCCCGTGTCGCTCAGCGGTGAAAGCATTGGCCCTCACACCACAGGTCACAGATTCGATTCCCACTCAAGGGCATATACCTGGGTTGCCCTCTCTGGTTGGGGCATGTGCGGGAGGCAGCCAATCATGTGTCTCACATAGATGTCTCTCTCTCCCCTCCCTTCCCCCCTTCCTTCCATTCTGTCTAAAAATCAATGGAAAAAGAATATCCTCGAGCAAGGATTAAAAACAAGAGCAAGGAAAAGTCATCCTTAAAAAGCCATCTATGTTTTTCTCTTTATTCTATCTTCTAGGACTTCTATAGTTTTTACATTTAAGTGTATGATCCACTTGAGTTAATTTTTGTGAAGGGTGTAAAGTTGATGCGTAGATTTATTTTGTGTGTATGGATACCCATTTGTTCCAGCACCATTTGATGAGAGAATAAGATAGTTCTATCTAATTGATAGGAAACTGAAACAAAAAGAGCTTAAAGGGCCTTGCTCAGGGTTATGCGGATAGGAAATGGTCTCTCTGGC
The DNA here is from genome assembly GCF_964339955.1 of Pipistrellus hanaki. NCBI lineage: Eukaryota > Metazoa > Chordata > Mammalia > Chiroptera > Vespertilionidae > Pipistrellus > Pipistrellus hanaki. The sequence goes on from NC_140505.1 coordinate 160,416,006, forward strand.
TCTAAGGCTCATGAGCTCATGGGCTCTAGGCTCCTTACTGAGCTGGACTGCTCCTTTGCAGTAAGACTAACCTTGGCATTCAGGGCTTCAAGTTACAGCCTGGTATCTCTTTTTGCTGCAGTATAAGGAAATGATCTTAAATAGTTAAAGTTCAGTCTGCGAAGGTGAATTAACACTTGCTGAACATTCAAGGCTGTTTTAAGGGTCCTACAAATAAAGCTCTGAACTGAAGTCATGAGAAGGCTGTCTCTTCTCTTTCTGCCTCACATCTCTGATTCATCCCAGTGGCATAGTTTTCGTTGTTCCTCTCTCCCTTATCCAGCTGTCATGATTCACTTGCTAAATTCCCACTTATATTTGTGAGATGGATGCCAAGAAATGAAACAACTATGCTACAGTCAGGAGAACTGAAACCTGTGCAACTGTGAGAATCAGGAGTGGAATAGCCACCTGGGGGAGACTTTTTCTGTCCCTTGAAAAGGGAATTTATTCTTTCTCTTCTCTCCAGTGCTGAAATCCCTGGGGGTTTTCTTTTGTGGTCAGTTACCGTCTCTGAAATGGAATTCATGTGATAATATTTGAGTTATTCTGAAAGAGAATCTGGACATCAAATGTATAATTTCTGCTTTTAAAAAAAATTCTTTATTAAGGTAACACATTTTTATTGTGTTAAAACTTTATGAAAGTGTGTATCAAGCAAATATAAATATTCTTAATTTTATTTCTTAGAGGTAAACAATGTTAATGTTTTGGTGTGTATGCTTTCAGACATTTTCCTATTCAGTGTGTAACTTATTATCCAAACTGGGATACATGAGGTGAAATACTACCATGACTCCAGGGCACTAGGCATTAACTGGGACTATTTCAAATAATCCTCTTGCTGAATTTGAGTTTTTATATCTACATCTATGTAAACATCTAGATATACTCTCTATATATCTACTAGAGGCCCAGTGCATGAAGTGCTTGCACGGGAAGGGTCCCTAGGCCTGGCCAGCAATTGGGGTCGATAGGGGCCTTCTGGCTGCTGGCCAGGGCCTTCCTTCCTCTGGCTTTCAGCTGCAGGCCGGGCCTTCTTTGTTCCATGCCACCCCCTGGTGGTCAGAACACATCATAGCAAGAGATTGAACTCCAGGTCTCCCGGTTGAACTCCTGAGGGGACACTTTGTATACTAGCCATATTCACAAAAACCATACACTTACCTTTCTCCATCTCCTGTATCCATGTCATCCGTCCCTTTGAGTGTAGGCAGGATTCAGTGACTTACTTCTAGAGTAGAATGGAACCCTATGGAAGTGATGGTACCTCACTGCTGAGATTAGGTTATAGAGACCGTCGCTTCCATTTGGGGTGCTCTCTCTCTCTCTCTCTCTCTCTCTCTCTCTCTCTCTCTATATATATATATATATATATATATATATATATATACATATTATATATTGGATCCCTTGTTCTGAGTGAAGTCAGCTGCTATGTTGTGAGGAGTCTTAGGCAGTTTACGGAATGAGGTAAGGAATATGTGGTAAGGAACTGAGGTGTGGGGTCAGCAGTCAGCAGGGATCTGAAGCCAGAGGCAGCCAAGCAGGTGACCTGGCCAGGGGATCCTCTGGCTTTGGGCGGCTGTAGCCTCAGCTGACAACTGGTTTGCAACTTCCTGAGAGCCCCTGAGCCAGAGCCGTCCAGCTGAGACACTCCTGACCCTCAGAAACTCTGTGAGAAAATGGGCCTTGTTTGGAGCTGCTGCCTTTTGGAGTAATTTGTTATATCGTAACAAATAACACATATTTAATAAGTAATGAAATCATATAAAAAATTGTTTTTAACAACATCCTTCTTTTTCCACCCACAACATATCTGTCAGTAGCTATCCTGTTTTAGGTTGCACAACACAAAGCAATACTATCTCAAAAAAGATGGGGAGAATATAAAATTCCTTTTTAGGGTTGAACATTGTGTTTTTCTTTTCTTTTTTATTTTTAAAACAAGGATGATTTAACTAACATCCTAGAAATACGTTTTTCTTCTTCTGCAATTATCTCCACAGGAAACCTTCCTAAAGAGAACATTTCTGGGTCACGAAGCTACATGTTTCATTTTAGGTTGATATTTACAGATTGTCTTGCAACTGAAGTCATCTTCATTGTGACCAGCAGCCTGTTGGCTTTCCAGTGCTGAGTATTACTCATTTTAAAATGTTTTGCTAGTATATAGGTGAAAAAGGGAGAGGGAGATTGAAACATGAATGGTGAGAGAGACTGATCAGCCGCCTCCTGCACACGCCCCACCAGGACAAGCCTGCAACCTGGGCATGTGCCCCGAGTGGGAATTGAACTGTGACATCCCGGTTCATAGTTCATAAGTTGACAGTCAACCTTTGAGCCACACAGGCCAGCTGGACCTCTCTTCTTTTTTGATGCCCAAAGAGTCCTATATTTGTTAAAGGAGTATAGTTGTAGTTTGTTTTTTTGTCATATCTGTAGCAAATATTTTCCCCAGTTTGTCTTTTACTTTACTTACGTTTATTTTATTTTAATTTTTTTTTTGTATAAATAACCAGGCAATCACTTCATCAGTTTTTTTTTTCTTGATGGCTTTTGAACTTTTGTGTCATAATTCCTATGGCCAAAGATATTTTTATCTGATATTTTTATGATTTAACCTTTGGCATTTAAATTTCAGTTCTATCTGTGATTTATTGTAGTATAATTAGGTAGAGATTACATATTTCCCCTATTTGTTCTAACGTCATTATTCACAAGACCCAAACACTTACCTTCCTCCAGTGATTTGAAATGCCAAGTTCACCCATGCTAGATAATCCAATGTGTGTGTCTATTTTTGGAAGTCCCTTTTTTCTTCCAAAGCTTTGTCTTTTAGTTCTATTCTACAGCCATACTGTCTCAATTACTGTAGCTTTATAGTAAATTTTAATAGCTTATAATGCTATCTACTGTTCCTTTGTTATTATATATATATATATATATATATATATATATATATATATATATATATATTTGCTATTCTTTCATATTTTTCTCTTTGGTTCATTTTCAAGTTCAAATGATTCTTGTTGATATTTTATTGATCGATAGCCTATATAATAAAAGGGTAATATGCAAATTGACCCTTATGAAGGAACGAATGGGAACGACTGGGAATAACCTGTCAATATGATGCACACTGACCACCAGGGGGCAGACACTCAATGAAGGAGCTGCCCCCTGGTGGTCAGTATGCTCCCACAGGGGAGCTCCTCTCAGCCACAATCCAGGCTGACAACTGCGAGTGCAGTGGCAGTGGCCGGAGCCTCTCCCACCTTCTTGGCAGCTCTAAGGATGTCCGACTGTGGCAGGTGGACATCCCCCAAGAGCTCCCGGGCTGCCAGAGGGATGTCTGACTATCGGTTTAGGCCTGATCCCCTGGGGAACAGGCCTAAGCCAGCAGGTGGACATTCTCTGAGGGGTCCCAGACTGCGAGAAGGTGCAGGCCAGGCTGGGGGATCCCCCGAGTGCACAAATTTTCATGCACTAGGCCTCCAGTATTAGAAAATTGAGAACTTCTACCCAAGAATAAGACATGCTGACTTAGATATTCAAAACTAAACAGAATATTTAGATTTTGCTCAGATCCTACACACTCCTTTTTCTTTTTTGTTAATCTACATCTGAGATATCTTTTCCATTGCTTTTTAGAGAGAGTAGAAGGGAGGGAAGAAGGGTGTGTGTGGGGAGAAAGAGAGAGAGAGAGAGAGACAGAGAGAGAGAGAGAGAGAAACATTGATGTGCGAGAGACATATTGACCTGCTGTTTCCTGCATGCACCCCCAGTCTTAGGGGTCAGGAAACAAAGTGGCAGCCCAAATAGTGCCTTGACTGGTAAGAACACCAAGACCCTATGGTGTGTGGGCTAATGTCTTAACCATTGAGCTTGCTAGCCAGGGCTCTGCACACTTCTTATTGAGATTACTCTTAGATGTTTTATATGTTTTTGATGCTTCTATTTATACTAGAGGCCTGTTGCACAAAGATTCATGCAATAGACCTTCCTTCACCTGGCTGTCAGCACCAGTTTTTTTCTGGATCCGGGTGCTCAGGCCTTGGCTCTGGCCACCGCCTTCTGCCTTCTTTCAGGGTTCGGGCTTGAACCCCAGGGGCAGCGCTGTGGGGCGGGTGCTGCCGGGCCCCACACTACCATTTGAGATTGGGGCACAGCCGCCGCCCAGTCCCCTCAGTGAGGGGAGACAGGGTAGCGTGTGAGGGCCACCATCTTTGCTGGGTTAATTTGCATAGCTCCCCTGGTTGGCTGTGGGTATAATAAAGGAATGGTCAATTAGCATATTACTCTTTTACTAGATAGGATACCCAGTAGCATATTGTTTTCATAATTAGTTATGTAATTATTGTTTATATTTTGGAAAGTTATTTTTTATTTATAGCAAGTCACCTTATTTAAATTTCTTTTTAAAAATGTATTTTTTTTTATTGATTTCAGAGAGGAAGGGAGAAGGAGAGAGATATAGAAACATCAGTGATTAGGGAGAATCATTGATTGGCTGCCCCCTGCATGCCCCACACTGGGAATGGAGCCCACAACCCAGACATGTGCCCTTGGCCAGAATTGAACCCAGGACCCTTCAGTCCGAAGGCTGATGCTCTATCTACTGAGCCAAGCTGGCCAGGGCTTATTTAAATTTCTTAGAATGTTTTTTTTTTTTTGGTTCAGTTTATCCTCTTAAGTTTTCTAGTTTCACATGTATATTATATATCTTATAAATAATGATAATTTTTATTTTTTCTAGTATTTTGTGTTGTTTAAGGGGAATGCTTTTTTAAAAAATATATATTTTATTGATTTTTTACAGAGAGGAAGGGAGAGAGATAGAGAGCTAGAAACATCGATGAGAGAGAGTCCTCAATCAGCTGCCTCTTACACACCCCCCACTGGGGATATGCCCGCAATCAAGGTACATGACCCTGACCGGAATCGAACCCGGGACCCTTCAGTCTGCAGGCCGACACTCTATCCACTGAGCCAAACTGGTTTCGACAAGGGGAATGCTTTTATTAGTGCTGGGTTTCTTTCTCCTTCCTCTTCTCCTCTCTCTCCCTCTTCAGTTGAATCTTATTCCTCATCAAGTTTCCACTTTGACCCCGGGCAAGCTACTGACATAAGAAGAAATAAAGCTTAGAGAGTTAGTGATGAGAGCCAGGATGCAAACTCGGGAGTGTCTGACTTCAGGGCTCACACTCTAAGCACTCTCTCTTCTGGTCTCAAAAATGATTTTAGACACTTGCTTGTTTCCAGTATCTCTCTTCTTTTCCCTTGTCAGTTTGTTTATCTCCCTCCTCCCTTCCTTCCTCCTTCCCCTCTTTCTCTCCTTCTCTCTTTCTTGTTTTAAATTTATTTTTACCTTCCCATCTTCCCTTCTCCTCCCTTTTCCTTCTCCTCCTTCTTCTTTCCTCTCTTTCTTCCTCCTTCCCTTTCTCCCTCCCTATCCTCTATTTTTTCCTCTCCTTTTCTCCCGTCCACTCCACCTTCCTCCCCTCTGTTTGTCATTTATCGATTTTCTAAATCTAGTCACCCAACCTCATCCCAGAATGCATCATGTTTGAGTCATTGTGGTGGAAATCTACAATTGATATAATAGGCATCAGCTATACCATTATGGTGACTGGAAGGAGGTATGGTGGACCTCTGGCTTTAAGAACAACGGATTTCATCATGGAGCACATGTCTGTGAGGGGATTTTGTTGTTGAGGGCTTTCTGAATTGGTTGTTTGTTTGCCCTAACCACTTTCATCTCTCCCAAGTTATTCCAAGTTCTTAATTCCTTCACTACTTCAAGGACTCTTGCCGCATATTCTCCCCTTACCTTTCACCACCATATGTCTCCATTTAACGGGAAACACAGCTCACTGTGAGAGTCTTAAATCAAATGACTCTGATTTCTGGAAATGTCATTATTTTAGGAGGGAGCACAGGAGGGAGGGTAGGAAAATAGTTTAGATTTTTGTGGGGAGATGGAAAGCAAGAGGCAAAATAGAAGTTCTGTTGAGAAGACAAGAAACCAGTGATACGTTTAAAAAAACAGTGTGTGTTAATTCTACTATATTTTCTCCACATGATTCTTACATCGGAGAAAGATTGACTGCTTTAAACCAGGGCTTTTGTTAGTAAAGCACAAGTTTATCATAGGTGCTTGAAATGGGGATGGATGAGGAGTAGGAAAAATGACAAAAGTAGAAACATCTTACTTGCACATGATAAAATTTACAACTCTGCTTAGCGCAGGGGAGATAAAAAGAAAGCACAGTCCTTAACCTCCAGTGTTTGTACCCAATGAATCAAACAGCTGAGAAATGGCACTTGGGAATAGAGAGAGTGGTTAACTTGTTCCTAAAGGCTCAATGGTGTTGAATTGGCACATTCTGAACCTGGTGAAAGAGCATGAGAAATAGTTTTGGGGTTTCAGGTTAGTCCTGAATGGGTGGTTTGAGCAAAACATGCGAGGGTGAGAAACGAATGAAAACCTTGGACAGGGTGAGGTTTAATAGAAGTTTGAGAGTCATGGTAAGTTCTTGGGCACAGAAGTAACAATCATTGGTCCTGAGTCAGAATATGGGCTGTGCCAATTGTGCCAGTTATCATTTCATTAAAAAAATTTATTTCCAGTTGCTAGATGGGAATCTTCATGCATTCTCATAGATCTTTCATCAGTGTGGAATGGTCTTTAAGTGATCTTCAGTATATGCTTCAGTGAGTGAAAATCAGAGCTAGCACCAGGATGGCATAAATAGAGGAGGGGGTGAAAACCTGTGTCAAGAGACATACTGGCTGGCTTCCTTCTTTCTTGTAGATAACACGTGATAACTGTTTGAGAGCTCATTTATGACTATCTATCTACAATGAACGCTGGTACTCATGAGCAGGGAGGAGGCAAGGCTAGACCATCTCCACATTAGCCTCTTGGCCAATCCCTCTGTTCTCTCCCATTCTGCAGTGGATGCTGGTACACCAGGTGGGACTGAGCCTGTGGGGGTCTGGATGGATGGGAGAGGCAGGCTCCCTGACATACTTATCCCCTTCCTTTATCCCTCCTCAGATCAAACAACGCAATGCTTCTATGACCACAACATGCTTATTTCAAGTGTACCCCCTGCCCTGTAACACACCCAGACATAGGCACTCCTAGTGGAGCAAATACAACTGAAATATGTTTCCAATAGACAGACATTTTAAGGAAAGAAGATCTCCAAATTTGCAGTATGAACAAATACCAAGGTATAAATAGAGTATATCTGCTGGTGCCAGGTATTTGACCACTGAGTGGTCAGCCCATATGGCTAGAGACAGCTTCCTGCTGGCAACACATGCTCTTGGCTCCGTGGGCATTCCTGGCATATTCCAGACACAAAAGCACCTGTGCAAAAAGCTTACCATAAATTGATCTTGTGCCTACATTCATCACTATTGGTATAATTAAACGTATATTCCAAAGAGTCTCTTTTGTCGTTGAACATCAGGGGTATCTCACATAGTTCTCCGGGTTCACTGAAATAAGGTGACGTTTGCGGACAAGTGGTTACCCAAGCCGTTTGGCACATGCTGGAATCCTCTTGTTTCTCATTTTCAGCTCACTTGGAAATCGTTTCACTTTCTGTCCTTGCTGGTTTCTGTCTGGAAATAACTCTTCCAATATTTTTTCTGTGCTTCTTTTGTTTTCTTTGTTGACAAAACTCAAGTGTGTTTATATGGTGGCTTTAATATACTGAGTTTTCTTGGCCTCCTTAGTTCACCTATTTTTACTTTACATTAACAATGAATTTAGCCGAAACCGGTTTGGCTCAGTAGATAGAGCGTCGGTATGCGAACTGAAAGGTCCCAGGTTCGATTCCGGTCAAGGGCATGTACATTGGTTGCGGGCACATCCCCAGTAGGGGGTGTGCAGGAGGCAGCTGGTCAATGTTTCTCTCTCATCGATGTTTCTAGCTTTATATCCCTCTCCCTTCCTCTCTGTAAAAATTCAATAAAATATATTAAAAAAAAGAAATATTCACTATTATAAAAAATGAATTTAATAATAATGATAATGGCTAACTGAAAAGTGTGACAGGTTTGACGAAAAGGGATTTATATGTATGATCTTATTTAATGGTCTCTGCCAACCTATGAGGCAAATACTCTTTTATTTCTATTTTCTTTTTGAGAAAATGAGGCTTACAGAGTTTTATGAGACATACCCACACACATGTTGTAAGAAATAGGGGCAGAATGGAAATTTATGATGGTTTGTTTCCAAAGCCTACTAACTATGAGCTATTATTATACCAGCACATTTATGGATGATTCATAGTTGTACTGTGACTAACAAGAATATACCTCAAATTTAAGTTGTTCAAAAATTATTGCATAAAGTATTGGTACATCATACATCATCTGTACATACCAAAGGGTTAATTCAACAATGCACCAAAATACTAAAGGGTTTATTTTTTGCTAAATTAATAAAAATATAATATGGTATTCACGATTTAGCAAAGTTTTTTGAATTTGCCCATAAGGACTACTTCAAAGCTATTTAGGAATTCAAGTATCAAATTATTAAAAATTTGTTTTGGTAATTTCTGGTTGGTATATCAAATACAAGCATAGTCTACTTTTTAGTTAATTCAGCCACAACTAAAGTGATTTATATTTACACAAAGAACAGCAGCAATTAAAAATCACAGCCAAGTCCCCACAACACTGATGATGCACTGATAAAACACATCTTTCCTAACAATCATGGGAATTTTAAAATAACAAAAATGGGAATTTCAGGCACAGAGAAAGCATTGGTTTGCAGCCAAGTGTTGCATGGTAGCCAGGCTTCTCTGTAGAATGCTGAGCGAGAGTCCTCAGTAAACTCGAAAAATGTGGCCATTCTAGTATTTACATACGAAATCTTAATAATTCTTAAAAAATTACAGATTCTTAGGAGGTCGTCCTTTGTCACAAATAAAACTCAGAGTCTATGTGGAGACATGCATTTATCTACTAGAGATCAGTAAGTATCTTACTGTTTTCATCAATTCTAGGATCTGTTGGCTTAGCATCCTGACTGAAAGCGATGAGGCAAAAAGAGCAGGTGATGAGGTTTTAAAAGCTGGTTAGTTTATATATTTATTTAGAGGAGAGGGAGGGTCTTATTGATAGAGTAACCCTTTCCCTTCAGAGTATACACTAGAATTCACGGAGTAGCTCATCAACTCCGCTTCATTTTGATTTAAGCACCCATAAGTCTGGGAGGTGGGGTGATTGCCCCCATCAGCATTTTACATATAAGCACCAGAGAAAGAAAGTGGCTTGCCCAATAAAAAACTTTAGTTCTACACCCTTTCGAATGCCTCTCCCCTCCTTTAAATTTTTTTTTTCTTTTTTTACAGAGAGGAAGGGAGAAGGAGAGGGAGAGGGATAGAGAGTTAGAAACATCGATAAGAGTGTGCCCCCTGCACACTACCTACTGGGGATGTGCTGGCAACCAAAGCACATGCCCTTGACTGGAATCAAACCCAGGACCCTTCAGTCCACAGGCTGACCATTATCTATCCACTGAGCCAAACTAGTCAGGGCCTTCCCCTTCTTTTTGCCTACAGAACAGACTAAACTTCTTCACCAGCCATTTAGAGTCCTTCACAATCTGGTCTCTGACTACTTTCTGAATGTAATCTCCTTTTAAACGATTGCATACTTGTTTGCCAGGTGTATCCTTCCTTCTAACCATGCCAACTACTTGTGGCTTTATTGCTTGTATTCAGGACTTGCCAAATTTATGATTTTATGGGTTAGAAAATTACCAAATGGACAACCGGTTCATTAAAAACTTTATAAGTGGACATCCAAATGTGGAAAGGACATCATCTTGGGGGGGGGGGGGAGGGGGGCGGGGGGAAAGGCTGCTCATTAACATAAAATTTGAAAGCCTCACTCATTGCCTGTATTTTCCTCTTTTTGCCACAGACTGATGAAAAAAGTTGTTCTGGACTGGCATTGGCATTGCGGTGTGTGGGGACTTTGTGTTTTTGCACACACGGTTTTCTCTGATGGGAATTCTTCTCTTTCCTCAGGCCACTAGCCTTTGGCCAGTCTGACTGAAATCCTCTGAGTCCTTCAAGTCTCAATTTACACGTTGATCTTAGGAGATCTTTTCCCATCTCCAATCACCTGTTCTCTCTCACCCTACCCAGCCCTCCAGTTACCACTTCTCGGTGGTCTGTGCATCCTCTCCCATACACCAGTCACTGTCCAGGGTTATATGCTGCTCTCTCTAGCCAGAGGCCACGAGATTCTAGAAGACAGAGAATGCATCTTATTTACCCTCACCCTCAGAGTTTCACATATGTCTTTTGCACATACTCAGTGCACAATAATAGATTTATTATTTAATAGATGAATGAGGGAATGAGTGAATGAACAAAGGAGCGCGTAAATACTTGGGTGCTCTCTATGCTTTGTTTGTGTCTCGTATGTCCTCTCTGACCTGCAGTTTGAAGCACAGACAATTTATTCAAACAAACACACTCACTGAATTGAGTTAATTTATGAGCTTTGACCTCCTCGTTTCTTCTATTTTTCCTTGTCAGGGAAAACTAATTACGTTCTCCATTATCAGAGTGTCTGGGAACAGTCTGCAGCTGCTGTCTGAAAAGCTTCCACGGACAATATGCTTCTCTCGGCTCTTCTGGTCAGCTTGCGTTTTCCTTCTAGTCTGTTCGCTTTTGGTTCACCATGTTGATTTTCACATTTTTATTTATTTTTGAGGCAGAAGGGATGTGAAGACATGCTAAAAAGTACATATGAAGAATAATCAGCATTTTCCGGTAGTCTGATCTTTCTAAATACACAGAAGCATATTTGCTTTTTTGTTGCTTTTTAAAAACATATACACATTATAAAAATATATTTTTATTGATTTCAGAGAGATAGGGAAGAGGGAGAGAGAGACAGAAACATCAGTGAGGAGAGAAAAATCATTGATCGGCTGCCTCCTGCATGCCCACACTTGGGATCAAGCCTGCAACCCGGGTATGTGCCCTTACCTGGAATTGAACCATGATCTCCTGGTTTGTAGGTCGATGCACAACCACTGCGCTATGCTGAGCAGACAGTATAGACATTTTATCTTTTGCCTTTAAAATGAAGTTGTCAAAACATCTTATCTGGAGAGGATAGCCACAGCTTCTCATGAGAGTCAGTGGTGATAAGAGCACCCTCACTTGGGGAGATGATATGAATTATGGGGTTGAACATTTTCCCAGACAGCTATGACTCATGTCACCCCACTGACTTTTGCTCAGTCACCAGGGGACATGCTTTATTGCCTGTCTTACAGAGATGTCCCCTGCAGACATAGATTGCTGAGAGCTTTTCTCTAAGGTTGTACAGCCACAAGAAAACAACCCAGGCACGCTTCAGTCTGGGCTTGGGTCTACATCTTAGAAGAAACATGAATCCCTCTTCTTGAAGTTCTTTCTTTGCCTTCTGTAGTCTTCTCTCTTATTATGACACTAACCTGGTTTTTATAGCGTCAGAATAATAATCACCACAACTCCTTAGGAGCACTAAGTACGAGTTGTGCTGCCTCTTATTTACAATGCTTTCATTTGCTATCAACTAATGTGGTCCCCATTTTACAAGCGAAAAAGCTGAAAACCAGATGTTCAGTGGTTTGGTGAATGCCACGCAGCAGTAAGTGGAGGAGTGAAAGCCACGTGACCCAAAGCCTCTGCTCTTTCCATTAGATTACCACATGTGTCAAACACAAGGCCTGCGGGCCAAATCCAGCCCGCCAGGCCTTGCAATGTGGCCCGCACCGCGCTGTCATCACTGCACTCTGCTGTCAGTTTATGACATTGTTAGTTTATGACTGTTCAGTAAACCATTCGGCCCGCGATTTAGGCTGGATTTTAGATTTTGGCCCCTTCTCTGATTGAGTTCGACACCCCTAGATTAGACCATGCTGCCGCTCTTATCAGGCAACCTCCATCACAGCTCTGCAGTTTTGTGCTTCTGATTAACTCCTGTAAAGATAAAAGTGTCCGATTCACAGGGTTGGGCTGAGAACAAAATGGGGTAATATATATGAAAGAGCCTGGCACGGTGTCTGTGCATAGCAAGAAATGACTATTTTTCTTAATTTCTTCCTTTTCCTCGGTGTCTTCCTTTTACGACTGACTCAACCCTCCCCTCCCCCCCCCCCCCCCCCCCCAATTTTAGACATCTCCTCATGGTCCATCGAGGTCTGTTCTGTTTTTGGATCTCTTCAAGAGACAGTATTAGTGTTAATCCTTACTTGAAAATATTTTCCCATTGAATTTTAAAGAGAGTGGAAGGGAGGGGGAGAGACACACAGAGAGAAATATCAATGTGAGAGAGACACATCAATTGGTTGCCTCCTGCATGCACCCTGACCAGGGCCGTGGATTGAGCCTGCAACTGAGGTACATGCCCTTGACCAGGAATCAAACTTGGGACCCTCGGTCCACTGAGCCAGACTGGCTAGGGCTTTATCCATTTATTGACACACTCCTAGGCTGCTTCCATATAATGCCTTCTGTAAATAGCTCTGCATGAACATAGGGGTGCCAGTATCTTTTCAACTTAGTATCTTCACTTCTTTGGGTATATAACTGCATCATAAGGTAGTTTTGTTTTAAAACTTTTGGGGGATCCCCATACTGTTTTTTCCCCCCATAGCAGCTGCACCAGTTTACATTCCCACTAACAGCGTTAGGGCACCCTTCGCTCCTCATCCTCATCACCTCTTGTTATTTCTTGTCTTTTTGGTGATATCATCTTGACAGATGGGAGGTGATAGCTCATTGTGGTTTTGATTGGCATTTTTCTGATGTTTGTGATGTTGAGCATCTTTTCATATGTCTTATGGCTAACTGTATATCTTCTTTGGAGAAATGTCTATTCAGATCCTCTGCCCATTTTTAATCAGATTGTTGTTGAGTTGTATAAGTTCATTACAAATTCTGGACATTAACCCTTATCGGATACATCATATGCAAATAACTTCTTTTCAGTAAGTTGCCTGTTATGTTTTAAAACCAGAAAACATTATTGGAAAGTCACAAGTAAAGAAATTAAACTGGGGAAGGATAATATCACCTGGCATCTGATTTTCTGACTCCTTTTAAAAGACTAATAAGATTGTAAGAGAGGCATATACACAGGAATGAACTTGTAAGAATGGAGGGAATGGAAATGAGACAATAGCCGGCAAAAGACATCAATAATATTTTAGGAGATGAAAAGCAGATGGCCAGTGATTTCTCAGTAGGAGAGTACATAAATCTAAAACTTCGAGTGCTTGCAGCAGGGAAAGCCAGCAAGAAGGAAGGCAGTGTTTGTTGCAAAATTTCTGAAAGACTCAGCAATTAGAGGTGAGTGCTAATGAGACTGAAAACAGGAAAATTGGTTAGAAGCGCTCCGAATCTTCCCCTCTCTGCAGACACAAGGAGTTGCCTTTGCCGCCTGCTGTTAGAAGCTTGAGATGAAACAGAGAGACTCTGGACCTGGGACATCAGCTGAAAACAGGGGAATTAAGAGAAATGTTGTATTCTGAGGAGTAAGGCCTAAGTCCTCCCCCTCCTCCCCCGTGCACGCACACGCGCGCGCGCACACACACACCACTCTATTTTCAGTTAGCTCTCAGAATGTTGTGACTAGGTTTATACCTTATCAAGACAGTGGAAGGTTCCTCTCTGGGGAACCTGACTAATGCAAGAGAAAAGGCCGTGGATCCTTCAGTGAAAGGGCGGAGTCCTGGGGGATCACACTCTGATGAGGCCCAGCAGTAGGTTAATCACTACTCCAGCATAAAGAGCTTTCATTCAGCTGTTTAGTACCTCATTCCTCAATGTAAACGGACAGCTGTGGATCTGTAAATATTTCTAGGAAGCCTCTAACAGAGACCAAAACAAACCAACAGAAAAGGCACACACAAAACAGACAATGCAGGAAGGAGAAGAATACCTCACAAACGCTATCATTGTGATTTTCACTAGAAAGCATATTGCATTCATTCACAAAGGCTAGGAAGCTATGAAAATAAAACTTTTTTGAAGATACAAGAGACCTTTCTGATTTTATAAGTGTGGGAATGGAAATTAAAAGGTCAATAGATGGATTTGTAAAACAATGCTTAGGAAGTAACTCCCCCAAAGTAGAAAAGGAAAAGAAAGAGGGGAAAAATGGAAAAAAAAGTTTGGTTAGTAGGAATTTTATAAAGAGAAAAATTAAAGAAGGGGAGGCTAGAATTTATTAAAAAAAAATAATAGAAGGCTGTTTGCAGAACCAAAGGACTTGTCTCTTCATTGTAAGAGACCACCAGCTGTCCAGCACAGTGAGTGCAAAAAGACCTCTCCAAGGCTTATCATTATGAAATGTCAGAATCCTTAATTTAAGATTTTAGAAACTGTCTAAGGTAAAAACTGATTATAATCAAATGATTAGATTTAAGAGTGAAGCCGGATTTGTCAACAGAAACACTGCAAGTTAGAAAACAATGGACAATGCCTTCAGAAACCTAGAAAAATTATTTCTAAACTAAAATTTTGTGCTCAGCCAAATATTTAAGACTCAAAACATGTACTGTGCTTGCACCCCTTCTTAAAAAAAAGAAATAGAGTATATGCTACACCTGAATAAGTAAGTACCAAATAAAGACAAAAAGTGGATAGAGGAAATGAGGCAATACAATTCAGAAAAGGGGTGAAGGCAAGTTCCATGATGACAGGTGTGTACCGAGGCTAGCAGTAAAGCAGCCCACCTTAGAGCAGTAGGTCAGAAGGATCTGGAAAAGAAATTGAGCTGACATTACTTGATGTGTTTGATTGCACTGAGAAAATTTTAGAGTTCTTTGAAGGAGTAGAAGGGGAATTATTGAAAAGTACATGACAAATGAAACAAATGAAAAAAGACAGTAACTAACTCCAGGAACAGCGAATTTTAGAAAGGCTACATATTGTACAGTGATAGTACACTGTATGACTCGGCTATTAAATAATACTTATAGAGACTTACCCTATATCCTATATAATAAAAGTATAGTATGCAAATTGTCCCCTCAACCAGGAGGTCATCTGGGAGTTCGACCAGGGGGTGGAGCCAGCTGGGGGGAAGAAGGGAAGCCCCGACCAGGAGCCAGCAGCCAGCAGCTAGGGATCCCACCGGGCCTCTAGTCCTATTATAGAATAATTGCTTTAGCTAAAAGTTTTTATGTGATTCTGTAGGGAGTGTGGCGTGCAGAAAAGTCTGTTCATGTCTGTTTGGGGTAGGATGAAAGTGATATCTTTACCTTTCATAGCAGTAAGTTGTAAGATAGTACAAAAATTGGAAAATCAAAACAGTACTATTGAGACCTTAGTCAGAAATAAGAAAGCCATTGATTGCCTTTTTGTTCCAGACAAGTGGGTCAGAATATAAAGGGAAGTTTTGTTTGTTGCTGTATAAGAGTTTAAACTCAGTACCTGTTTTACTTTGCTAAACATAAAAAGGGAATCAAAGATAGTGTGAACACCATTAGTATTTACTCTTTAATTCAGCAAATACTCATAAAAATTTATCCCAGTAAAATAATCACGATGTGTTCACAAATCTAAGCATGAGAGTGTTTACCCGAGAGTTATTTATAGCATCTCTAAATCATAAACAGATGACATTCCCACTTCAAGGGTGCAAGCACTGAGCCTGTCGTGTTTACTGCTGTTCTTCAGTTTCTAGAATTGTAAAAAAGACATGCTACATGTGCGATAAATATTTGTATTAATGACAAAAGAAAATATACACAAAACAATAATAATAATAATACAAAAGAGGAGAGGACTAGCAGTCCATGGATTTGAGCCTGAGGTAATTTTATAAATATACTGTATTTACCTCTGAACTCCCTGACGACTCAGACCAGAGGAATACTTATAGAATGGGTCAGAATAATTTTCATTGGTTGATAAGTAGAAGTGTACATTTCTATGTAATTATAAAACATTTTCCTGTCACTCATTCAAGGAAGAACTTATCATGCAGATAAATAAGACTGTGGATACTTATACATTATCTTCAACTTCATTTTTATGGAAAACTGAACGGTATTCTTCATGTAGCTGTTTATTTCACTGACCCTCAAGAAAAGCATAATTTTATAGTGTAACTTGGTGAAGGTGTTTCACTAGTATGGTTAGTTAATTCAGAGACTTTTCAACTTTTATATAGGTTACAGTTTCAAAAGTTGTTTTTAAGTCTAAAATCACCCAAATAATTTTTAAACTTGCTTTCCCCAATACATTTTTATTAAATCAATCATGAGTCTGTCCTTTGAAAGCATGCTATTCTGCTCTCTGTTTCATAGCCAATTAGATAAATTTCCCCAAATCGTTAGGTTTTGTCTACATTGAGGCAGCTAAGCACTTCCCTTGATCTCAGATGTTGGGAGGGATTCCTCCTCATTAGGAACTCCATGAACATTTGCTCAGTCCCCTCTGATGGGCAGACTCAGAGGGACCTTAAAGTAAGGGAAGCACCTGTAGCTCACTCTATATTTTTATCAGCGGTACGTGTACTATCTCCTTTCAATTTTTTCATAATGCCTGTCATTACCCTGAATTACTGTTGGGTTAATAGGCATTTGACAAGTATGCTTTTTCTTCGGCAGTAAACTCAACATGTTTGTACTTCTCCCAGTCTTGTTAGTCTCTGAGCACTGCAGCCATCCTTGTAGGTTTATCTGGTTTCTAGTTTTTAGCCTCTTCTAATCCTTTATTGACAAACTAAAATATTACCCATTTAATCTGTCATTTTCTTTCTTTCTTGCATATTGTTTCTTTATTCACTCTTGTGTCAAATGACTCATTCCATCCACCCTTGTAAGATCCTTAATTTTCTCAAAGCTTTTAGTTTTGAAAATTCATCTCTATTTTTGTTTCAAAGCCGATGCTTCTCTGTAACGGTTGCTGTCAACTCTCTCAATAACTCTTCACTTTTCTGTCACGATGGGGGTCAATGATATTGATAAAACAATTCAAAGCCAAGTACAAACGTAGCAAACATAGCAAGGAGGTGAGGGATGCTGCCTGGTTGTTTTCACATGTTGGTGGTAAGCTGAGTTGACATACTTGACTTGAAGAACAGCTCTGTTCTCATCCATGAAAAGTTCATAGGATGGACATTTAAGAATGCAATTTGCTGACTTGCTCATGGTTTGAGTTGATATAAAGAAAGAATGTAAAGAATCTAACTCCTAGGAGGAAATCAGCTAAACACATTCCTCTCTCCTAAATACCCATTCCTTTAACCACACATTTAATGGAAACTAGATTATAGTCCATTAAGGGTTGTTGACAACTTGAAATGCTGATATTCTGTTCTGAGTAAAGAGAGAACCATATGTTTTAGACAAGCAGGTGGCACAGTTACTATTCTGTTAAGGAAATTGAGAATTTCTGGCTTGTGTTGTCACACAGAATCCCTTCCTGTGGAAATGGGTCATAACGCAGAGCCAAAATCTTTCTCAGAAAATAATTCTGAATCTGTTCAAATACTGGAACAGCTACAGAAATACCAATCGTCTGTACCGTAAATCATGAAAGAGGCAGTCGGGGTCTGAAAAATATTTGGGATGAATGCCCCAGTCTAGCATCTATCTGGTAGGCAGTGGAGCTGAGCCAAATCCAAGGAGCTTGACTCCTGGACTTCACCTTCTACACTTGACCACTCCCCTGTTCATCTCATGTTCATTGGCTCGGCTCCCTATTTTAGAAACATCTGTGTTATTTGGAAAACTCATAAAGCAGTTTCTATAACCATTGTCTCCTCCTTTTATTTGCTTTTCCTTCCACTAACGTCTGCTCATCCTCCCCAGAAATCACCTAAGACCATGGTGCCCTTAGAACAAGAAAGATGTTCCTGAAGAGGGTGCTTCGTTTTGATGCATAATGTCTTGGCCCCCTACTGCTATTCAGGAGCACCGTTGATTATAATGACATAAAGAAATCCTGCTGCATCCCACCCTGCTGTGTAAACTTGTGTGTTGGAGAAACAACTCACTCGTAAATCAATGTAATTTGTAATTTTTGGAGTATCTGCCACTTGGGCACAAGTTTAAAACTTAGTGGAGTATGGGGGTTTACTCATCAGTATGGACTGATGCTTCAGATCTGTATCTCATTTTCAGGACGTCATGTTCTCACAGATGACTGACTGCCCAACTATTTCTCTCAGTGGATGCACCTGCCTCGTCCCCATGCTCCTACCTGAGCCTCCCGAAGTGAATTTGTTACATTCCCTCAAACCTGTGTGTTAGATTCAGGCCACTGAAAACATACCATTCAACTTCGGTATATCCATTTATACTCGTTCTAGTGTGATCCTGTGAATAGACCAAGAGAGAAGTAATTTTATTCTTAAAGATTAAACAAACATAACTGAACATTTTTTTTTATTGTCTTTCGAATTCTTTCATTCTCCAAAAGAGAAAAAAAATCCAAAAAGAGTTTGTATGGTGGGTTTTCTCAACCTGTGTATGATGCTAAATGATTATGAAGGGAGTCAAGATTAGAGAGCCTAATAGAATAAAATTGCTCTGATGAAAGGAGATGTGATGGAGAGAGGGCGGGTTTGGGGATGGTTAGAGAAAATGATAGAATTGTGTCCAGAGCAGAGACAGATGTTCACTGGGAAATTTTATGAAGTTTCTGCCAAGTTTCCCCATTACAACTTCAGTGAAATCCAAATGACTTTCTGTGGTTTTGGAGCTGGATTTATTCCTGAGGGCCTGCGGATGCTGCCACAAGTAGGTTGGTGATGAGTGCCGATTTTATTCCTTCCCTTGGAGTCAAACCAGCCCTCATGATCCAGCAACACATCACCCCACACTCTCTTCACTCCAATTGCCTGGTTTCCTGAAAGTTCTTTCAATGTTTGCTCTTGCTCCACCTGAATGCTCTTCTCCCAGATAGCCATGCGGCTTACTTCCTCACCTCCTCTGATCTCTCCTAAATGTCCCTTACCCAGTGAGGTCTGACTTAGCCCCCATTGAAACTATACGCTTACCCTCTAGCCCACATCCTTTATTTATCTTGTTTATCTGACTTCTCCATTAGAATTTAAAAGAGCAAGGCATTCCCTATCCCTCTCCTACTCCCCCATCCTAGTGCCTAGTACAGCCCTGGACATATAGAGAGTGCTGGTTTTACTCAGTGGATAGAGCGTCAACCTGTGGACTGAAGGGTCCTGGGTTTGATTCCAGTCAAGAGCACATGCCAGGTAGTGGGCTCAATCCCCATTATGGGGCATGTAGGAGACAGCCAGTCAATGATTCTCATCATTGATGTTTCTCTCTCTCCCTCTCCCTTCCTCTCAATAACAATATATTTAAGAAAGAAAGTGTGCAATAAATATTGGTTGAGTGAATCAAATAGTGAGTGGTAACTAAAACAGCAAATGTGATTCTCAAGGATAATAATAGAATTTTTCTAGCTACACAGACAAGTGAGCATAAACAAGATGACTGAAGATAGGTATTCATTGAACTATTTCCTAGAAACATTTATGTTCTTTAATTAAAGTAAGCATGTACGCTTGTGAAGTATATTTCAAAATAAATATGTATGAGGGAAAACAAGATCATCCTTGAAGTACGGGAGTTATGTTCTAAAGAGTTCTCCTTTCAGTCTACTCGGCCTCTTTGGAGAAATGCAGAATATACCTGGCATTGATCTACCTTTCTTTGGAACACTTTTCCTTTATTACGCAGTCACTTCAATGTGATAAATAAAATGCTGCCAAGTAAAAAGATTACCTGCTATCTTCTTGAGTAGTACATAAGAGCTACTTTTCTCTGTATTTTTTAGTCCTGGCACATTATCCAGAAGATTAATCTTTGAAAAGACTTTTTACCTGTAGAAAACATTATTTTAACCAATAATTCTCTCTTCACCATTCCAGAGAATTTTGTGGAAAATGAGGTGAAATCAAATAAGTCAGTCAAAGAAGGACAAATATCTTATGATTTTACTTATATGTGGACTCTAAAGGATGAAATAAACAAACAAAATAGAAACAGGCTCATGGACACAGAAATCAAACTGATGGTTGCCAGAGAGAGGGGGATGGGGTACTGGGTGAAAAAGATGAGGGAATTAAGAAGTACAAATTGCATTTACAAAATAGTCAGGGATGTAAAATCCAGTGTAGGGCATGTAGTCAGTAATACTGTAATTACTATATGGTGTCAGGTGGGTGCTTGGAATATTGGGGAGACACGTTGTAAAGTATATGATTGTGGAACCACTATGCTGCACGCCTGAAGTTAATACAAAATAATATTGAATGTAAACTGCATTGAAAAATAAAATAAAAATTAAGTTAGATGAATACAAAACTCTCCCCTATTTTGAGTGTATATTTTGAATCTCTTAGGTCAGTGATGTAAACCATTTGTCCCCACTGCCTCACCACGAGCAAGCCTAGTGCTTGTTGGCTTCAGGGTGAATTCTGAAAGTACTTGCTGTAAATCCTGGACCCTCAGTCAACAGTGACTGCTGGTCTTCAAACTTCTTTCAAAACTGATCATTTAAGACCAAGGTTTCTTTAAGTCAGGGTAAAATAACTTTGTGATGGCCCACTCTTTACCTTTCACCATCTCTTGTCCCAAGTCAGCCATTTAGAGTATGAAACTGCTCTGATTTCTTTGTAGGCCACCACATTCTTCACTTAAAGAAAAGCCCCCTCTTATTGGATGCCAACTGTTTAGCTTTTACTATTAAAAGAGTAAACATAGAATCTATCATCCAAATGACATATTTGGGAATGGAAGAGGGTAGCTATTTTAAAAATCATATGTAGTAAAATAATAATAACTTAGAGTTCTGTGAGGCAAGCAGAGTTATATGGTTCCTAACTACTAAAGAGAAGGAAATGAATGCTTATGAAGACCATGTAATGTGCTTAGGGGCTTTATATGTATTATTGTCTCAATTTAAAAACCATCTCTGATGTGGAATGTGGGACCATTTTCAGCAATAAATCTGAAGCTCTGTGACATTAACTCAAGAAGTTAACATGTAATAGTCTAAAAAGGAATTTTAGGAACTCTACTCAGGACAGTTTACAATGACTATTGATTTGGCTATTTGGAGGAAGTGCATTAGATACACATTTGGCCAAAAGCCAAAGGTTAAAATCAATACTTGATGGAAATGATATATTAATGGAATAGAAAGAAGTTTTTGGAGATGAGATTCAATCTGAAACCTTATCAAACATTGGAAAGCCAGATTTTGAAGGTTTGACACTTCGGTGAAGGGAACAATTTATCAGCACCCTCAGCTGGTGGACTGCTCCTGAGGTCCCTGTGTTGCAGGTCTGCGATCTAATGGATGCTTGCTTTAGTCAGGCTAAGGTTTAATACACCGTATAAGGAACTTGGGACTCACCAGGCAGCAAATCCAAAAAATCCTGGGTCTGCTTCTACTGGAAATGTTTACTAGTCTGTGGCAATTATTTTGACAATCTTTTGGGGTTTTTTGGTCTCCATAGGCTAGAACTATAAGGAATTGACTTCTTCAATTTGAATTTTGAATAGTGAGAACAAAATGTGCATTGAGATCCTCTTGTTTCTCTAATGTTTTCTTCCTTCTTTCCTACTTGTTATTTATTTGTTCAACCAGCATTTATTAAATTTCTGTTCAGTGTATCAGACACCATTTCAGGAGGTGGGGATCCAGTGGTGAGCAGAAGACAAAAGTCCCTCTCCTCATGGAGTTTATATTCTGGGACTTGGGGAGACAGATAATAAGCAAAACTATAAATTAAACATAGAACATATAAACAGTGTTCAGTGCTGTAGAGAAGAATAAAGAAGATAAGAGGGCTAACAGGCATTAGTGTTAAGACTGGGTCACGATGATTTCTCGTGATATTTTTAAGAGCTTTTTTTTTTTTCCTCATGAATTTTTTAGGGGCAAATGTGACATTTAACTTTTAATTCCTCATAACAAGATATGAAGAGTTCCCAACTAGGACATTCCCCTGCCGAACATCTCATTATCTTAATAGAATTAAATAACTGAAAATTAAATATAGTTTTTAAAGGTTATTTTCTTTAATATTTTGATAGCTAGTACATCAAATAATTCTGTAACTGTTATCTGCCTTGTATTATTTTTTTAAATGTTAAAAACATACCGGTAATTGGCAGAAAAATATAGTATCTTTCCTAAGGTTATCTATCTTCCATTCTCTCTCTCTCACTCTCACTCTTGCTCTTTCTCTTTCTCTCCCTCTCTTCTGAACTGAATTTACTTTATTTATTTAGTGAATAATTACAATGTACCACCTATGTATAATAGGACGTAGAGGCAGGCACAGTTCTAAGAACTTTACTCATAGTTGTCCGGGATAGCAACGTGGGAGCGAGGAGACACCTGGAAGGGAATGAGGGAGGACAGGAGACGCGGAGAAATGGAGGCAAGACAGGGTTCTGATCAAGCCTCAAATTTTATTGTTAAAGCTGCAATATATATATATATATATATATATATATATATATATATATATATACACACACACACACACACACACACACACACACACACACACAACACACACACACAGGCTGCAGGGCAAACTATGGGAGGGAGAATCAGGGAGGGGACGTTGTAGGGATCTTCTGGAGCAGGATGTGTCATTAAGCGATAAGTTATCCTTAGCTTCTGGCCAAGCCGCAGGGCACCACGTGATCTCTGCTAGGAGGAACTAGAAACTTAATTCCAAGATGGAGTTGTATTTTCTAAGACGGAGTTGCTTGTATCAACTCTGATGGCTCCCAACACATAGTCTCTTCACAATCCTATGAAGTAAGTTAACCATCTCAAGGATGAGGGCTTGAGAGAGGTTAAGGAGCTTGCTCCAGTGTGCATACTAATAAATGAGACAGCCAAGTTTCAAACCCAGGCAGTGTGGCTCCAGGGTCCATGCTCTTAATCAGGATGCTACATTACCCAATATTTTTCCTTGGCTAGGCACATGGGGCAGAATCTACTACTAATTGAGTTGGCAAGGTTCATCAACTTGGCCTTTCCTTTCAAAAGATGTTTATAGCTTTTGTTAGTATTGCCATTTTAACAATATTAGTTTTTCTCATCTGTGAACCTGGGATACTTTTCCATTTATTTGTGTCTTCTTTGGTATTTTTTCATTAGTGTCTTGTCACTTTTAGAGTAAAGATCTTTTACCTCCTTAGTTAAATTTATTTGTATTTAATTGTTTTTTATGCTATTGTAATTGAGATCCATTTTTCTCCCCAGAAAATTTGTTGTTAATGTAATACTACTGATTTTTTGTGTTAATTTTGTAGTCTACAACTCTAGTGAATTCACTGAGTAGACCTACTGGTTTTTTTGGTTGAGTCTTTAGGGTGTTATTGATGTCAAAATCATGCCATCTGCAAATAGATGTTTTTACTTCTTTCTAATTCTGATACATTTTATTTCTTTTCCCTCCCTGATTGCTTTGGCTAAGACTTCTAGAACTATGTTGAGGAAGAGTGGTAAGAGTGGGAACTCTTTTCTTTTTTTTTTTTTTCTTCTTTTTTTTTTAAATTAATCTTTATTGTTCATATTGTTACAAAGGTTCCTCATTTCTTCCCCCCTCCACCAGGTTCCCACCCCACCCTCCGCCCCCTCCCCATCCCCCATTGTCCTCATCCATAGGTGCAGTTTATGTTCAGTCTCTTCCTCCCTCCCTTTCCGCGATAGTAAATCTCTTTTCAGATAGTAAATCAGTTACTTAGCATTTTCTCATATCAATAATACCACCACATGCCCAATGATACATTTCACACAAAAGACATTTCCAAATAGGTTAACCAGCCTCATCCAGGCCCCACCCAAGGCACTCACAGATCAACACCCCAGCCCTATACTAACTCAACACATCCAGATCTAAGCCTTCATCACTTGATTCAGCAGACCCTCAAGTTCCCACAAAAGTTTCCAGCCATGTCTGAGAGGCAGCCGTGGGGCAGGGGCAGGTGAGGAGCAAGCTGTTCCGGGCCTGGCTGCTCCGGGTCTGGCCTCTGTTGCTCTGGTTCATTCCACAACCAGCTGCTCCAGGTCTGGTCACCGCCGCTCCCGACCTAGTTGCTCTGGACCTGGCTGCTGCTGCTCTGGGCCTGGCCGCACCCGACCCGGCTGCTCCGGGCCTGGCCGCTCCCAGCCTGGCAGCCGCTGCTCCGGGCCTGGCCGCACCCGACCCGGCTGCTCCGGGCCTGGCCGCTCCAGGCCTGGCAGCCGCTGCTCCGGGCCTGGCCGCACAAGACCCGGCTGCTCCGGGCCTGGCCGCTCCCAGCCTGGCAGTCGCTGCTCCGGGCCTGGCCGCTCCCAGCCTGGCAGCCGCTGCTCCGGGCCTGGCCGCACCAGACCCGGCTGCTCCGGACCTGGCTGCTCCCAGCCTGGCAACCTCTGCTTTGGGCTTGGCCGCACCAGACCCGGCTGTTCCAGGCCTGGCCGCTCCCAGCCTGGCAGCTGCTGCTCCGGGCCTGGCTGCACCAGACCCGGCTGCTCCGGACCTGGCTGCTCCCAGCCTGGCAGCTGCTGCTCCGGGCCTGGCCGCACCCGACCCGGCTGCTCCGGGCCTGGCCGCTCCCAGCCTGGCAGCCGCTGCTCTGGGCCTGGCCGCTCCCAGCCTGGCAGGCGCTGCTCCGGGCCTGGCCGCACCAGACCCGGCTGCTCTGGGCCCAGCTACCCCAGGCCCGGCCGCTCCGAGTCTGGTCGCTCCCAGCCTGGATGCTCTGGGCTTGGCAACTGCTGTTCTGGGCCTGGCTGCTCCCAACCCGGCTGCTCTGGGCCCGGCCACTCCGGGCCTGGGTATTCCTGGACTGGCCACCCTGGGCTTGGCTGCCTCCGCCTCAGGCCTGGCTGCCACTGCTCCAGGTCTGGCTGCTCTAGTGCTGGCTATTGTTGCTCTGGTTCTGGCTGCTGCTGCTCTGGGGCCTGGCCGTTGCTGCTCCGGGCCCGGTTGCCACTGCTTTGTGCCTGGGCACTCTAGGCCTGGCCGCCACTGTTCCAACATTCTGTCTTTTTTTTTTTTTTTTATTTTAAAAATGCATTTATGTTGCAATGTTGGCTGGTGAGTTGAGTTCTGACTTAGTCTTTGATTTTTCAAGATCTTCTTTGTATTCTTTCTTAAGTAATTTTACTATCTTTTGCTCTCACTTGATTTCTTCACATTGAGAACTATGGTTTCTTCCTCCTTGTCCTGGGAGCTCAGCAGGTTGGCCTGTGGCACCCCTTTGTTCTCCGCGGGCTCCCGCGCTGCTCCAGCCTGTTGCCGGGGTCGGTGCCACCCAGGAAGCAGTCCAAGGCCTTGGCTCCGTTGCCCGCACTCAGAGGTCGAAGGCTCAGGGGCACTCCCCCCCCCCCCCCCCCGGGGGCCCCGGCGCCCGGCTCCCTGCCGGCGCCCGGCTGGCTGGTGTCCGGCAGGGGCTCCTGCTCCCTGTCGCATTCCTCCAGTCTGGAGCTTTTTTTTTTTCTCCTTCCCGCTAGGGGAGTCTAGGATCAGAGTCAACAGACTGTCCTCTGCGCACAGTGTGCGCGACTCTGGGGGCTTCGCTTTTCGCCACTCCCCTGGGATTCCGCCTCACAGCCCCATCTCTCCCTGCCGGAGCCTGGGTCCCCAGGGTCTGGTCCAGGACTGGTGTTCAGAGCAGTCTGGACTGAGGCTCAGCGCCGCCGGAGGCTTTGTTTCTTCCCGCTAGGGTAATCCAGCATCAGAGTCAACATTCAGTCCTCTGCGCGCAATGTGCGAGTGACTCCGGAGGCCCTGCTTTTCGCTGCTCGCTTGGGATTCCGCCCCACAGCCCCGTCTCCCCCGCCGGAGCCTGGGTCCCCAGGGTCTGGCTCATAACTGGGGCTCAGCGCTGCCGGTTCAGGGGGTTTAGCCCAGGCTGGGGGTTTTATTTCCTTCCTGCTAGGGAACGCCAGGCAGCACCCAACCCTCTCCTCCTCTCTGGCCTCTCCGCGACCTCTCCGCGAGCGCGTGCGTGCGAGCGTGCAGCATGTCTCCGTACCTTAGGCTTTTTTTCAGCTCCTCTGATTTTCCTTCTGGTTTTCTCTTTCCTTCTTGTAGAATTTTCAGTCAGTCGACTACCTGTAGCTCTGGGCGATGTCCACTCTACATTTTAGTTGTATTCCATTGAAATTGTTGTGTGCTGCTGCTGTTAGGTGTCTACCCGAGCAGCCATCTTGGATCCTCTCTCGGGAACTCTTTTCTTGTTCCTGATTTTAGAAAAAGGGCTTTCAACTTTTCACCATTGAGTATGGTGTTAGCTGTGGACTTGTCATGTGTGGCCTTTATTATGTTGAGATATGTTTCTTTTATGCCTGATTTTTAAAGAGTTTTTATGTTGAATGGATATTGAATGTTGTTGAGTGCTTTTTTGTGTCTGTGGAGATGACTGTATATATTTTTTCCTTTCATTCTAGTCAATATGTAACACATTGATTGATTTGCATATGTTGAAACATCCCTGTATCCTAGGAAACATCCTACTTGACCATGGTGTGTGATCCTTTTAATGCATGGCTGAATTTGGTTTGATGGTATTTTATTGAGAAATTTTGCAACTGCATTCATTTGGGAATTGAGCCTGTACTTTTCTTTTTTAACAGTAGAGTCTTTTTCTGGTTTTGGCATCAGGATAATTCTGGCCTCATTTTATGAGTTTGAGAGTGTTCCCTCCTCATTGATTTTTTGGGAAGAGTTTGAGAAGGATTGGTGTCTATTTGTATTTAAATATTTGGCAAATTCACCAGTGAAGCCATCTGTTCCTAAGTTTTTCTTTGGGAGGTTTTTGATTACTTTTTTAATCTCATTACTAGTAATTGATCTATTTTGATTTTCTGTTTTTTCTTGATTCAGTCTTAGTAAATTGTGTGTTTCTAAGAATTTTTCTATTTCTTCTAGATTATCCAGTTTGTTAGCATATGGTTGTTTTTTGATCCTTTGATTTATGTGGTATCAGTTGTAATGTTTCATTTTTCATTTATACTTGGTTGGTTTTCCTCCTCCTTCCCTCTTGGTTACTCTGGCGAAGGGTTGTCAATTTTGTTTATCCTTTTAAATAACCACACCTTAATTTGGTTGATATTTTCTATTGTTTTTGTTGTTGTTGTTGTTGTTCTCTATTATATTTATTTCTGCTCTAATCTTTATTATTTTCTTTCTTCTGCCAACTTTGGGCTCACTTTGTTCTTCTTGTTCTAGTTGTTTATGGTGTAGAGTTAGGTTGTTTATTTGAGGTGTTTCTTGTGTCTTCATGTAGGCATTTATTGCTATGAATTTGCCTTTTAAAACTGCCTTTGCTACATCCCACAAGTTCTGGTATGTTGTGTTTCCATTTTTGTTTGTATTCATAAATTGTTTTACTTCCTCTTTAATTTCTTTGATCCAATGATTGTACAAGAGAGTGTTGTTTAATTTCCATGGATTTATGAATTTTCTAGTTTTCCTCTTATTGATTCCTAGTTTCATGCCATTGTGGTCTGAGAAGATACTTAGTATATTTCAGTCTTCTTGAATTTGCTAAGACTTGTTTTGTGTCCTAACACTGAATCATTTTATTCATCTCTACAATGAGGTTGAGGTTATATAATAACAACAACATGTATTGAACTTTTACTCTGTTTTCCACATGTATATTCTCAGAAACAGTCTCTGAAGCCCGTTCTGAAGCCCAGTAGCATTCCCCAGGTAAGGAGTTAGTGAATGGCAGAGCCAGGATTTGAACCCAGCACTCTACATTACTGTTTCCTTTCAACTCTAAACTTCTGTACCATAGGCAGCTACAATGTCTGAGTGAGCATGTCTGGGTGGGGTTGCCATTCTGAAGGTTCATGTTAGCAGGTCCTCTCAGAGGTGTCACTGGAGAATTAAACTCTTTTACTCAGGAAAGCTGAGTGAGTTAATGGAATTAGTTTCTGACAAAATTTTTGATTAGAGGAGAATATAAAGACTTGCCTATAGAACAGTATCAGGGCTTACATTGGAAGGACAGGCAGAGGATCAGCCTGCACAAAGGGTGAGGTGACTCCGGAGACACTGGTGTTCCAGGCACTAAGGGAGGGAGGAGACCTTTGCAGAGGTCAGGGTGCTCAATTGTGTTGAATACTGCTGAGAGTTCAGACAAAATTCGAACCGACAAACCCCAGGAGATCTATCAGTAGAAGGCCGGCTGCTTCCCTAGTGTCTGAAATCACATCAGTCATCTCATTTTGTTTCTATTTAAAAAGGTTTCCCAGGAGTTATCCTTTAATCTTGTCCACAGACGGGGAATTCACCCTCTTTTGGACCCCCGTGTGCATTTCCTGCTCCACATGGCTCATGGAAAGTCCCTTGTCACTGAACTTAACTACCTGAGAGTTAAACCACCGTAGAAATGCTTTTCTGCTGCTGCTGAATATCTCTAGTCTCCACAGTTAGCCACCTTCTGCAACTGGATGTTTAAATCAATCAATAACTCTGCAGTTGTGATGATGCTTTTTGCCTTTGGACGTATTTCACCTGCCTCTGAGAGCTGATGTATTTTTTCTTAAACTTCTTTTTATTATAAAAAATTCCAGTCATGCATTCTGGTGGCTGGAAGAGTGAATTAATAGTAGTCTAATCACCCTGGAGACACAGATGCTTTTGTGAGTTGGCACTGAGGTAAGACTGCACATCTCTGTGGGGATGACAAATGAATGAGTCTGCTGCTCACTTAACCCGGTGTTCTTTTCTCTCTCTATTTTCTCTCCTAGGAAACAGATGGAAGACTGCTGTGACCCCGCCCATCTCTTCGCTATGACTAAAATGAATTCCCCCATGGGGACGAGCATGTGGTATGATGGGGAATTTTTATACTCCTTCACCGTCGACAATTCAACTTATTCTCTCTTCCCCCAGGTTAGTATAGAGTTTGTTGCCTCCCAATATAGTCTTTTACATGTCTTGATTTTATAGGGAAGGTGTAATTGAATTTGCCTATCTAATCAGGTATATTTTTCATCTTTTCTTAATTTTAAATGTTTTCTTATAGTTGTTATTTTTGTGTGTGGGAAGGAATCACATGGTATTTTGATGCAAGAGCAGAGTAGGATACTATAGAGTAACATGTTCTCTTCTGATTTGAGTGATATGAGTCTGAAGGAAGAAGAGAATGAAAGTAAGAAAGGGAGTTGTGGTATTTCAGAGTTGTGAGGTCGGCTGTAATATGGTTTCAAAGATGTGTAGTATTGGAATGCTGTTTTCGGGTTGATGTTGCTCTCAGGGAGTAGGGACCATAGGGTCAGAAGTTTGCTTCTTAGAGCTCTTGAACCTTCACCCTGTTGTTAGGCTTACTGCTGTGGAAGTAGAGGAGTGGTGGATAAGGGAGAGAGAGAATCTGACCACACTCGAAGTGGTCTAAAACAAGCTCTGCCTATTTAATGTTCTTCTTCTTGGTTTCTTGAGCATTGAAATTAAATGTTTTACTAAATTATATCTATGTAGCCAGTGGGGGGAAAGGAAATCTTTTTGGGGAGCCCTTGTTGGAGAGAGAGTGGATCTTAGGTGAAATGGCCATCAGGGAGAAACGGAGAAATAAATCTTGGCCTCTCCAAGTCTTCTAACTACTCTTGGTTTGGCCAGTATGGTTATGCAGAAGGAGCAGTCATGGTCAGAGTTGGAAAATGGGACTGAATCTCTCATGTATCTGTATTAACAGCAAAGCGTCTTCAAAGGGAGGGGATCCTGTGAACTTGAGGCACAGGCTCTGCTGGATCCAAAGCCACTCTTTGTGAAATAGAGTGGCTATTTCGTCCTTAGGTGTTTCGGTTTACTTTAATGATATGATTTTAGAGTGTAATGATGTTTTATTTTTCAGTAAGAAATAGGAGGTTTGACCATTGCTAGCATCTGTGTGCTCTCTCCCCTCTTCGTTTACCCTTGGGAGGCTTTCTAGTGTCAAAGGAAAGGATTAAGAGTCATAACCACAGGCTGTCCTTGAAACTAATAGACATGTGAAATGTAATTTAAAAAGAAGAGTTATAAAACTTGGGGTTGAGTTTTGTCTCCATCTCTTACTAAGTAAATGTCTTGCTGAGTCACCTAACTCTTCTGAGACTCAGCTTTCTTATCTGTACAATGGGGAGAGGAGCCCCTGTCCCAGCACCTCTCAGACTCGTGGTCAGGATTAATGTAAATAATTTATGTGCATATGCTTTGTACACTGCAAAGCATTGTGTAAATGTTGGGTATTCATGCTGTTCTGGTTCATATATTGCATCATCGGATGAGGGAATGGAGACTATAATTATATTAGTCAAGGTTTAGGCAAGGAACAGAAATCTTCCT
Organism: Pipistrellus hanaki; assembly: GCF_964339955.1. Classification (NCBI taxonomy): domain Eukaryota; kingdom Metazoa; phylum Chordata; class Mammalia; order Chiroptera; family Vespertilionidae; genus Pipistrellus; species Pipistrellus hanaki. Next base: position 160,446,423 of record NC_140505.1, read on the forward strand.
AGCTATTTTTGCAGAAAGTTATTTCATATGGAGAATTAGGCACTTAAAAAATCATTAGGAGAATAAAGATGTGGGAGTCACGAGTCAAGGTGTGGCTCCTGAAATTGCTTAGTTCAAGAACCTGATGCCCTAACTTTGGGTTAGGAGTTAGAAAACACCAGCTGCTGTTGCCATTCCTGTGGCCCAAATTGCCTCCAACAGAAATGGGGTCAGGTTGATGGGTTCTAACTCACTCCCTGCTTTCAAATCTCCCTCAAGGGCATCTGATGGGTAAGATGAATTTGCATCTGGAATAGCAGTTGCTTAGCAGTCCAGGAGAGGCAGTTTTAAAGGAAGCTTCAGCAGGGAGCTAGGAAAAGGGTGGAATAGAGGACAAACAAGCCAATCCACAGTATCCCCTGTTCATAACCCGGTATCAACTGGCTATGAAATGAAGAGGAATAAGGAAGCAATTGCGTTAACAGCTCATCAAATAGAATTAAAGGAGGAAAAGAATTAAAGAAGTCCAAAGTAGGCTTTGTGTACATGAAGGCTTCTGAACCAACTCCACGCTGGAAAGCAGATTTGAAGAAAAGACGGTTAAAGAAATAGAAACTAGTCTCCCATCTTATCTGTCAGTTGCAGCCGTAGGATAGTAGGAAACATTTCCTTTGTAAAGTGCGTGCACAGAATTCTGTGCCTCTTTGTGCCAGTAAAACCATTTCTTCTTTACTTAATTGAATTTTATTTTCCATCACCATTTCTTAATGATAAAAAAAATGCTTTTTTCTTAGAAAGCAGAAGTTATGACATCACTGTGTGTGCTTGCTTTCAATACAGTGAACCAGTTCAATGAGTAGATTTTTAAAATAGTTGTGTGTATTTTTCTGCTGAGATTCTAAAAGGACTAATTTATAGAAATCCTGGAAAATCATTTTGCATCATCAGAAAAAAATGGTATATACTCTCAGCACGTTATTATTTCTTAGAGAAATATTTCTAGTTTGTTATCAAGAAGCTAAGTAGCCAGTTCATTGATGTGTTTTCTTCATGTTCCCTGTGGGAAGGAAGTTGTATGTATGCCCATCAGATAGAAAGGCAGGTGAGTGGGCGAGGCTCAGCGTTGTCAGTTGAACAAAGTGTCCCTTCTTGCTACGAGTTTCAGCAAAATCGTGCCATATCACTCATTCTCTAAATCAGATGTATAATTTTATAGTACACCTTTAATTATATATTTAAATGTATTTATTTTAATTATATGTTACACTTTTCCCCTAAATGCTCAGTATATATTAGCCATCATCATTATTGTTTTTATTGCTTTGCCTACATTTATCCACTGTTGTTGTTATTGTTGCCAACATGCAGTACAAGATGCTCTATGGGCTGTGGAAAGTTAGCAGGTGCTGAATCAGTGCTGGAGGGGCCAGGAGGGTCCCACTGAGATGATGTGCACTTGGAGATGCTGCACTGAATCTCCAGAGTTGCATTTAGTAGCTCTTATTTGGATCTCTCATGACTTCCCATAACTTTGTTACTAAACTTAGTCAATTCTGCCTCATATGAATTTATCTATGTTAACAACATACGATGGTTTTCTTAAAAATCCTTCTCTGCTGATCTCCATACCTCTTGTGAGCTTTTGAGAAACAAGAACAACTTTTCATTTCTAAGCCTAATGCAGTGCTTCCCACTGAAATAGATGTTCATTTCCAGGGGCTCATGTTTGCCAAGGGCTCTTTTTCATGGCCTGCCTGGGCTGGACACACTACACAAGAGGCCAAGCAGGACAAACAGATGCAGTTGTTTCCAAGAGGGTCTATCTTTTGATGAAATCCTATATAATAAAGAGCTAATATGCAAATGGTCTTCATGCCCTCACTCCATCACACTATAACTGCTCAGACACTCAACACTGAGGAGAGAGGAATGGGACCAGCCAGGCAAAAATGAGCGCGATAGAGAGGAATGGGGGCCAGCCAGTCTGCAGCCTGAGAGAGAGACAAGTCTCCCACCTTATGGTCTCAGACACCAGCGGCTGTGTCTGCGGCCCGGGAGAGGGACTAGCTTTCTGCCCCATGGTCCCAGGTGCCTGCAGCTGCGGCTCCAGCAAAGCTGCTTGCCCACGGTCCCTTGTGGCTGTGGCCAGCCTGGGTGAAGCTGGCCTGTATCCTGGGTGCCTGTGGCTGGCAAGAGGGAGGGAAGCCCAGGTCCTGGGTGCCTCCGACTGGCCAGAGGAGGGAAACCTGGATCTCGGGTGCAGGGTGAGGCACAGGCAGTTAAGCGTGATCAGGCTAGCAGGAGAGCAGTTAGGGATAATCAGGCAGGCAGGCAGGCAGGCGAGTAGTTAGGAGCCAGCTGTCCTGGATTGCAAGAGGCAGTCAGATATCCCCCGAGGGGTCCAGATTGGAGAAGGTGCAGGCTGGGCTGATGCCCCCTCACCCCCACCTCATGCACCAGGCCTCTAGTATTTGTTGAATATTATTAGGCATGAGGGCAGAATTTTAACCCTCAAATAGGTTTTCTAGAGTATTTTGTGTTTGTTTGGGGGGGTGAGGGAGGGGAAAAATGTGATGATCTTTCTACTTTGAGACTCTCCCCATCCCCTGGGATGGGATCAGCTCCTTCCTCTTTTGCTAAAAACAGTCCCTTTTAAGCCTGCATGGTCTCATGTTTGTAGATATTTCTGAATAAATGGTATTTGACCTAAAACATTTATACTCAGAAAGAGCATAAATTATCTTAGAAATGAGTGCGGGAGGAGCAGGAATGTTAGGAACCACAAGAGAGCTGATATAATTTGAAAAATATTTCCTTTTGGTGTAATAAAAACACAGTTGGCTCATCATTCTCTTACATTTTGCTGAATAATCATGTGATATAAATCATAAACTAGCAATTTTTTTTATCAGAATAGCTATCTAAGGCCATGTATAAAGAATCACAAAACATCATTTAATGCATCCCAAATGGACACTCACTTCCAGCTCTTCTGGTTGCTATAGCTCCCTGATATATTCCATTTAGCCTGGACCCACAGTGCTCTTGGCCCTTAAAAACCAAGCAGGAACGTTTCAAAGTAGTTTTTGTTGAAGTGATTTTGTTATAATGAAAATACATATTTTCTCCCCTTCACAGTGATGTGCTCTCTAGAATCCTTTCACCTCCTGCATATATACCTGAATCACACAGCAATTTTTTTTTTCCCCTAAGGAAATTTGGATCATCTATATAATAAAAGCCTAAGCAACCATTATGGCAGAATGACCAGAATGACCAGTTGTTATGATGTGCACTGACCACCAGGGGCAGATGATCAACACAGGAGCTGCCCCCTGGTGATGAGGGCACTTCTACAGGGAGAGCAGCCACTCAGCCAGAAGCAGGGCTCACAGCTAAAGAGTGTAGCAGTGGTTGCGGGAGCCTCTCTGCAGCAGTGCTAAGGAGCCATGAGCCGAGCCATAAGGAGCAAGGAGGCGAGCAGTAAGGAGTGAGGGATCTTGGATTGTGAGAGGGATGTCTGACTGCCGACAGTTGAACATCCCCTGAGGGGCCCAGATTCCAAGAGGGTGCAGGCCAGGCTGAGGTCTCCCTCCAGTGCACAAATTTCATACACTGGGCTTCCAGTACTATATAGTCTCTACAGCATTTGGTAGCTTGCATTTTAACTTATTGATATTATTGAAATCATCTTCCCAAACAAATACCTTTTTTGATTAGAAGGAAATTAATGGGACTAAGGTTTGTTAAAGATTGTTAACGTATTATCTTTATAACTGTGTGTTAGGTTCACGCTGTCAAGTTAATATTTAGCTGCTTTATAACAGACACCTGACACAGGGGCTTGACAAATAGTTGCTTATTTATCTCAATAATGAAGGAGGATTTGAGAAGTTCAACACTGGACAATAGCTACATGGTGCCATCAAGCTCCCAGGCTCCTGGTTTGCTGCTCAAACGTCCTTAGCTAATGGCCAAGGAACCTCCCGTGTAGGTGAGGATTCCAGTAGGAAGAGGAAGGACACAGAAGAGGAAATTACCTTAGAATTGGTGATGTGTCATTGGCCAGGACTGAATCACACGGTACGTCAAGCTGCAGGAGAGGCTGGGACTTTCAATATTTCAGCTTTAGGCAAATGCACTATGTGTGTTGACATGTACTATCCGCCTCAGTTTCTTCACATGTTACTCTATCTGTACAACAACTCTGTGTGGTTATCAATATTGTTTTCATTACATGGATGAAACTGAGACTGAAAAGGGTTCAATAACTTATTGAAGATTTTAGGGTAGGAAGGTAGAAGGGCTGGGATATAAAACGTGAACTGTCTGATTTCAAAACAGTTATCGTTACTATTTTTTTAAGAAGACATGGGTTCTAGTAGATCCATTGCTTATTTTTATCAATCAGTCACCTTGAAACCATTTTAAGGTTTTTCACCTTTCTTATATGAATACTCTCAGAAGAAATTTCTTTTGTAGATATTTGAGAGGAAAAAAGAGTAGATAGGCAGGTTAGAGAGTCCTATATGGCATTATAGTTTCCTTAGTTTGACTTTGAGCTCCCTAAGTGGTTCACATTTAAAGGACAAATAAGACCAGTTACATTTTGATTTCTGTAATAGAGAATTCCAGGTTTTCAAAGGAAAGTATATTATCCTTTGCTCACTGTTTCTGTATTATAGGAGTCCAGAACGGGTTTCACTACCACTATATAATTCAGGTCATTTACTCTATCATTTTTGGCCAGATGCGAACATTAGAGGAAAATGCAGAGAACAGAGTCTAAAGATCTGGGTTTTAGACCTGAACTTTCTATGATGACGTGTAGGATTCCAGATAAGCCACATAACTGTTTTCAGCCTGAATGAGTATAGAGTATAAAGATACAAATGAGTATAGAGAATATTTGCATCTATTCGAGTCAATTCACTTTTTTTTTCTTCTTCCCATTGGCTTCTAGTCTTTTTTTTTTTTTTTTTTTATCACAAGACAGCATGATATTCTTGATATCCCTCGTGGCCTGACTAGTCATACCCTGTAATCTGCAGGGTTGAAAAGTTCTGTGCAGACTTGCCCAACTGATGGAGGAAGAGTGGGGTGGGAATGAGACAGAGGAGTGAATTTAGCTGTACAGGCTAAAAGGAAGTCCAGTCAGTCACCAGAAAGGGTATGTATGTTCTCACCACAGGCCACCGTTGGCAGTAACCAGAAGATAATAAGGTCTAACAGGATGTGCCAATAGTGTGCACAACTCAGAAATGAGGCGTGGGGAAGGATGGAGCTATACCCAATTTAAGCAGCAATTGACTTCAGATTCCTACCCACTAGCCTGATGGTTCTAACAGCTGACCGCCTCTGGGAGTGACTGGTCAGAAGAAGGCAGGGCCCTCCCTTCTAGAGGCTTGGAACTGATCAAGTCACAGCCTCAAGGGAACAAAGTGGAGGTCCCCAGCATTGGGGTTAAAATTAAGGACTGTTTTTGAGAACAAGGCTGAAGCCAAGTTCTAGAAGGGCCTCCTGGAGCTATGTTTTAAAAATAAGACAGAAGCCAGATTATCAGAGCCTCACCTCAAAACCAGGGCTAGAAGAACGCAGGTGTCATTGGGGGGTGAATCCCACAGCTTCGGATGATTCCCTAAATCATTCCCTAAATCATTCCCCTGAAGCCAGGATTGACCCACACTTCCCAGGGCTCGAGCTGGACCCAAGTTTGCCCCAGATTTGGGCTCAGGATGTATATAGAGGTTGAGAATTCGGCCTGATGAAGTGGAGTGTCTTAGACAAAAGCAGTAGGTTCTTACCCTCTCCTGTGACTAGCTCGGTGGAGACGGACAGTACGGAGAGAGCAGAAGCTAACGAAAGAAAGAATCTGTGCAAAGTTAAATGACACAATAGGTTAGCGGCTTTGTCAGAAAGATAGAATAAGCGTCGTGGAGAAATTTAGGATAGATGGGGTGTGGATCAAGATCTGCTGACCATAATGGAAACAATTGGCCCTGCCTTCTTCTGACCAGTACTTTTTGAGGATAACCAGCATTTTGTGCTCTGAAAACTATAAAAATGCATAGGATTTTTTCTTGCTAAATTCTATTTTTCCTGCCTAGACTCAGAGTTTTAACTTTTTGCTAAGAAAAAAAAAAAGTGCTGAGAAAAAGGCAATTGCAAATTAAATTATTATTTTTATTTATTTATTTATTTAACTTATTTATTTATTTATTTATTTATTTATTTATTTGTACCTAGGTGGTCTGCTATTACTAAAGCACTGGCTAACAGCTCCTTATAAATATAAAATATACATCATCTGATTATTTCACTTAAAATTTTCTCTTCCCAGCATTCAATCTACTCTGAGTTTATATACATTTGGGGTCTAATCTATTCCAATGATAGTATATTCGCAAAGTATTGTCAATTCTGGACCCATAACTTCTGAATTTCTTTTTGTTGTTGTTGTTTTGTTTTGTTTTGTTATAGCCTGACAGACTCTGTAATACGCCAAGTCAGTAAGAACTGACGTGTAACTACAGTTTACAGGTACTTCCAGATGCCTGAGATGGGATTGTTGGAGGGTTTATTTAAACTCAAAGGCCAGTGAGTGATATTTATGAATTCAGGAGAAAATATAAGAATTTTTTTAAATGTATCTTTATTGTTGGAAAGTATTACAGATAAAATGTAGTACGTATACATGAGCCATAACACTTAGTTAAATAGAAAAATCTACAACATAAAATCAGAGTTGAAATTAAAAGTAAAATAAGGATTTATACATCAGAAATTTCCTTTCATATTTGTTAGAGTTATTGACCAAATGAATATATTGTGCTGCCAGCAAAACCATGCTTCCCTAAAATCCTGATGAGTCTTTATAAAACAAATGTTCAACCATTCATTCATCCATCAAGTATTTATTGCGTAGCCACTAATGTGTGCTAGGAACCGGGCTGATTTCTGGGGGAGTAGGGGTGAGTGAAAACAGACCCAGTCCCCTTTCCCATTTTTCCCATTGGGTACTGTCTTCAATGTCCCCCGCTGCCAATATTGTCGTTATAAAAACCTGTTCATTTAAATTCTCGTAAGTCACTTCTCACTATTGCTTATGCAACCAAGAGCAGTGGCCAAACAGCACACACACCACGTCTGCTGGAGCGGTACTCCCTGGAGAAAACTCATGGAAAAGGACGAGTAGCAAGCAGCAGGTACTCTGTAGCTTTTTCATGGTTAGAAATGATAATTCTAGATCTAGACTCCAGGAGAGGGATCCTGAAATTGGGTTGGGCTTTTGAAGGATACACCAACTCCTCCGCCAACATAATTCAAAGGCTGTGATTTGATAGTACTAAAATATGGCAGAGCCTTGGCTTCAGCCTGGCTTATTAGCGTTTCTTTACCATTGCCTTTGCAATGACTCTTTCAAAGGACAGTGACCCCTTACTTAGAAATCTATAATAGTCTTTTATTGACCTTCGTGTGTCTAATCTTGTGTCCACATTGCAGTCCGAGTTATTGTTTTAAAATGCAAATGAGAGCCTTAGCTGGTTTGGCTCAGTGGATGGAGCGTCAGCCTTCAGACTGAAGGGTCCCAGGTTTGATTCTGGTCAAGGGCACATGCCCTGGTTCCAGGTTCAATCCCCAGTATGGGGAGTGTAGGAAGCAGCTGGTCCATTATTGAGGTTCCTTTCTTTCCCTTCCTCTCTGAAATAAAAAATACATATATTTTAAAAATGTAAATGAGGTTATGCCATCACTTTGCTTGAAACTCTTGATTTGCTTCCCACTGGTTTCAGGATAAGACAAACTTCTTAAGGCCCATAAGGCTCTGCTGGGTCTGATCCCTGTTTGTGGCTCCACCATTAGCTTCCACAGTGTTCCCTCTGGCTTTCTTCACTTTCCCTTGCTGGTTTTCTTTCAGCTCCCGAAAGAAAACCTCTGTTTCTGTGGGACTAATCAATATATTGTTCTTTACCCAGGAAGACTTGTCTCCTTTTACTTCATTTATGGTAATCCTTCAGGCCCTGTTTGAAGAATCATCTCCTCAGTTGGGCTTTCCTCACAGCACTGTACTTTCCATTTGCAATTTGTACTCAGTTGTTTAAGTACTTAATTCCGAGTTCTCTCTCTCCCTAGCTGGGACAGTGTTTAATTTGGGGGGAATTGGGAGCTATAGGATCTCAGTTATTATTCAGTGAATTTTAGTGGAATGAATGACCTACTGACTGACTGAATGAATGAATGGAACTGCTTGTTTTTGCTATATAAAATCACCAGTTGTGCCGAAACCGGTTTGGCCTAGTGGATAGAGCATCGATCTGCGGACTGAAAGGTCCCAGGTTCGATTTCAGTCAAGGGCATGTACCTTGGTTGCGGGCACATCCCCAGTGGGGGGTGTGCAAGAGGCAGCTGATCGATGATTCTCTCTCATCGATGTTTCTACCGTAACTCTCTATCCCTTTCTCTTCCTCTCTGTAAAAAAAAAAAAAAAATCAATAAAATATATTAAAAAACAAAACAAACAAACAAACAAACAAAAAAAAACACAGTGTGTTTGCTTTAAAAAAAATCACAAGGGTAATCCTGTTAGGACTACCTCCCCTCCCCAGCCAATATTTTGGTATAAATATAGACTTAGAAGCTGACTGGCGTGGCTCAGTGGTTGCAGGACAACCTATGAACTACCGTGTTTCCCCGAAAATAAGACCTAGCGCAACTTTGGGAGAAAAGATTAATATAAGACACTGTCTTATTTTCGGGGAAACAGGGTAGGAGGTCACAATTAGATTCCCAGTCAGGGCACATGTGTGGATTGTGGACTCCATCCCCAGTGGGGACATGTAGGAGGTAGCCAATCAATGGTTCTCTCTCATCATTGATGTTTCTCTCTTTCCCTCTCCCTTCCTCTCTGAAATCAATAAAAATATATTTAAAAAAATAAATATATAGAGATACTTGGAGCTCATTGTCAGAGAGTGGAGGGGGAAATCTCTACATTGGAAGCAGCCCACTTGGTCAAATGGGGTTACAATGAGCTCTTTTTGTTACCACATCTGTGTCTTGCCCCGGTGCGGTTATTTATCAATACAGGGTTTCTGGTGTTGCAATGAAATCAACCTTACAAGTCATCACGATGGAGAAATTGCTTCCCTTTCTGAAGATTTAAAATCACTGTCAGAGATGTCAACTTGGCCAGTCTCTGCCCTCTGTTCAACCAGAACTTAATGGCAGAAACAGTGATAGAATCAAAGAGGGGATGACTCTCGAGTCTCCTCCCTGTCACGAAGTGGCACTCCCTTATCCCCCCACCTCCCTATCAAGGCCTTGATGCATTCTTCGATCTCCTAACCATGAGATATTCCTGCACCATTTCCCCCCTGAATTTGTGGGATTTGCATTATAAACCACAGTCTTTCAAATGAACGTACTGCTTCCTCATTTATTTTCAAGTCATCCTGGCTTGGCTGCTGACTTGATTTTCTAGTTTGTAGCACTTTGGAGCCAGGATGTTTAGTAAGCAAGCCAACCAATGCCTTCCGAATAACCTCTTGCCAGAGACAGTAATAATTTTTTAACCCTTTGGAACTCTTACCAGGAAAAGGATTTCAGCCAGAATGACACTAGGTTTGTGTGTAGTGTGGGAAGTTAGAACAATCATCCTTTAACTTGAAAACTCTGTGACTTTTCTGGAACTTGAAGAAAGGACATGAATAAAGTAATCCTCTAAGACTTGTTTGTCATATTGTAATCACATTCCATGGAAACAGCCTGGAAACAGAATGCTCTGCAAAATCCAGAAGGAAGAATGTAACATATCAAAAACTAAAAGCAAATAACAGTCATCAAATTCTGAAGGTATGTTGTGATTTCATTGTTGACCTTTTGCGTTATGAACCACTAGAGGTATGGGAGGATTTAGAAGATAATTTGGGTTTAGGGAAATGACTCAGCAGGAAGAATTTATAGGATGTGAGGCTGATGAAATGAGCTCTAGGAAACCTTAGGGAGAAAGGCAAACTATTATCATATTAATAAAAATAGTGGCAATAAAATGTCATAGATAATGTCGTGTCTTTAAAAAGCTGGTGCCTGCGGGGAATACAAGTTCTGTTAAAAAACAAAATTCAGCCCTGGCTGGTTTGGCTCAGCTAATTGAGCCTCGGCCTACTGACTGAAGGGTCCCCGATTCCATTCTGATCAAGGACAGGCACCTCAGTTGCATTCTCTTCTCACATCAATGGTTTCGATGGTTTTCTTTGTCCTCCCTCTCCCTTCCACTGTCTCTTAAAAAAAAAAAAAAAAAAAAAAAAAAAAAAAAAATCAATGGAAAAATATTCTCAGGTGGGGATTAACAACAACAAAAATTCAACTTGCTGAAACCAGTTTGGCTCAGTGGATAGAGCATTGGCCTACGGACTCAAGGGTCCCAGGTTCGACTCCGGTCAATGGCATGTACCTTGGTTGCAGGCACATCCCCAGTGGGGAGGCAACTGATCGATGTTTCTAACTCTCTATCCCTCTCTCTTCCTCTCTGTAAAAAATCAGTAAAACATATTTTTAAAAATTCAACTGAGTAAATTTGAAGGTCTAAGTGACTTTATTAAGCAACTCATGAGTCGGCATTCCTTCTAGCAAGTAGAAGGGCACTTTGATGGGTTGAACAAAATGGAAATGTTTTATAGGAAGGAAGGTATGGCCGAGGAGTTACTAGTTACTAGCAAAAGAAAAGACAAGATTATTTTAGACCAGGGCATCTTTTTTATTTTTCTTTGGGGGGAGTAAGGGCGGGAAGGGGCGGGGACAGCAGAGGCTTCATCATGCAGATGACCTTACTAGTGTTGATTAGGAAATTTCAGATCGCCACACCTCATATTCCTGGGATCGTTTGAAAGTACATTAGTTTTGGTTTGCTATCATGGAGCAAAACACTCCATTTGGGCCTGTTATTTCTTTGTTAACAGTTGTATTATGTTTAGTATAATTGAAAGGAAATCATTCTAGCCTCGAAAATCACCTTGTCAATGCACATTTCTCTTTCTCTCCCTGTGGCAGTCAAGGGGTGTGTGAGCCAGCTACATGGTCCATCGAAGCCACTGCTGACCAAACAGTGAAAGCTGCATTTAGTTGAGAATCCGATTAACAAGTGCAAAAAAGGAAAAAGGAAATGTGTGTATCTCTGGGAAAGGCAGACACCATGAAACTGTCCCGTAGCCTGGGAGGGTGGAAGGATGCCGCAACTGCAAGAGAGACGGGGCGGCATTGAAGAGCGGTTGCAAGTGAATAGGGCAAGTAAATAGGAAAAAATACATTTTAAGGAAGTTTCAAAGATGTTTCAAGTTGCTAACTATGATTCTGTATTAATATAAGCTGCCAAAACTGGTCTCTGATTTAGCACAAAGTTTTCACAAGAAAGAAAATAAAAAGAATGAGTAGAAATCAGTTTGGCTCAGTGGATAGAGCATCAGCCTGCGGACTCAAGGGTCCCGGGTTCGATTCCGGTCAAGGGCACGTACCTTGGTTGCGGGCACATCCCCGGTAGAGGGTGTGCAAGAGGCAGCTGATCGATGATTCTCTCTCATCGATGTTTCTAACTCTCTATCCCTTTCTCTTCCTCTCTGTGAAAAATCAATAATATTATATATTATAAAAAAGCAATAATATATATATTGCTTACAACTTCTATAAAAGCTTATTGATTGAAATATTTCTATTTAGAAGAAAAATTATATTGAACACATTTTTTGTTCTAACTCAGTGTTTTTATTTTAAATTAGAAATAGCAGATTAAGTTGATTTAAATAAATGACTTCCATTTCTAAAAATGTAGCCTTTTAGGTAAAATGTCTAAGAAGTATTAATGCAAATAAAATATATTAGAGAAAAATCTACTGAAGAGTGGTTTAATTATGTTTTCTTAAAATTTGATTAGATTTTGTGAAAACACTCTAGAGAGCTATAGGTTGCCAAAAACTCAATGTGCTTTGCATGCGTTACCTGATAATTCAACATAAAGGCTGGTATTATTTTCTCCATTTTATGTGTAGAACCTGAGGCTGAGAGATGTTAAATGACCTGCTCAGATCTCCCAGCTAGAAACTGGTTCCACGCTGGGATTCCAAGCTGAGCCAGGGTTTGAATGCAGGCCCGTTGAAGCCAAACTGTGGATTTAACCACTTAAACTGTCTTGCCCTTTCCTCTCAGATTATGTAACACACCACTGAGTGATTACAGCGCAGTAGAGTCTCTGCCCTCATATATCTGAAATAGCTATCATAGACTATAAGGAGATTCCCATTGTGTGTTTTGTTTTTTATGGGGATGGATATTTGCTCTGCTGCCAAAATTTATTGATATGATCCAGGTTGTTTCCAGGTAGTCAGAGGAAGAAGCTGGGAGGTAGGTGCTCTCAGGCACACTGGTGCCAATGAACCCGGTATAGTTTTTCTGGTTGAGTCATAGCAGTGTGTATCAAAAGCCTTCCATATGTGCTTATGATCTGTCTCAGTAATTCCACATCTAAGGATTTTTCTTTAGAAATTAGTTGGACAAATGCTCAAGGTGATGTGTATCAGGTCAGTGACAGTGTGAGGAATTCTCTGTGGAATATGTTAGAGATGGCAATCTTGTTGAAAGGTGGTGTTGCTCTAGCCCAGTGGTCGGCCAACTCATTAGTCAACAGAGCCAAATATCAACAGTACAACGATTGACATTTCTTTTGAGAGCCAAATTTTTTAAACTTAAACTTCTTCTAACACCACTTCTTCAAAATAAACTTGCCCAGGCTGTGGTATTTTGTGGAAGAGCCACACTCAAGGGACCAAAGAGCTGCATGTGGCTCGCGAGCTGCAGTTTGCCTAGCCAGTTTGGCTCAGTGGATAAGAGCATTGGCCTATGGACTGAAGGGATCCAGTTTCGATTCCAGTCAAGGGCATGTACCTCTGTTGCAGGCTCAATCGCTGGTCCTGGTCAGGGTGCATGCGGGAGGCAATCAGTTGATGTCTCTCACATCCATGTTTCTTTCTCTCCCCCCCTTTCTTCCACTCTCTCCAAAAAAAAAACCAAACATAAAACAAATAAAACAATGGATAAATATTCTTGGGTGAAAATTAACAAAAGAACCCTAAACAAACAAAATAGAAAGGCAGTATTGAGGAAGCTCTTGCACAGTGCTTTGCATAAAATGAAGCAAACTGCATTGTTCATGCCCAATGAGGAAGTGGAGTGGACTGATCCCTCCTTCCCCTTCAAACTCCCTGGATTAACCATAATCCGAAGATGTCTATAGCAGTGTGCTTTCTCATAGTGAAAAAATGGAGAACCACTTAAAATAGTCACCGTAAGGATTTGGTTAAACAGGGAACCACCTATTGAATCAAATAGTATGCTGATATTAAAAAAACATGATTAAAAGGTGTCTGTGCCTCATAGTCAATAAAAATGCATGTTGCAATATCATGGATAAAGTGATCCCATTTTGTGGAGAAAACAAAATGTTTAGGATAAGAGGCCTCAGCCACAAAGGGCTTAGAAATCAGTATGGGTAATATTGGAATATTCATTAATGTTATTTTGAACTGAAATTAGGAATGCTTTTCAATGACCCCTTGATCTGGTCTCTTAGAATCCTGAATTTTTCACAAACAGCCTTATGAAAGGATCTATTATTTAATTTGGGCCTGGCAAGGAGAAGAGAGTCTTTCTAAATCTTCAGCTAAACATTCCCTAAAGCATGTAATTTTCTTATATGCTTTTGAATAATGGAAGATTTACACTCATCTCTAATCTTCCATTCTGAATTAGTCTGCCAGGGTCCTGCCTGGGTTCTGGAATAAAAGATGCAAACTGGTAACAAGCAAGCACAAACTGGCCCTCAGATATATTTTGAGGGCTCCTATTGTTTTTAAAAAATCATTTGAACTATATTTGCCAATATTAAAAACTAGGAGATTTCACATAAAAATCTCTGTTTTGAGTATCACTTGGAAAGAAAAACCAGAATGTGTAGCAGCTCTGGATCCCATGCCTACCAACAGGGTATGAGCAGTTCCTGATCTTTTTGATTTGCTCATGTGTCCTTTCTTTCTTTTTTAAAAAAATTATATATTTTATTGATTTTTTTACAGAGAGGAAAGGCGAGGGAGAGAGAGAAACATCGATGAGAGAGAAACATGGATCAGCTGCCTTCTGCACACCCCATACTGGGGATGTGCCTGCAACCAAGGTACATGCTCCTTGACTGGAATCAAACCTGGGACCCTTGAGTCCGCAGGCTGATGCTCTATTCACTGAGCCAAACTGATTAGGGCTCATGTGTCCTTTCTTAACCACAGTTTTTAGCACTTCCTGTTGTCTTCCTTCCACTCACTTATGCTCTCTGCCTGTATTCTGTAGGTATTTGATTTTGCAACTCTTGTGTTCTAGTCTCTTTTAGCTCAGTTATGTATCCTTAATCTTCAGATCAGTGGTCTGAAAAAGTTTACAGATTTGCTCTATTTGCTTATATCCCTGGCATTTCTGGACTAATCAATTAATCTATCAATGAAAACATCTATGTACTTACTGTGGCCATAATACATAATAATTGAGGACATTAAGAGTTATTGGACATGGTTTATACCCTTGAGCAGCTAAGTCTCCCTTTGTGGGTGCTGGACACATACATAAAATGGTAGCTAGCAAATGGTACCAAATGTAAGTGCTTATAGTATCTGGTTAGAGGGAGTGACAGTAGAGCTGTAGGTTTTTTGTGTGTGGCAATGGCAGGATTGAGGATGCTGATCCCAGAAGATGAGATTGGTCAGGGAAAGTTCTTGGAAAGGGAGGACCTTGGGTTGCATTCGAGAGTTGGCAGGACCTGTGGGTCACAAACTTTACCATGCCCATGAATTATGTAGGGGAGCTTGAGTGTCCTGAGCTCTTCCTAGAGTCTGTTACAAGAGAGTTGAATGGGACCAGGAATATGAATCTTTAATATGCATCTCAGAGTGATTTTGATCTACGTGGGTATAGTATGCAAAAAGGGGCGAAGATAGTCCAAGCAGGTAGGGTGAAATAGGTAAAGTGCCAGTGTGAGTGTAAGATTTAAAGGCTATAAAATCCAGCTGATTGGAGGCTCGTACGGGGAGTCCTAGGAAACCATTAAGGGGGCAGTGCTGGAAGACAGGGCTGGTGGGCCGACACCAAGGGCCAGATAGTCTCAAAGAGAATATTCTCTGCTTGATTCCTTCATTTTAAAATAGAATGGTTACGTGAGAGACAACACTTTATGTTTGTGTCTTAATTTAATAGTTAATTAACAGGCGGTTTATCCTGGTCCTATTAATTCAGGTTTTTAATCAGTTAAATCGAATTAACAATTTAACAATATTCTGCTTTATTGTGTAATTTCACACTGTTTATAGCTGAAAACAATATATATAGTTAAATTTATTTTTATTGTTTAAAATATTACAGATATTTCTTTTCCCCCCTCCTCCATTGACCACCTCTGTCCTGCACCTAACCCCACCCCCCACCCCCACCCCACCCCAACCTCCAGGCCTTCATCACACTATTGTCTGTGCCCATGGGTTATGCATAGATGCATATAAATTGTTTGGTTAATCTCTCCCCACTCACCCACCCACCCCTGCCTTCCCTGTGATATATCTTAATTCATAATTACATTTTAGTGGAACAAATCTTAAGCTGGGAGGTCATGGATTTTGCCCCAACACCTCATGTAGTTGGTTGTCACTCAGTAAATATCTATCAAATGTTCTTAACTGAAATCTGCTTAATGTTTGTAGTTCTTCATTTCTTGGGGGTGGGGGGAGTTTGATTAAATGAGTGGTTTTCTGCCCCATTAAATCCCTTCAGAGTCTAAGTATCACTTTCAGAAATAAGGGGGAGTCCAAGAGATTAGGGAGGAGCACCCACCTTCTACCTCAAATAGCATCTTCTCATCTGTTTTCCTATTTTTATTGATTAATGGATTTTTCTGTATATGCTCTTGACTTCCATTGCTAAACAAACAAAATAACACCAACGATAATAGGTTTGAAAGTCTCTGAAGTATTGAGGAAATGATTTGATTGAATTTCACCTATACTTACAAGTCACAGGGCACAGCTTAATATGTAATTCTCATGACTTATTAAGCATAAGTGAATTTTAATGTTTCTCTGATCTGTTTCAATTTTTTGAGCACTCCTTGTAGGGGACATGGAGAACTGGTAAGTGATCTTACTGAACACAATACTTGCAGACACTTTACAGATCTTAAGAGTGAAAAATAATTTGGTAGACAAACAATGGAGTTGGGAAAGTAAGGGGAAGAAGGGTAGGAGTTATTATAGCAGCCTCCACAAAAGTAGGGAGACAAAAGGTTCAGATTGTGTTGGAGTAAACACAGGTAAATAAAATGATGTAGAGGGAATATTGGGTGTGAGCACAGATAATGTGTTATTAGAAAAGAATGAGCAGGGAGGTTAGAGTGTTGGTGTGTCCTGGGTGCCTCAAAGACGATTGTAACCTTTTTTTTTCCCCTCTGTGGAAAGGAGTAAGCATGGTACATTTTACACATTTTTTGTAGGTTGAGTGACTTGTACTAGCTTTTGTTTATTTAAAGACTAGAGGCCTAGTGCACAAAATTCATGCACGGGAATGTGTGTCCCTCACCCTCTCCAATCTGTGACATCCCTCCTATAATCCAGGAATGCTGGCTCCCAACTGCTCACCTGCCTGCCTGCCTGATTGCCTCTAACCGCTTCTGCCTGCCAGCCTATTCACCTCCTAACCACTCCCCTACCAGTCTGATCGATGCCTAATTGCTCCCCTGCTGGCCCAATTGCCCCAACTGCCCTCCCCTGCAGGCCTGATATGCCCTCCCTTGCCAGCCTGGTCACACCTAACTGCCCTCCTCTGCAGGCCAGGTACCCCTAACTGTCCTCCTCTGCAGGCCTGGTCACTCCCAATTATCTTTCCTTGCAGCCCTGGTCACCTCTAACTGCCTTCCCCTGCTGGCCTGGTTGCCCCCAACTGCCCTCTTCTGCATGCTTGGTCCCACCAACTGCCCTCTTCTGTAGGCCCATTTGCCCCTAACTGCTCTCCCTTGCTGGCCCAGTCACCCCTAACTGCCCTCCCCTGAAGACCTGATTGTCCCCAACTGCCCTCCTTTGCAGGCCTGGTCCCTCCCAACTGTCCTCCCTGTAGGCCTGGTCTTTCCTAACTGCCCTCACATGCAGGCCCCCCCAATTTCCCTCCCCTGCTGGCCATTTTGTGGTGACATCTTGTGTCCAAATGGGGGTGGCCATCTTGTGTGTTGGAATGATGGTCAATTTGCATATTACTCTTCTATTAGATAGGATTTATTGAGGGATAATTGGTGTATGAAGAACTGCACGTATTTAATCTGTTCATTTTATGTGTTTGGACATTTACAAACACCTGTGATACCATCATTGTTACATTTTAGAAGAATAGCTGGTATATGGGAGTGAAGGATGGATGATAGGCAAGAAGTAGAAGCCAACTAAGTTGTATGCCATTTTTCTAAAATACAAGGTGGGGCAAAAGTAAGTTTATAGTTATTCATATAGAAAATAATACAAGAATGAAATATATATTTCACATACTCACAACTGTAAACCTTCTTGTTTAAAAAACCCTGTATTTGCATTGAAGATAGACTCAGGAGAACGGAAGAGCCTCTATAAGATCGATGTTAGTATACTATTGAGAGATGAGAAAAAAGGACTCCAAGATCTCTGGGCTGTATTGCTAAGAACATATTGGTCCAGTAAAAATAAAAATAGCCGTTATTGATCACTTACCTTGTGCCAGACGGAGCTCATTTAATCCTCACAACAACTATGTGGTGGGTGCCGTCAGTACAAATGAGAAGGCTAAGCCACTAAGGTTACATGAGTTGCTGGTGGTCATGGAGGAAAGATAAGTCGGCGGAGCTCTGATGCAGGCAGCCAGGCAGGCAGGCTCCAGGCTAGTCTTCTTCAACAGGAAGATGCACGGTATCTGCAGAAAATGATCCCCGGTAGCATTTCCATCTCTGGGGTTGAGAATGCAAAGTCTAGCAGTGTCATGAGGCTTAGTCCCTGCTGATATTATAGCTATTTTTTTGTTCCCCTACTAAGAATGACTGGCTGCCACTTTTGAAATGTGCATGTTCTTCCTTTTCATTTCACAAACAAACAGCCTGCTGTTTGGAGGTCTTGAAATGTGGCTAACCTCTGGCCTAACGTATAGTCCTTACTGTCCGGGCATTCATAGGTCAGAAATAACATCGGTAACAAATTTTAATTAACCGGTAATGGATTATGCAATCCTATATAATAAAGAGCTAATTATTATAGCTCTTTATTATTCTAGAAGGTCATTCCAGACCTTCTAGAATAACCAGTGGGCAGGAGTGGGGCTGTAGCCAGGGTGGCCGGGGTGTGAGACCTATCCTTGCACCAATTTTGTGCATCGGGCCTCTAGTGTTTAATAAATCTGCTGAATAGTCATATGAACTGTTGTTTTATTTGACTTCCAGAGGTTATATACAGAATAACAGATTATGTATGCAAAAGTCACAATACTCGTCTTGTTATTTTTATAATGGATTGAGAAATAATGTTAATAGGGAAATACTACCCATTATATGAATATTCACATCATTCAATTTTCAGAGATGCATCCTGTGTACAAAGAATATTAATGCTGCACTTATCCTTTCAAAATCCCAATTTTATTAGCGGGATGTGGAATGCAAATCTAAGTAGCAGTGTTCGGGAAATTTGTTTTCATGTATTTGAAAAGCAGTCAAATTTTCTTTGAATGGTAGGGATGTGCAAATATTATATAATTAGTACTTATAAATATATCTCCCCAGGCAAAGTTTGGGGTAATTTTGTTAAGAGTTCAATAGTATCTGTAATGAGAAGCATTTGTCTCTTAAGTAAATTGCTTACTGGATATTTTCACCATAAAAATGCTTATACATACAAAGGAAGAAAAGCAGCTGAAATTTTAATTTGGACTTCCAAGGGGCTAGTTCAGTGACCAAGAAAGCAAGTACATATTTACGTACTTACTGGAAAGGACTAAATCTGCGTTTGATCCAGCTGCATCTTGACATTATGTTGCCTGTTTAGCTGGGTGCCATGCCTACTAGGAATTTTCTTGTGGGAAGTTACCAATCCTTCATTGAAATAATAACGTGAGGCTCAGAGACAAAGAGATGTGCATCTGAGGAATATTGTCAAAGAGTTGGGGGCTTAATTGATACACTGGCTCTAATGTAAGTAGGTCCTTGAGTGGGCATTGCAATTAAATATGTCAAGGAGGCCATAATTAGATGGGTGGCTGAATGAGGTAATTACATTCATAAGAGGGGGGCTGTAATTAGATGTGAGGCAGGGGGTGTATCTAGATGCCTAGGTTGACGATATAATTACCATATGGGCAAGAAATTAAATTATGTGTGTGGGTGGGGCATAATTATGTGTGGGAGTCCCTGTGGATATGTGGGGGAGGGTACATAGAAATGAGTGGGTTGAAGTGCAATTGGATGCGTGAGGTCATGTTCTTATGCACCAAAACTTGAGATTTCCATCAATAAGGGCAAGCATGTGTTTGACATTGTGACTAATGACAGCTGGCATGTAGCGACAGCTTTTCAGGCCACTCTGAAAGGCTGCAAATCAAAATCTCTGCTTTTCCATTAAGACTTGAGACCCACGTCTAACATGACATTGATCCCTCTCCTTAATAGTGGCACTTGATAGCGTTCTAAATATTGAATGGCATGGTAATTTTGCTAGCTGTAAAACACAACTGCGTGTCAATGAAGACTTACTCCCTCTCCCTGTCAGAGAGAAGAATTTGGAGGATGTAGTAGGGCAAAACAAACAAAAACAAAGAATTTGCCTTTGGATTGTGAAATGTGAAAATCACAGTGCCAACACTTCTAGCTAAGAGGTGAAGTTACATCTGTAACAAAATTAGCAAAATTTAGCTTGAAAGCCTCACTTTAAAAAAAAGGTGATGAAACGATGTTTATTCGGAAGTATTTATGGCATTTCTCCTTTTCCTCCAAGAATAAAAGCACCAAGGCATGAAATGTAGATTAGATGTTAAACAAGAGCAGGGAGTGGTAGAAGGAAGGTAGAGGAAGAAGAACCTAGAACAAGGTAGGTGAAAAAGTTATTCAGCGCATCTGAGAAATAGACATTGAATCAGTGAAGTATGGTGAATTCTACTTGATGTAATCTGATAACTTTAAAACACAGAGTTCTTTGTTGTCATCTTCAAAAAGCAAGAGAGAATTTAAAAATGCTTAGATGAGTTCTTGGAATTAAAGATACTGAGTTGGCCACCAGTTTGCTTACTCTGATTCAGACTATTGTTCAGTTCTCATAAAGTGGTGTGCCTTAGCACCTCCTCCCATCTGCTCAGGACTGCGATGGTTTCTAGAAGACGGTCACTATGGATAGAATCATAGTGGGCTGCTTCTGGAGTTTCAAAACTTTTTGGCTTCCTTGTGCTCCCAAAAAGCTTAGATTTAAGGTTGCTTTTATAACTTGGATGCAAGGACATTATAGCCTGCCTCATAATCTCTGCTCTTATTCTATATAACATTATTCATTATTTGTTTCTGATTTTGTATGAATGCATGATGCTAATTTTTTGCATCGTAGACATACCTCAAAGGTATTGTCTTTCTTTTTTAATTTAAAAAATATTTTTCATTAATTCAAGAGAGGGAGAGGGAGAGATAGAAACTTCAATGATGACAGAGAATCATTGATCGGCTGTTTCCAGCATGCCACACACCGGGAAATAACCAGGAATCAAATTGTGACCTTGTGGTTCATAGGTTGACACTCAACCACTGAACCATGCTGACTGGGCAAAGGTGTCATCTTTCAAAGACTATTATAACTTTTTTTTTTTAATCAGAGCTGCTTTTGTGGAAATGATGCGTATTGCTGTGAATATAGTTATTATGTCATTGTTTAACCCAATTCTCTGTCTATTAAGTGGTTTCCATTTTCCTTTTTCTCCTTGCACCTCCTAACTTCTCCCCTTCCCCCAAGGCAAGCTCAAACTCTTAGCACAGTTAGTGATTGATGGCGGTGAACTCAGTTGCTTCGAGGGGCAGTGTAATCATTCAAGACATCTAGTTATGTCTGCGGGGTGGGAGATGAGCAGGCATGATTGTGCTGGTGGTGAGGTCACTGCCTCTTAGTGCTGTGTTGTCTTGTCTCTGGCTTTGGAAATGACTCTGTTAAATAATACTTCATTCACTTAATTATAGTAAACATTCTGGGATGCTCAGGAATTACTTATATATGGCACACAGAAAACGAGGTTTAAATTCTTTAGGTATTAATAATATTCTTCCTAAAGTCATACAATCAATCAGAAATGTTTTTGCAGTTGGGTTTGTCTCCAAAAAAGTCTTCTAGCCTATAACAAGTCCTTTTACCTTCATTCACACCACAAAACAAGAAGGGCCCTAATTTATATTCATTCATGCCATAAAGGATTAAAGGCTCTAATTTTTGTTTGTCTTATTTTAACCTTCCCAAGGGTATCTATTAGAATAGAAATTTCAACTACTTTCCTTATGTCTAAAAACTTCTGAGCTGAGATCTGTGTCACTTCCTCAGAGATATTCCTTAACCCTGCTACACTCTGCCCTTTTCTATCATATTTGTTAAATCCCGCCTTTCCTGTTAAAATGTGAGCTCACAAGTAGGGTACATGTCTATTTTGTTCACCGGCCTATTTCCAGGATCCATAACAGCTCCTGGTCCTTAAAAGGTGACCAACAAATAGTTGTTGAATGTATAGGAAAGTTAGGCATGAGGGCTATTTAAGAGGCACAGGCAGTGTAGTCTGTGGATGATGATATGGATAAGAAGTACCTCAGAAGCAAGAATCTGAATGGCTTTATTAATTAGTGGTGAGACTCAGATTTTTTGTTTAAGTTTGGGAACTAAATTATACATTCATTATGAAATTAAGGAAGTGCCATATTGCTGAAAGTCTATTAGATGCTCAACATTAATCTGCTGATTAAATAATTGACTTACTGAGCAAATTGTTATAGGTGAAAACATTTGGATAAAGATCCATAAGATGAATTAGTGTTCAAGCAGTATTTTTAGCTCATTGCTATAGTCAATATGCCTAATTCATTCTTTCATTTAGAGCAGAATTTTCTAAGGTTAGCAGGGAAAGTGTACTATATTCTTAGATCCAATATATATTTTCTTACATGGATGCATGAAATACATTTGAAAAGAAGGATGGAGTGTTTTAATAAAAGTACTCCTTGCCAAAATCATAATATTCATGTGGAAATGGGTGATCAAAAGTTCTTCCTATGTAGTATATCCCAAAAGGAGAACACCTTGTTCATACATTATTCTGGTAAACATTGACCATTGTCAAGTTGAGATATGGTATGTTCTAAAATAGAATAATGATATTATCTCAATCAGTTTAAATAAGTCCACAGTGTTTTCTTAATTAAATTTTTTCTTTTAGCGATCTCTTATTGTCCACTGGTGTATTACCAATGCCCGGAAGAGTGCATGCAGGCACTCAAGAAATATTTATTGAAATGAAATTGCTTGTGTGAGGGCTAGCAATTGATCAAATGAAGCAGCAAACAAACATTGCCAGAAAAAAGTCAGAAATGGCTTTTGTTTTTCTGGGCTTTTGTTGGAGGGCTTACAAATATTTTTTATAGTTCATAGTTTATTGATTTAACAGTTAAATGTTCTGCTAATAAAATTATTCTAGTTGTTAAGACAGAGTTAAATAAATCACTATTTTACCCATGGATTTTACGTATTTCATGGCTTGAATGAGTCAGTAAAATTTGCTGGAAGGAAGAAAGGGATGAGAGAAGTGAAGGAAGATCAGTGGATGATGATGATGCCAGTGGCTTTGAGATTTGCCTTACGTACATCATCCTATATAATAAGAGGCTAATATGCAAATTGACTGAATGGCAAAACTACTGGGCACTATGATGTGCACTAACCACCAGGGGGCAGACGCTCAATACAGGAGCTGCCCCCTGGTAGTCAGTGCGCTCCCACAGGGGGAGTGCTGCTCAGCCAGAAGCCCTGAGCTGGGCTCACTGCTGTTGAGTGCAGCTGCCGTGGCAGGAGCCTCTCCCACCTTCGCAGTAGTCAGACATCTCCCCTCCCCTTCACCGAGGGCTCCCAGCTGAGCTGAGAGACACCCCTCCAGTGCACAAATTTTGTGCACGGGGCTTCTAGTCTCATATAATCTCATGAAATCATATGTGATTTTATCTCCTTTTAGAGACAGGAAATAGAATGCCAAAGGGTCTGACAGCCTGCCCCACATTCCCCCACCTGGAAGTCAGGGGGATTGTTTGTACTCAGGTGTATGCTGCTGTTGCTGCTGCTTTCCAGATCTTGTTCTGGGCCCAGATTCTTGTCTGGAAACTAGGGATTGCCAGTCAGTCTGGTTCTGGAAGCTCTCTAACAACAAAGAGGGGGCTTTAGGTTAGGTTTTACAAAGCAGACTAAGAATTAGTTGAGGATGAGTGATCCCCACTTTTCAAATAAACAATAGTATATTAAAATAGATGTGCAAATATACATGTATAACTCACTGAACTCAGATCAGTCTTCTGTCCTCACTACTGAACCTAACCTGTCCTTATTAAGGTTGCCAGTGACCTCCATGTTGCTAAATCCAGTGGCAAGTTTTAGCTGTTTTTTTACTTAAACTGTCAGTAGCATTTGATGCAATTTTCCTCCTTCCCTCTTGATATATCCTATCTAATAAAGAGGGAATATGCTAATTGACCATCACACCCTCAAAAAGATGGTGGTGCCCACAGCCAATAAGGAGGGAATATGCTAATTGATTACCATGCCCTCAAAGATGGTGGCACCCACAGCCACATGATGGCGGCGCCCAGTCTCCTCAGCCCTGGTGGGGTGGCAGGCATGCAGCACAGCTGGGCTCGCCTTGCGTGCCTGTCTCCAGAGTCTCCAGTCCCCTTAGGCCCTCAGCCCCACAAGGCTGGCCCAAGGCACAAGCAAGTTTCGGATATTGGCTGCCCAGCCACCCAAGACCAGCCCCAGGTGTAGGCAAGCCTTGGATGGTGGCTGCCCAGCAGCCCAGTGTTTCCTGAGACTCAGATAACCAGGGCCAGCTGAGGCTGTGGCAGCAGCAGCAGCAGCAGCAGCAGCAGCAGCAGCTGTGTGATGGGGACATCACCTTCCCCTGATCGCTGGGTCACCTCCCACCCCTGAGGGCTCCTGGACTATGAGAGGAGGCACATCAAGCTGAGGGACTCTCCCTCTAGTGCATGAATTTTTCATGCACCGGGCCTTTAGTGTGTGTGTGTGTGTGTGTGTGTGTGTGTGTGTGTGTCTTAAACCTGGATTTTAAGACACCACACTTTATTTCTGTTATTTCTCCAATTCCATTGGTCACTCTTCCTGAATCTTCTTTACTGATCTCTCGTCATTCTCCTGAGGAGTGCCCCAGGATCCATCCAGATCTTAGACCTCTTCTCTTCTCTGTCTACATCCATTCACCAGCTGGTCTCCTAACTTTTTATCTATAGAGAAGACTAGTTTTCTAACTGAATTGTGAAATATCCAATTGCCCACTTGACATTGCCACTTACATGTCTAATGGGCATCTCACACTTGACATAATTAAAATTAAGGTCCAGATCATTCTCTTAAAACCTGCTCCTCTCATAATCTTTCATATCTCAGTCAATGGCAAGTCCATCTTGACAGTTGTTCAAGCCAAAAACCTTGGCATGAGTCTTGATTTCTCTCTTTTTCTCTTACCCTGTTTCCACTGCATCAGCTCTTCTTCCCAAATATCTCCAGAATCTGCTTACTTCTCACTACCCTGCTGCTGTCACCCCAGTCCAAACCACCAAAATCTTTAGTCTTTTGTTACACGAGACTCCTAACTGGTCTCTTTCTTTATGCCCGTGACATCCTAAAGCCTGTTCACACAGCAGCAAGTGATGGTCCCAAAATATGGAATACTGTTATTCTTTTGCTCACCATTCAGTGACTTGATTCTCATGCTTCATAATGGATAAATATGTAAATTGTCTGTTACTCCATAACAGTTAGTAGGCCGAGCTTGTAGCAGGCTCAGGTGGGCGGGCCACAGCATCTGGGGGATGTGAGCCTGTGGCCTCTATTCTATCTAATAAAAGAGTAATATGCAGATTGACCATCACTGCAACACACAAGATGGCTGTCCCCATGTGGTCAAAGATTCTGCCCCCAGGGGAGGGCAGTTGAGAGGGACCAGACATGCAAGGGAGGGCTGTGGGGGTGATCAACCTTGCAGGGGAGGGCAGTTAGGGGTGACCAGGTCAGCAGAGGAGGGAAGTTTGGGGTAAACAGGCTGGCAGAGGAGCAGTTAAACTGCATGGGAGAGGTTAGGGGGTGATCAGGCTGGCAGGCAGAAGCAGTTAGGGGCAATCAGGAAGGCAGGCAGGCAAGCAGCTGGGAGCAAGCAGTCCTGGATTGTGAGAGGAATGTCCGACTGCCCATTTAGGCTCGATCCCAGTGGACATCCCTCAAGGGGTCCCAGATTGGAGAGGGTGCAGGCTGGACTGAGGGACACCCCCTCCCCACCCCGTGCACAAATTTCGTGCACTAGGCCTCTAGTTCTTAGAATAAAATTCTAAGTTTTTACCATACCCTACAAAGCCCTACAGAATTTGTTCCCCAACCTCTTCACCAGTTAATTCTCTGATCTCCTCTTCTACTTCTGTCTCCCTTGCTTACTCATCACCAGACACAATGGGCTTCTTGGTTGTCTACACCAGTGGTTCCCACCCATACTGGTAAGGTTCACTCCTCATCTCCTTTTAGGATTTGCTTACATGGCTCCTTTGAGTTCTTCCCCAACCACCTGTTTAAATTGCAGTTCCTCTTCAAAAGCATGTCCTGGTCCTCTAATGCCAATGATTTCTTTCCCTCCACGGTCCATGCCACCACCTGGCATACTGTTCATTTTACTCATTTATCTTTCTGTATCATCCATTTGCCACTAGAATATAAGCTCCAGTGGAACAGTGATTATCACTTTCCTGTCACCCAGGACAATTCCTGAAATCACAGGCACTTAGAAAATCCTTGTGCAATAAAGAAATAGCTATCTTGAACAAAAAGACACAAATCTATATCTAACAATTTGTAGATCTAACTAATGTGTTTTGAGTGTTGGTTTCAAACCCTCCTCTCAGGAGTCACTGAGAAAAGTACCCCAGATTACCCTAGGTATGTGAGAGAGCTGGCCTCTCCCATTTCTCCTCTGTGTATCCAGCTCTGGAGTCCCCTGCACTGGTCTTTGTTGTGTTCATGGAGGGAATTCTTAATTCTGCGGGCAAATGCTTAGACTTTACACTTTGAGCATTGTATTGTTTTAAAATATATTTTTATCGGTTTCAGAGGGGAAGGTAGAGGGAGAGAAAGATAGAGACAATGATGAAAGAGAATCATTGATTGACTGCCCCCTGCACGCTCTACACGGGGGATGGAGCCCACAGCCTGGGCATGTGTCCTGACTGGGAATTGAACCATGACCTCCTGGTTCATAGGCAATGCTCAACCACTGAGCCATGTCTGCTGGGCTGAGTACTGTATCTTTATTAACTGTATATCCATAGCTCTGATTGTTCCTTTTACATCCTAGAAGCCAGGGAAGGGAAACTGTCTTCTTGTGCTGGGTCTGGAGCCTACCTCAACTACCAATAAGCACAAAGATGTCTCTAAATATTTTCTTGTTTATTTTATGCCTAGGCAAGACCTTTATAGTATACATTTATGTATTTATTCCATTTGTTCTTTTGGTATATAACCCATATTATTTACTTCAGATTCATCCAGGATGGCCTACTTAATATCACTATTGCTGTTTTATGTGTCAGTTATATATAGTAAGGTCTCCCAAAGAACTCCCATCATTATGCATTGTTTCAGCCAGCAGGAAATTCTGTATCTGGTCGTTCTTGCTGATCTAGCTAAAAGAGACTGCAATGACGCATTTCACTTCCAAGGGCTATTGCTGGGTTTGGATATTCCCTGGTACTATTAATAGTGCTGCAGGGAACACTCAGGTACAGTGAACATTTTTTTTTCCCCCAGTCCATGTTTGCAGAAAGAAAGTCACATGCTGTCTGGTTCAGTTACAAGTAACTTGCCCCTCGGTGCCTCCTAAGTTCTATTAATAAACAGACCCGCTCAGAGCGATCAGTTGCTCATAAACACAGCACTGGCTCTCAGCATACTTTTGTGCCTTTGTTTATGCTGCTTTCCCTGCATGGCCAAACCGCTTATCCTTTAAGATTCGTCTTGAGTGAGAACCCTTTTCCCCTGAGTCGACGTAGCCGAAATGCCTTCTTGTCCTTCTCTAGGATTCTCCACAATATTTGGAGCTTGCTTCTCTCTCCTACAGCAATTTCAGCGTTATCTTAGAGTCTGCTGCCGAAGTATATATGTCATACTCCACTGACGTCACGAACTGTGAATCCCGAGGCATATGACTTTTGTATCTTTGTATCAGTCAGCAACAATCAGCACAGTAAATGCTCAGCAACTTTTGTTGAATGATTATGACCAATTACATGAATGAATGAAATTGCATTCAATTGGGGGAGCATAATTCATTTGCATTTGTTCCCGGCTTATTGCCTTAAAAAAATATGTCTGTGTGTAGCTTGGATTTTCCCTTTTTCCTCAGCAGACACTATGTGCATGGCCAATTTGATGCAGGGGGAACAAAAAAGGAAAATATACTGCAGATAGTTGTTTTTTTTTTAATTTTAAAGGAACAGGCTAGTTTGTTCAACAAACTTCTTGCATCTTTCTTTTTACATGTTCCCTTCGCTCTGCCCAAACTTCGGTCAAATTCCTCCAAAGGGTCTGCTGTAAACAATGATGTTGTGAGTAGTTGTGTGTTCTCTGCAGTGAAAAACCGCCTTGTTTTCTGTTGCTAGGCAACCCCATTCCAGCTGCCCTTGAAGAAATGTGCGGTGGTGGGAAATGGTGGGATTCTGAAGAAGAGTGGCTGTGGCCGTCAAATAGATGAAGCAAATTTTGTCATGCGGTAAGACAGAGCACCCACAGCGTGGCCCTTGCCTTTTCTCTCCTCCCCGCCCCCTCCCACAAGCCCTGGGGTCTTTGGAATCTAGTCGTTTGTGATTAATCAGTTGTAGTTGCTCTTTAGCTTCTCTTCAAGTCCATACACAAGCGAGTTCACAAGAGCAGTGTGTGCCCCAGAAAGTACAAAGCTGAGAAAGTTTCAGAGGTCCTGACAGACCCCCCAGAGTGGGAGCAGGCAGATTTCATTTTAGATTACACAGTCGGGTGCCTAAAACTTTAAAAATTGTTCTGAAGACTAACTCTGCATGCATAAATATTTTAATGTATTCATGTCATTCTATACCATTTTTCTCTGCTTTTCACAAAAGCATCTGTAAGTAGCAGGTGGGATTTGAAGAGGGATTTGGTCTGAGGAGGAAAACGGGGGGAAGGCGAGGGGATAAATTTGGAGCAAGGAGTAAGCTTGGAATAAAGGACTGAGCAGCGTAGTGATGTGAGCATTGCTTTCAGCAGAAAACGGGAGGCTTCTGGAGCGCGAGTAACGGAATCGCTGAGGCACATCCCGCCAAGGGTACAGACCACCACACTGTCCTGGCACCAACCTGTACAGTCGGGTGATTTTGACCAGAGTGAGGACAGCAAGTGATTGGATTGACACAGTTGGGATTGTCTGAATGAAAGGAAAGAGGGACAGAGAGTGACAGCATGGAGGGTCCTGGCTGGAAAGCGTGTGAAAGTGACATACTTAGAGTCTGGGCTGAATAGGAAGGGGGGACATAAAGGAGAAAGGAAGGGAGGAGCCAGATGGGGCCAAATGATAGGATCATTCAGAGCCTGGTGGGGGGTGTGGCCAGGATGAGGGAGAGGTGGAATGTAAGAGCTGAAGCCAAAGAATGGCCTGATGGAGTGTATGAATTTGGAGCTCACCTTCTCCTGGGATGCTCAGATGTGTTGTAGAAAAAGGAGACATTTGTTATTGTAAAAAATGAAGGCACTCAGAGGGTGGAAAGCTGAGCAAAGGAAGGAAGTGGATGTGGTATTTGTGTTTATTTTGAAGGATAATGGGTAATGGTCTGAATAGGAAAAGGTAGCCAAGAGACCACCACACCACCTCTGAGCTAGGCAGAGTAGGGGAGAGGAAAGACTCTTTGGGAGTGTTTCAGGAGAAGCCATATTTGTGGGCAGGACCCGATTTCCTCCCGGAGAACGAGAGTTGCGCGTCTGGAGAAACTTAATCTCAACGGTGAAGCCTGCAGCAGAACGGGGAAATCTCCTATAGCCATGTTTCCTCCAGGCAGATGTCCTGCCACCGTTTTTCCAGGGTAGAACTGCATTTTTCTCTCCACTGCAATCATTATTATTACTTGGGCAATATATGCAAACAATAGGAACGTGGAGAAGATACAAATATAGTTCTCTTCATTCACGTCAATATGACTTCTGTTTATGGGGTACCTTAGCCGGGTCTGGAAATGGTATGATGAACCGTTCTATCATGGGCTTAGAACCTGGAGGCATGCTGGTGCTCTGGTGGGGGTAATTCAGAGATAGACAGGGTGGGGCTGGGGGGCTAGGGGAGAGAGGTTTAGAGAGAGCTGGGACTTTCTGAGGAAGAGCCATCCCATCCTGGGCACTCGAGCAGCCTTTTGGGAGACTTCACTGTGGGGAAGACACCACGGGCTGTGGCAGTGTCCTGAGTCATGAGAGTATCCCCGGGGTGGGGAGTGGGGTGGGCTGTAGACCTATTTAGGATGTAGGAGTGGAAACAGTCGTCTGGAGAGCAGAGAGAGAACAGAGACCCCGGGTCAGGTTCAAGTACTCACTTCGGTATGCTGGCATTCAGGAGAGGCTGAGAAGCCAGTGAGGAAAACAGAGAGGTGGAGGGCAGGCCCTTGCCACAAACTAGCTGTGTAATCTCCAGCAGGTCTTTTTTCTTTGGCTGGGCCTCGGCTCTCTAATGTATTTGAAGAAGTGGAAGCAGACAATTCCTCAAGCCTTACCACTGTAGGAACTCCCAATCCTGTCTGTGATTGTAGGAGTATTGTGTATTGTAACACAGTTCATGGAGTCGTTTAAACCTTCAAATTGCTCCCAATTATAAATTAATTTGCTCTTTCCAAAGACCATGTAAGGAAGAAAGAATGGATCATATTATACTCACAGATTCAGGAAAGTTAAGTGGTTTCAAGAAGTCTTAATGCGATGTAGAAGGAGGCAGTGCAATCAATGTCTTTCTATATTCTCAAGTGCATGTGTGTCACTATGTTTAGGAAGATGAATATTTTAAAGGTTACATCTCTATCCCTCTCACTTTCTCTCTGTAAAAAAATTCAATAAAATATATATAAAAAAATAAATGGTCCAAGTTTAAATAAAATAAAAAGAACATAGTACATCTGTTTCTAGACTATAAGGTATCTGAATAGTTACAGTTACAGTTACAGTTATGGCCTTACCTGTTCACAGTAATATACCAAAGAACAGTTGAAAATGTCTTTTAGGATGGGAGTATAGCAATGCTGTAATTTTCTTTGGTTAGACATTTTCAAATACATCTCATGCCAAAAACTAATTTCCCATTTTTCAAAGTGAACATTGGCTCTATAACCAAAAATAAGACTTTAAAAAACAATATTATAGAATAAAATTTATCTGAAAGGTCTGCAAGACAGAGATAAGAGAGAAATTGGGTGGTTCAGGGATACATAATTGTGATGCCTTTGAATATGCTAAAATGTGCGTGTTTTGCATACTTATGTACATAAAGTTTAAAAAGTGATTTATCCACTGTTTGGCTCAGTGGATAAAGCGTCGGCCTCTGGACCAAAGGGTCCAGGGTTTGATTCCCGGCTAAGGGCACATACCTTGGTTGCAGGCTCTTCCCTGGCCCAGGCCCTGGTCGGGGC
Organism: Pipistrellus hanaki; assembly: GCF_964339955.1. Taxonomy (NCBI): domain Eukaryota; kingdom Metazoa; phylum Chordata; class Mammalia; order Chiroptera; family Vespertilionidae; genus Pipistrellus; species Pipistrellus hanaki. The sequence continues at coordinate 160,477,429 of NC_140505.1, forward strand.
TCATGCAGGAGGCAAACAATTTATGTGTTTCTCTCACAATGATGTTTCTCTCTGTCTTCCACTCTCCCTGAAAATCAATGGAAAAATATCCTTGGGTGAGGATTAACTAAAAAAAAAAAAGTGCTTTTAGCATCTTTCTTAAAGGTTGAAGTCATTTTGATTTTTGCCAAGGACATGTTTTCATTTTTGTTTGTTTAGACTGACTTCTTGCTGTGAAAGATGAGTTTGTTGGTCCAGCCACACTGGCATGAACCCGCAATTCTGAAAATTCTGAGGCTCCTCTGTACCAGTTAGTAAATTCCAGCCAGCCACTGGACTCTCCCAGGCCTCTCCCTCTCTCCTGGCTGCCCCATCCCACCCAGGACCAACCCCAAACCTCATCTCTCCGGGACCCAGAGCTACAGGGGAAGGGCTTCTGGTCCCTCTCCTAGGCACCTTCCACAGGCACCACTTCGCCCCAAGCAGCTTAGTTTCCATCTGGTTTATATAATGACCCTCAGGTAAGGCTTTGTTTACAGAAAGGATTCCTTGTCAAAACCTGTGCTCAAGGTCAGCCCTCAGGCCCTTGCAAGTTTGCATTAGTCCAGGATTTCTGAGAATGAAGGCCTTTCTCCCAAACACTCAAGCTCCTTATGAAGTCAAGTGCAGGTCTGCATCCTGGTGTAATTACCTTGCATCCAAATAGGCAACAAACACAGGCTGTGGGTATGGAGGCGACACCTGAGCCGGCTCCAAATCAGATGAGGCAGAAGGTGCTGGAGCCCAGGCTCAAGTGGAGGCAGCTGGAAGGGAGTGGGCTTTGCTCTGTGCCCAGCCCTGTGCCTTGCGCTCAGGGTCCAGACCCCCTCCAATCCTATGAGAGGTGTGTCCTTTGCTCCTTTTCTTCCTCCCTCATTTCCTTGCTTCTGGATTTACTGAGCACCTGACTGCGCCAGGGGCTGGGGTACAAAGGCAAAGCTAGCATCCCCAAGGGTGGTGAGAGGGTCATCCAGAAAACAGCTGTGATTGGGGTGGGTGCAGGGTGAGCCCCACGTGACTCAGGGAAGGTTCTCCGGTGGAGTTAAAGCTGAGCTGGGATTTGAAGGATGAGGAAGGGCATTCAAGGTGGAGGGAACTGCATGTGCGAAGGCAAGGAGGCAGGAAACAGCCTGCCTGGTCTGGGAACTGTGGGAGGGTGATGTAGCCCAGATCCAGGAAATCTGCTCGGTGAGGTTGGGGTCCCAGAACCCACTACCTGGACCCTCTGCCTCCCGGACCTCCTTTGCTGAAGAGGCCCCGCCTACCTGCACAAAAGGAGGCTTGGAAGCTGGAGAGGAGTGAGGAAGGAGGGGCCAGCTGGTGTGTATTTTTGGATTGCTTCTCAGAAATCCCCTCCTCCTTCTCCCCTCTCCCTCCCCCCTCTCTTCTTTTCCTTTCCTCATCTTCCCCTCTCCTCCCCTTGCCCCTCCCCTCCTCCTCCCTCCTTCTCTCCCTTTCTTCTCTTCCTCTGACACCATGGCAGCTGGGGGAACCGCCTGTGAGCTGGGCTGAGTTGAGGGGGAGGTGGGCTGGGGGTAGAGACCTCTGCTCCTCCTCTCTGAGCCTCAGTTTTGGCATCTAGAATATGGGCATGACAACCCAGTTGCTGGCTCCTTTCAGCCCAAGTGCTCAAGGAAGAGGAAGCCCAGGCTGGACTCATTAGGGGGAAGGCCTGGGAGGTCAGGTCAGGGCGGGGCAGGGAGTACCCTGCGTCATCCTGCAGCTGGGGGCTTGGCAAGGTGGTGAGGAGTCACATAGCCTGCATGTCCCACCAAGCAGCCTGCCCTGGTGTGCCCACTGCACTGTCACTCTCCCGGGGGAGCGGGAGACAGGGCGGGGCACAGACACACGGATGGATCTCCCTGTGAGCCCTGCAGTGAGCAGTCTAGGGGGTCTCCCCTGCTGGGCACAGGGCTCAGCTGTTCCCAGAACCCGGTCAAAGCCCCAAAAGGAGGGGCAAGGAGGGGTCTAGTTCCTGGGGCTGCTGCTCGGATGACTACAGACGGGCCTACACAAACAGGAACACGTGCTTGCCCCGTTCTGGGGCTGGAATCTGAGATCAGGGTGTCTGGGGCTGTGCTCCCTGGGAGGGCTCCAGGGGAGGGTCCTTCCTGCCTCTTCAGTTTCTGGGGGCTCCTGGCCGCTTCCCTTCAATCTTCACATGGCCCCTCTTCCGTCCTCACGTGACTTCTTGTGCCGTAGGATTTTTTTTTTTAATTTAAAGATTCCTCGCCACCCTATTCCTCACCCATCTCCACTCCCCAATTCAAATAATATTCCATTTTTCATCAGTTCTATGATCACATCTTTTAGGTTCGTGAGCCAAGTTGCTAAGAGACTTAAGCCAGTGTTTTTCAACCTTTTTTGGGCAAAGGCACACTTGTTTCATGAAAAAAATCACGAGGCACACCATTAGAAAATGTTAAAAAATTTAACTCTGTGCCTATATTGACTATATATAAAGTAATTCTCTTGAATAGGAATCAAATAAACACAAAGAAAGTATTTTATAATTACTTTATTATGAAATATTAAGTAAACAAAATAGTGAAAAATTATAAAATTCTTGTCTTGTCTGCACCTACGGCACACTAGTGTGCCGCGGAACAGCGGTTGAAAAACGCTGACTTAAGCCATTAATGTCTGTTAATTGTGACGGCAAGCAATAGCCAATTTTGAAACACTTTTACACAATTATGCCTTATTAGAAACAATTTGTCTGTCTTAAATGTGCCTTTTATGTAATGATCAGTTTAGGAGTTGAGCAACTAAAATTATAATGTGCTTTTTCTGAGAAAGGAGCTACAGGGAGGTGTCAGAGACATTGCACTTGAAGAGAAAGTTGTCCCAGAACTGTGGTCGGCAAATTGCGGCTCGCGAGCCACATGCGGCTCTTTGGCCCCTTGAGTGTGGATCTTCCACAAAATACCACAGCCTGGGCAAGTCTATTTTGAAGTAGTCTTAGAAGAAGTTTAAAAAAATTGGCTCTCAAAAGAAATTTCAATCGTTGTACTATTGATATTTGTCTCTGTTGACTAATGAGTTTGCCTACCACTGTCCCAGAAGAACTTAAAGCAGATATTCACACGAAAATATAATTTCATTATTTTACAGGAATGCATTTATAAAAGGTTATCCTTATTGCTTTAAGCATTTCCCTCTGCTGTAGGATTTGGCAGTTGGTACCTTCAAGTGTCTCTTGAGCGTTTACCCTATGGTAGGAGGTATGAAGGAACCTAGACATCTGAGGCATGGATCCACCCACAGGGAGCACACAGAAAAACAAAGTATTTGCTTCCTTTCATAACGACAAGGCAGGTTGACAGCACTCTTCAGCAATATTCAGATTTGCTAGTTTTAATGTAAACTGGTTGATTTTCAAATGGTATGAAGGACCATCAAGATCAAAGCTTCTTCAAGAGACAAATGTCCAGATTTTAGCCTGGGTTTGCAAAGATCAATTAAATCACAAGCCCACAGTCAGCCCACTGCCGGATGAACCCGGTTGCTAATGTATAAGCTCACTCCCTCAGAAGGGTCCTCAGATACCATGTGGGATGTCATGTGACTGCTAGGCTGGAGATGCTTCAAGAGCAGGCTCTGTGACTCGGGCTTCCCCCCGGGTTCCCACAGTGTTTGTTCTCAGGGGACACTCAGAAGTCACTGACCAGCTGACTAATCTGTGGGTAGCTGCCACAGAAACCAGTATCTCATAACCAAAGAGCAGATGAAAGGAAGACTCTAAATCAATGGAGACAGGTTTCCACCTAAGATGCCCTGATGTGGGAGGAGTCACAGGGTAAGTAAGAGACAACACCAAAGGAACTTGAGCTGATCAGCTGAGTGGATACCCAGAAAATTCCATGTCCTGGGGAAAATTTGTTTGGGAAAAATGTATTAGTTGGGGAACTGCAGAGACATTCATATTTGTAAGACCTGTTACCTACAAACAAACAATGCTTTAGTTTGTTGAAGTAATAAAAGTTAGTGATGCCCTAATGTTGTAGAAGTCAGGTTAAAGATATGGGTAGATAGGAGAAACTAGGACACAGTAATAAAATAAAACCTCGTGGAAACTAGATTCATTTGAGATTGTCATAAGTAATAGATGTGTATTTAATTACATTGACATGCTATTTCTGATTGGTGATATTTTTGAGCTTTTACTATGTGTGGGACATAAAGGCAGGGGCTGTTTATATATTCTTCCTTTTAATCTTAACAACAACCTTATTGGAAAGGAAGACACCATCTTTACTTGTCTAAAGGGGAAACTGAGTCCAGGCAGATGAATTAACTAGTCTAATTTCCCACTGGCAGAAAGCCATGGGATTTGGATTTGTAATTGCCATATTTTCCTCTGTACACATTCATAAAACATGGCCACGCAAAGCAAACCAGAGTGGTGTATGTGTGTGTGTGTGTGTGTGTGTGTGTGAGAGAGAGAGAGAGAGAGAGAGAGAGAGAGAGAGAGAGAGAGAGTTATTTCCATCACCAGGAAAACATACTCTTTTCCTTGGCTGACCTGGGATGGTGGAGAATCATTTCATTTCTCTAGGTGACAGATCACTATGACTTCATCAATAGTCAACCCATACATTGGTCACGTACACAAAAGGGGGACCTGCATTGATTTAGCACATTATAATGGTCCATTCAAGGCAGGTTTTGCCCTGAATGTACTATTATAATTTAGAATTTGGGAAAAACACAAACAAATACAACTCCTCCCGGTCTCTTGAGGTTGAGAGGTATGCAGAGTACAGTGTAGGCTCTGTGTCCTCTCCTGTCCCACACTCCTGAGCTGCAATTTCAGGTCTAACGCTCCCTGTCCTCCCACTTCAAAAATATTTTGAGTGGAATAAATTTATTCCAGTTATTTCTCTTTCCTTTCATAGATCATTTACTTCTGCAGCTGATGTTTTCTTTCTTCTAAAACAGGATTCGTTTTTATGACAGTGTTTTGAAGGTGCTGATAGTCATGATGTCCATTAAAAGGGAGAGGTGATAAAAGTTATTTGTGAATTGAGCTAGACTTAGTAAAAGTCCTGTTTGTTGTGATAACTGACAGTGAAGATGGGTAAACCATTCTAAAATGTTTGTTTTTGTTTCCCTAGATGCAATCTTCCTCCCTTGTCAAGTGAATACACTAAAGATGTTGGATCCAAAAGTCATCTAGTGACAGCTAACCCCAGCATAATTCGGCAAAGGTAAGCATTTATGACTTCCGTTGGTGAGGAACTAGAGAGGAAGGCTTTTAAAGCATCAAACATCTAAAGACAGTGAGCATAACTCAGTTTAAGGAAACAAAGGAGGACACCATCTGGACAGGCAGGAAGGATGAAGAAGGGAATTGTAAATAAACTAGCCAGGATTGTGGGAATCCAAACACCATCTCATGCTTCTGCTGGGATTCTGTTTCTTGCCTTCAGAGAGGGTAAAAATAACATGAGGACCCATTGTTTTGCCCAAAGAAGCAACACAATATCCTGCTTACTCATTACTACTACTTTCCAATTTGTTAGCTTCAGTCCCAACTCATTGATTGGCATTGATTGTTGAACTGAATTAACGTCGGTTTTAGTAAGAATAAAGATAAATGGTCAATCTAATGCATATGTGTGCATAAAAATAACAATATTGTCAGAATGTATAGGAGTGTATGATGATATTATATCCATCAGATATGGGAAAACAGAATGGAAAATTCTTGCTCTAGTGTTGATTCCAGAAATCTTGGCAACTGCCGTAGGAACTTTTGTGTCAGTCTCTAGTTGATGAAGCCCATCAGTAGGCTGTTTCTCCAAGGACTGTTCATTGTGGAGAATGACTCGATCTCTGTGAAAAGAGGAGTCAGACTTGCCTTTAGACTCTCTTGTGTAGCTAGCAATTCAGAGTGAAATATCCAGACATCTGGGCTCTGGTGCTTGTCATCTAAGGAGGTCCTCTGCAAGTGGCCAGCACTTGTGTGTCACTGTTTAAACACTGTTGCATTACTTGTTTTGGTTCTTAAGTAAGTATTCTCCTAAAATAGAAGTCTAGAAATACAACATAATTTTTAATTTTGAGGGATATTGTGAAATTACCCTTCCAAAATGTACCATTTACTTCCTCTTCAGTCAACGGGTAAAACTGCCTCTTTCCTAATCCTAATTATGTATTGTTAACCTTTACATTTTTGCCAGTTTGTTGGGTGAAAAATGGTACATTATTTACTTACTTAATATGTATTTTTCTGAATACAAGAAGGGCTGAGTGGGCATTGGCTATTAGCACTTCTGTGAATTGCCTATTTGTATTTCTTGTTTATTTGTGCTTTTAAAAATATTTTTTCATTTGATTTAGAGGAACTTTATAAGATAGATATTAAATCTTTGTTTGCTACTATGTAACATGTTTTCTCCTAGTCTGTCACATATCTTTTAACTTATGTCCTATCAGAGCTTAACATTTTTTGTATAATTTAACATTTTTCTTTATGGTTTCTTTTTATTAAAAAAAAAAAAATCTTTCCTTGGATGATCTTTCATATCAACATCTCCTCCAATGAGAAAATATTATATTGCATTTATCTAGTAAATTTATAGTTTCATTTTTCATATTTAATAAATTTAGTCCATGTGAATATATTTTTATAACAATAATTTTATTGTTTTCAACAAAGACTTGTTCATTATCAGAATTTAAAACAAAAGAGAAAAATACAAAGAAGGTAAACAACAAATCATCCTAACCCAGTCCATATGAAAATAATGGTAATTAATATCAGGTAATTTTTTTTCAGATATTTTATATGTGCTTCAGAACTTTGAAGTTATTGTTTTGTTATCTTCTTAAGTTCTAGTGTTGCCAATCAAAAGTCTAATAGAAATATATTTTTTTGTTCGAGGGAAATCTTTTCTATCTCCACTGATAACTTTTTTAAAAAATTTATTTTTATCATTTAAATTCAGACAGTTTACTAACATTTATCTCAGAATAGGTCTTTTTAAATTCATGTTGCTTAGCACATTAATGAGAGATTCTTTTAGTTGGGTGACTTGAGAATTTAGTGGTAAAGATTCTATACGCTAAGATGACTTGGGTTTACTCCCTGTTCACCCACTTAGGGACTGTGTGAGCATGGCTAAGTTACTTACCACTGTCTCCATCAGCTTCCTCTTTTGTAAGGCAGGGATAATACTTTTATTATAGTGAATTACACTGCATATGTATATATATGTATGTGTATAAATACATAGGGCATCCCCCAAAATGTAAATACATACTTTGAATAAATATAAAGTCTGTGTGGATATTAAAATACATTTTATTTTCAAAATTGAGCTATCAGCCGTTAAAGTGTAAGTACATTTTTTGGGCCCACCCTATCTGTGTATGTGCATATATACCTATATATTTTAATTATATATAATGCTTAGAACAGTGCCTGGTATGCTGTAAGCACTATATAAGTGTTACCGTGTTTCCCCGAAAATAAGACCTAGCGCGTGGAAAGATAAGACATCCCCTGAAAATAAGACCTAGCGCAACTTTGGGAGAAAAAATTAATATAAGACACTGTCTTATTTTCGGGGAAACAGGGTAGCTATCATTAGTGTTACCTCTGAACATTCTCTCTGAGATTTGGAAATATGGAAGCATGGAACAATTAGTTTTTAAAATGTCACCAAAGCCCTGACTGGTGTGGCTCAGTTGGTTGGGTGTTGTCCTGTGCACGGAAAGATTGCCAGTTTGATTCCTGGTCAGGGCACCTGCCCAAGACTGTGGGCTCAATCCTGGTAGGCAGCTGATCGATGTTATGCTCTTACAGTGATGTTTATATCTCTCTTTCCCCTTCTCTCTTCTTCTCTCTCTAAAAATCAATAAACTGGTCTTTAAAAATATGTCACTGAAAATAAAAAATGACAGTCAGCTTTGTAAATCAATAAATTAAATGACCAAAGATTAGCTTGATTCTTACTTTTGAGGGTGATTTGTTTTTGATGTAGCTAATGTAGGAGAAAATAAAGCATCACTCTCTTAAAGTTTAATTATTGACTCGTATTCAATTCTTGAATGTGTTTGTTTATTTGTTTGTTTGTTATTTTTCATGGGGGTCTGATCAGAAATGATTATAACAAAATTATAATTATAACAAATATTATAACAAATGATTATAACAAATCACCTGTGATGATGGTGTCTCTTTACTTCAATTAAGCATGCTGGGGTTTTGGGGACCCTAAGGATGTGTAGTTTTTAAATTTGGGATGAGTTTGTCCCAGGTTCAAGAGAATGAACAAAAAGGCAAGAGAACTTACAGAAGTATTTTTTACAAATAATTACAGATACAGAAGAAGTTCCCCCAAAAGTATGGGAAGTTCCTAAGTACTCTTCATTCAGTTTTCCCGCAATAGAAACATCTAGCATCACCATAATATATTACTTTAACTATTATTTTGATTTGGGAATAACTTTTAAGAGGGAATAAATGTTCTTGTGAAGTGAAATGAGACATCCAAAGGTAAAAGATTCATATTTCCCTAAAATATTTGGAGTTGAGGGGAACTTTAAAAGGAAAGTGAACAAGAATATTTAAAGCAACATTTAGAGAAAGATGAAGGGACAGAGAAGGAGAGAGAGAGATTGTATTATTGATAAAAATTATGAAAACTACAAGAGAAAGGATAGGGTAAACAATGCTTAAGAGGAAAAATAAACCTGTTAAGACTTATGTTCAACATAAACAATTAATACAAGGCAAGCAAGACTCATTATGATTACAAATCATTATAATTAATCATTTAGTCAGCATATCCATGTGCTAGATTATGTGCTACTTACACACATTGCAGCATTTACTCCTCAAAACAATTCCAGTAGGTAGAATATTTTAAATATGTATTGACAGAAAAAGGAAATGTGATGTGGTAAGTTTAGTCACCTGCTCCTATTCACAGTTGCTAGCAATCATTCTGGGACTTCACCCAGACATAGCTCAATCCAAAACCCATGCTCCTAATCAGTGACCATTATTACTCCAGGTGATCTTTCCAGGTGATTTATGCATTGTACAAGGAAACAACTGCGTTTTCATAAGTGACAAGTTATTTTGGAAAGTGAAAATTTTTTCACTTAAATAATGTATTCAATGTAGCAAGGTATTTGGATTAAAAATCAAAATGAATATAAATATTGTATTTTGTGAAATAAGGAAATGATATACCATTACAATAGCATCAAGTAATATAATGTACTTAAACAAAAAAGCAATAATTCTATGAAAATATTTTAGAATTTTATTGAGACATTTCAGACAACCTGACTACATGTATGGATATACCATGCCCATGACTAAAAGACTCAGTAATGTAAAGGCATCAATCCTATCCAAATTGGTCTATAGATTCATTGAAATTCCAATAACAACCTCAATACTGCTGTGTGTATGTAACTTGACAAGTTGAAATGCAGAGCCAAGAATATCAAAGAAGCTCTTGAAGAAAAATTGGTGGAAAAGTTGCTCTATCAGATATTATAATCCAGGACCTATATATATATATATATAGCTATTATAATTAAGACAATGTGATATTGGTACAGAGATAAACAAACTGATCAGTTAGACAGAACAGGAGCCCCTTAGATCCACAAACATAGAGAGACTCTTTTTTTTTTTAATATATATTTTATTGATTTTACACAGAGAGGAATTGAGAGGAACAGAGAGTTAGAAACATCGATGAGAGAGAAGCATCAACCAGCTGCCTCTTGCACAACCCCCACTGGGGATGTGCCCGCAACCAAGGTACATGCCCTTGACCGGAATCGAACCCGGGACCCTTCAGTTCACTGAGCCAAACCGGTCCCAGCCATAGAGACTCTTAATATATTGTATGACAGAGGTAATATTGTAGATCAATGAGAAAAGGAAAAAAAATTCAAAATGGTGTTAAGACAGTTAGGTATCTATTTGGAACAAATGAAATTATATTTTTCAAAATATAATTATCAAAGCATTGTTTCTAGATGGTGGAGACCTGACCTTGAAAAGCAAAACAAGAATCTTGTAGAAAACAGCACAGGTCTTGTAATTTCTTAAGTAAATAGTGCTAATTGAAAGGAAAAGACTGTTTAAGTTTGATTTATTAAAATAAGGAACTTTCATTCATAAGAAGACATTTTAAAAGCAGAGCAAGTACAACCACATTATAGAAGAAGATAACTAATGAAGGACTTAAATTTAGAATATATGAATAACTCTTTTATATTTAATTTAGAAAGAAATTAATATGAAAAACAGAAATCCCAATAAAATATGTCAGAACCAGACTTCAAAACACTAGTCTAACTAACAAGTAAATGAATGAATATATATTCAAACTCATTAATATTCAGACAAATGTAAATAAATATTCTAATGAGGCATTATTCCATATCCATCAGGTTGGCAGCAATTGTTTCAGCTGTTGGTGAGGATGTGAAGCAACAGACAGTATCATATATGCTAGTTGGAGTGAATATAGTTACAACCACTTTGGAATGCATTTTAACATTATCTAGTGGAGTTAAAGATGTACATACCCCATACCTTAGCAGTTCCATTCCTAGAAATATACCCTAGAGAAAAACAACAGTAACTATAAGAAGAAGTGCATAATAATTGTTTATAGTAGTTAAAATCTAAAATAATTATGACACTTGCCAGTGTGGCTCAGGTTTTGGAGTGTCATCCCACTCACGGTTCAATTCCCAGGCAGGGCACATGCCTGGATTGAGGTTCCGTCCTGTTTGGGGCATGTATGAAAGGCAACCAATTGATGTTTCTCCCTCTGTGTCACTCTCACTCTCCCTTTCTCTAAAGTCAGGGAGCATATTCTTGAGTGAGGATTTAAACAAACAAACAAACAAACAAAATAGTTGATTCTCCTGCTGTGCATTAGTGATAGAATGAATAAATAGGAAAATGTTTACCTAACAGAATACTTTATAGCAATGAACTACACAACTACCCATAATAAAATGGATGAAATTCACAAACCTAATGTTGAGAGAAAAAAGAAGTGAGTCATACAAAATACAGTAGAACTTCATATAAAGGTAAAAATAAAACTAACAGTATGGGGTAGGGACACATACAGAGCAAGTAAAACTGTGAAGAACAGCAGTGGTCTTTCCAAAAGGAAAGAGAGTACTGGACTGGGCAAGTTTTTTATTCAAGTCTTGTACAATCTTCTCTCAAAGCTGTTCAAACCCAAGATGTCGGCAGTGTCTTGCATTTTCATGTGACTGAAAATTAAACTCATTGGGCAAAGCTGTGCAGTGGAAATGCAAAGTACCACTAATTTTTAGCTGTCTTCCAAAGCCTTGATTCTTATTTAAAAAATTCCACTGAGATTTATAAGCACTATGAGTTTCCATTACAAAATTCTCTTTAAAAATATCAGTATCAAGATCAAACAGGCTTTCCCAGCCGGGTGGTTCAGTGGTTGAACGTTGACCTACGAGGTCATGGTTCGATTCCCAGTCAGGGCACATGCCTGGGTTGCGGGCTCGATCCCCAATGGGTTCTTGTAGGAGGCAGCCAATTGATGTTTCTATCTCATCAAAGTTTCTATCTCCTTATCCTTTCCTTTCCCCTCTCTCTAAAATAAATAAAAACATGTTTAAAAAAAGATAAAACAGGCTTGAGAAAAATTAAATATATATGAGGCCATATGAATGGTACAAAAAATAAGGTTAGAGAACTTAATATTTGTTGATGAATTTAACTGAAATTACTATCTCTTTTGTTAGGATGCTTGTTTCAATGCATTCTTTTTTGAAAATCAGCTATATTGAGGTATAATTGATATTCAAAAAAAACTGTACATGTTTAATATATACACTTTGATGAATTTGGGCTTATGCATATATCTGTGATAATGTAATCACAATTAAGCTAATAAATATATCCATCACCTCCAAAAGTTTCCTTGTACCCTTGTTTGTGTGTATGTGTATGTGGTGTGGTAACAACACTTAACATGAGGTATATCATCTCAGTAAGTTGTTATTCAATGGGTGTAAAATGTGTTCTTCCTGACAGTGCCCAGACACTAGGATGCCAGTGACACAGAGAAAAGGTTCTGATTGCATTTTTATGGGCTGGGAGGAGAGAGGCTGTTCTAATATAGCTGCAGAGTTCTCTGTTGGATGTTCAATCACTGTTGTCCTCTTCCTTTCTTCACTGGAGTTTGCAGGTGGATGGCAGCAAGGATCTATGCATAAAGCTACACTTTATCAACATACCAACTAACCTAATGGGCTTTAAACATTTTTGTTCAAATATGCCTTACAAGAATGTTTTAAATCCATCTTTATTTCATTGATCATTTTTAAATCACCTGATTTTTTTGGATACAAAGATAAATTGCTGTCAAGAATGCATGTTCAGGGCATTAAATACATACTATCACATCTGAGAAATACAGATTTAACTCTTCTGATGTTCCATATCCTCATGGCAATGTCAGTAATCTTTGTCTAATTGATTCAGTAAATAGACTTTGTGTCAGGAAAGGCAGACTACTTTTTAATTCAATTACATGCTAAAATGTAACCCCAGAGAATCATCTCATTTATGAACTCTAATTATTGACTCTATAAATAAAGTAAGAAAATTGACAAGAGTTGGTCCCCTGAATAAAATAAGGCACAGTCTCTTTCTGTTTCTTTTCTTTTTTATTTTTTTAAAAATATATTTTATTGATTTTTTTACAGAGAGGAAGAGAGAGGGACAGAGAGTTAGAAACATCAATGAGAGAGAAACATTGATCAGCTGCCTCCTGCACACCGCCCACCGGGGATGTGCCCGCAACCAAGGTACATGCCCTTGACTGGAATCGAACCTGGGACCCTTCAGTCCCAGAACGACGCTCTATCCACTGAGCCAAACCAGTTTCGGCTGTTTCTTATTTTTTTTAAAGATGTTTTTGCTTTCTCTCAGGGACACTGCCTTAGGAGCTGTGTATCTGGGAAATATTTTTTTTTTTTTTGGCTTGGTGGTCTGATGGTTTTTACACTCTGGGGAAATGCACCCCTGTAGTATTTGGGATAATAAGAGGTATGCTTTATTTTGTAAAGTGGAAAAGGTAAAATTATGAAAGCAGAGTTTGGAAAAGAGAAAGCTGATTAGATGGTCAGATTAGTCCCCAGCATATGATTTAGAAAAGTATCTAAAGAAAAGTGGAAGATTTGGAAATTCCTCAGGGAAGAGGGAGATTAAGATTCAAGTGTCACAAGAACCAAGATGCAGAAACACTCATTCAACTCATACCTTTTGAAATCTCTCTGGAACAGGGAATACAAAGTTGGGTAAAACATGACTCACACACTAGGTACACTCAGCAGACATTGCCAAGGTCTTGGGGTATACCTAAGAGGCTTTAGGGCTTCTTTGAACCCCTTCTATGATTTATGCAAAATTTTCATGGTGTGCATGTAAGCATCTTTAATTATACAAAAAAGGCTTAAAGTTGATTGGTCCAGACTGAGTCATTCTATGATAACATGATCTAAAAGAAGAAAACAGAGTTCTCAAAGCTTATTTCTCACCAAAACTGGTTTGGCTCAGTAGACAGAGCATTGTCCTACAGACTGAAAGGTCCTGGGTTCGATTCCAGTCAAGGGCATGTACCTTAGTTGCGGGCACATCCCCAATTGGGGGATGTGCAAAAGGCAGCTGATCGATGATTCTCTCTCATTGACGTTTCTAACTCTCTATCCCTCTCTCTTCCTCTCTGTAAAAAATCAATAAAATATATTTTTAAATAAAGCTTATTTCTCAATTTGCAATAGAGTTGAAACCTCAGTAGCCATTTTTCATATTATAGCAGTTCTATACCTATTTGGGCAAATGATTGAAAAAAAGATAAAAACTTGAACTAAGTTGACCTATCATGACATTAAGAATTCATTTTTAAATATGAAGGCTCTAACTTGGGAAAGATTGTTATTTGCAGCCACTAAAACAAAGCAGCAGGATTCTGAATGTGTGTGTGTTTCTATATAGGCATATTAGAGAAAATACTATGGGTGTGACAGCTTGGGGTAAGAATCTCTTACCTGTGCCCTTGAGGTCCCAGCAAGTTTTTTGGCACACAGGACATGCACAGTATATTTTTATGGAATGAATAAGTAAATAGATATATTTTAAAATCTCCAAACCGAATTTCTGGTTTAATTTGTCTTATAAAAGGAAATTCAATGATTTATTTTATTTTATTTTTTTGGTGTCAGTTAAAATGCATTTCGTATTTTAAGCTGAGGAGATGAATGTTTTAGTAATAGATATTTCAAAACAGTATTAGTGGAATGCTTAGCAGGGAAAACTTGATTATTTAAAAAAAAAAAAAAAAAAAAAGGTTGACATGAATTGGGAAATAAAAAAGCTCTCAGAACAAATGCAGTATAAATCATGGCGGAGTTAGCCTTTTAAGATTTAAGCCTGTAGCTTTTGATTCACTGGGTGAACGATACGAGACCCTGATACTTGTTTGAGGTTTCTAGTATCCAGGAGAGCCTGAATAGTCTTTCTCATACAAGTGGAAGAGATTTATCCCATAGCTATTGCCTCTATTTACTATGGGCAATTGGGAATGTGGACATATTACCAGGAAAAACAGTGGTTTATTTTGTGTATTTTTTATTTTATTATTTATTTTATTTTTTTCTTAATTAAAATTTTTAAATGTTGACACTATTGCAGCTGTCCCACATTTTCTTCCCCTTCCCCTTGGTCCATCTCACCGACCCCTCCCACCCCCTCCCTTTGTCTTCACCACACTATTGTCCCTGTCCTTGGGGTCTGCATATGTTCTTTAGCTAACCACTTCACATTCTTATCCAAGTCACCCCTGCCCCCCCCCCCCCCACCGCCAGTCTGTTCCATGTTCCTGGTTCCATTTTGTTCGTCAGTTTATTTTGTTCATTAGATCCCACATATTAGTGAGATCAATGGTATTTGTCTTTCTCTGACTGGCTTTTTTTTTTTTTTGGTTAGCATAATACTCTCCAGGTCCATGTATGCTATTGCAAAGAGTAAGAGTTCCATGCTAAAGGTCACAAATCATCAGAGAGATGCAAATTAAAACCACAATGAGATATCACCTCACACCTGTCAGAATGGCTGTCATCAATAAATCAACAAACAAGTGCTGGTGAGGATGTGGAGAAAAGGGAACCCTAGTGCACTATTGGTGAGAATACAGATTGGTACAGCCACTGTGAAAAAACAGTATGGAGTTTCCTCAAAAAATTAAAAATGGAACTGCCTTTTGACCCAGTGATATCACTTCTGGGAATATATCCTAAGAATCCCAAAACACAAATCAAAGAATATATGCACCCCTATGTTCATAGCAGCATTATTTATAACTAGAGACCAGGTGCACAAATTCGTGCACAGATGGGGTCCAACCAGCCTTGCCTCCAATTGAGGTGAGGGTGGGGGGCGATCAGGGGAGCAGCCACGGATGGTTGGCTGGCTCCGCCCCCTAGCCAAATTCCTCATTGAGTGGACAATTTGCATATTAGTCTTTTATTATATAGGATAGCCAAGATCTGGAAATAGCCCAAGTTCCCATCAGCAGATGAGTGTGTGCTTTTAAAAAAAATAATTTGAATATTAAGGAAAATAATTTGGATCCAAAGATTATAGCAGTTTGTCTTTAAAATTCTGTATGACTCACATCTCAGCTTATGTTTCTAAAACTTCCATATCTACTCTGCCAGCTGACTCTTTTCAGACTTGGAGCATCTTATCAGTGTTTGCATTAAGGCTTGGCATCCATTGATAGTCTTCTGTCTAACACCTGCCATAATATAAGGGAATTCAGAGGTGGATGCTAAAACTGGAACTAAAAAGAGTAAGTAGAAGAGAGAGAGAAGGGATACTTCTAAAAGGATATAGATCTGTGTGGAGTTTGTGTCTGAGATGCAATATTGCTCAGTGGTGGAGGTCTTGGTTTTAAAGAGATTTATGTTCAAATTCTAGTGCCACTGCACAATGTTGTATTGGTTGTTTAACCTCCCACCTGTCAATTGAGAATAAAATTATTTACCTTGAGGGTTGTCAAGAGATATAAATAAAATAATGTGGCTGCATCCAGTAAAACTACTCTGATTGATATTCAGAATGGCTACTCACGAAAATTGTTCTGTTGGAATACATTTTGTTCTTGGCTAATGCATTTTTAAATCCATTAGTTGGATCATCAAATTTAGGAAATCTCCATAACTTCTCCAAACAAAAACAAACAAACAAAAACACTGCCACAAAACAGAAAATCATTGATTTAAAACCAGACCAAGCACTGTGAACTATACAATTTGGATATCAAAGATGAGAACAGGAGACCATGTTACCATATTAATGGGTGTTTCATATTAAGCCATGATAAGGGACCTAATGTGGTCTCAGGTCATTAGCAGCCCCTAGTTCCCAGTAGAAGAAAACACATTTTTTCTAAGCTCTTGGAATTCCCTTATAGCACTTTCAAACAAATACAAGCTCATAAGCAAACACTGAAGTTCAAACAAACCATCAATATTGAGTGTCCTCAGAGACAAAAAGCAAACAAAAAGTTACATTTGCAAATGCCTAAGAATGTATTGGAATTATCAGATGTAGTATATAACTAAGAATAAAACCATTATAAAAATAATAAGTTTCCCTAACTGGTTTGGCTCAGTGGATAGAGTGGCCTGCAGACTGAAGGGGCCAAGGTTCGATTCCGGTCAAGGGCATGTACCTTAGTTGTGGGCACATCCCCAATCAGGGGTGTGCAGGAGGCAGCTGATCAATGTTTCTCTCTCATCGATGTTTCTAACTCTACCCTCTCCCATCCTTTTTGTAAAAAATCAATAAAATATATTCTTTAAAAATAAGTCAATAAGAGAACATCAAAATTACTAGTAACTATGATAGATAATTTTGAAAAAGAACTTCTGGTAATGAAAATTGTAGTTGTTTAAATCAGTACACAATGATTATATATAACTGAAGAGAGAATTGGTAAACTGAAAGATAAGCAAATAATTTTCCAGATAAAAGAATATAAAAAATATGAAGATAAGCTAAAAACATATCAATAGAATGAGAAGGACTACATTAAATTATAATTGGGGGATTATAAAATAGAGGTAAAAGTTGAGACTTATTCAGAATTGAAGAACAATGTAATCCATAATTACAACAGAAAATATAAAACATAAATACATTTTTAAAAATGGCAGACCTAAACCATGTTAGTAAAATTAAAGAAAGTAAAACACAGAGAAACCAAGATGGCGGCAAAGGTTAACAACTAAACTGTTGCCTCACACAACAATTTCAAAACTACAACTAAAAGACAAAACGTCTATCACCCAGAATCATGGGAAAGCTGGCTGAATGGAGGTCTTATGATTAGAAGAAAAGAGAAAGGAGCACAAATGCTGAAAAGCTGAAGTACGGAGGCATGTAAATCGGGCTGGTGGTGGGTGACTGGGCGCATGGCTTTTTTTCAATCCAAAGGGAAACAAGCTCCTGATCACTTTGAAATCCAGTTTCTTGGGTCACTCAGGGGGACCTACGGGAAGAAGCTGGACTGTCGGCCATCGGGTCCAAAAGTGAGGGTGACTTTTTTGCAGAGGTGCACGCAGCAATCATTGTTTACTGTGCTGGAGCGTGGGATGCGGGGACTTGGAAATGCAGAAAGGCAGAGAAGGCTGACAGCAGCCATTGCTGTTTGCCATGCCCTAGCCTAGTGAAGCCCTGAGGCCCTGCCCCACCCTGAGACCCCACCCCACACATTCTACAAACCCGCCCAGGCTCCACACAGGGGCTTTGCATATAAGTGGCCTTTCCTGGGGCAGCTTAAGGAAATAAACTGTAGCTCCAGTCAGACTACTCCAAAACTGCCAAATCCCAAGCAAAGAGGAGAAAACTGTAGTTCTTGCTATAGCTCCTGCTGGGTGGCCTCAGACAGTAGCTGACCTGCACCCCATTGGAGATCTAGAAACTAGTGTATCTAGTGGTCGGTGTGAGACAACACCAGATTTCAACTACTCTCATAAGGGTCAGATTCAAGAGTCAGACTCAGTGAACACCAAAGCCCTACTGGAACAAGTCCTGCCCCATAAACATGTCTCCAGCACAGCAATTCTTCCATTATAGACTCAGTGGGTCCTCACAGCCAATTGGCCTGGAAATCAATTCCTCTCAGTGATATCAACAACAATCAAGACTTAACTACAACAAGGCTGTACACACAGTCCACTAAGGGGTGCACCAAGAGTATCCACCTCAGGTAACTGGAGAGGCTGACCCAGCACACAAAGCTACCTTACCAACTCAGGGAAACAGTGAAAATGAGGAGAAAAGGAAACAGATCACAAACGAAAGAAATGGAGGAGAACAAATGACTGGACATAGAGTTGAAAACCATGGTTATAAGGTTTTTCAAGAATTTCATTGAAAAGGCGGATAAATTTAATGAGACCCTTGAGGATATGAAATAGGACCATCTAGAAATTAAACATACACTGACTGAAATAAAAAATATTATACAGAGACCCAACAACAGACTAGAGGAACGCAAGAATCAAATCAAAGATTTGGAATACAAAGAGGCAAATGACACTCCTCTGGAGAAGCAAGAAGAGAAGAGAATCCAGAAACTTGAAGATAGTGTAAGAAGCCTCTGGGACAACTTCAAGCATACTAACATCAGAATTATGGAAGTGCCAGAAGAAGAGAGAGAACAAGGCACTGAAAATCTATTTAAAGAAATAATGACCGAAAACTTACCGCATCTGGTGAAAGAAATAGACTTACAAGTCCAGGAAGTGCAGAGAACCCTAAACAAAAGAAATCCAAAGAGGACCACACCAAGACACATCATAATTAAAATGCCCAGGGCAAAAGACAAAGAGAATCTTACAAGCAGCAAGAGAAAGTTAATTACCTTCAAGGGAGCACCCATACAATTATCAGCTGATTAACAGAAACTATGCAGGCCGGATGGCAGTGGCAAGAAATATTCAAAGTGATGAATAGCAAGAACCTACAACCAAGATTACTCTACCCAGCAAAGTTATCATTTAGAATTGAAGGTCAGATAAAGAGCTTCACAGATAAGAAAAAGCTAAAGGAATTCATCACCACCAAACCAGTATTATATGAAATGCTGAAAGGTATTCTTTAAGAAGAGGAAAAAGAAGAAAAAAGTAAAGATAAAAATTATGAACAACAAATACATATCTATCAGTAAGTGAATCTTAAAGTCAAGTGAATTAAAAATCTGAGGAACAGAATAAACCGGTGAATATAATAGAATCAAGGGCATAGAATGGGAGTGGATGGATAATTCTCAGGGGAAAGGGGTATCTGTGGGGGGGTATGGGAAGAGACTGGACAAAAATCATACACCTATGGATAAGGACAGCAAGGGGGAGGTAAGGGCAGAGGGTGGGGTGGGAACCCGGTGGAGGGGAAATATGGGGGGGAAAAGGAGAAACAATTGTAATAATCTGAACAATAAAGATTTATTTAATTTTTTAAAAAAAGAAAGTAAAATGCTGTTAAAAACAGCCAGAGAGAAAAAACATCATTTGCAAAAGATTGATAATTAGACTAAAAGCAGATACCTTCCAACAATAATATTGATAGTGAAAAAAATATTTTAAAAGTGCTAATATATAAGAAACTAGCAACATAGAAACACATACTCAGCAAATTCCTTTAAAAATAAAAAAAAAAATTCTTTAAAAAATACGTAGAGATTATTTATCATCAATAGACATTCACTGAAAGAAATTCTAAAGAATGTATATCCAGGGGGAAAAAATTACTGCAGAAGGAAAACCTAAGATGCAAAGAAATCACTAAGCAAATAAATCTAAACAAACCTCATCTATTTAAAAGAATAAGAGGAGATAAGAAAGCAAGAAGGGCTGGAAAAGGGAGAAGTGGTGAAGGATTAGGAAAGAAATCTTTGAAACCCTAGGCAAGTTTGTTAGAAAATAACTCGAAATCAATTGTAAATTATTTTTTCATAAATTATGAGTTCTGAGATTATTTCCCCTTGATATACCTCTCACCATTTTCTCTCTTCAAATTTCCAATAAATCTGTGCATTTTTGTATATGGTATCTATGTGTGAGCACTTGCATATAAATGGTGAAGTGACTTTTTCATCTGAGATCAGCATGGGTTTGTGCTGTGAATAATGGCACCTCCTGGGGAGAAAGGGCCTTGAAAATGTAACCTTCCTGGGATCTTCAGAGCCGTCTTCCTGGCAAGTGCTTCATTTGTACTGACTGCATGAACTTTTTGGAATGTAGGCGCTCTCTTGATTCACAAAAAGATTTTGTTACTTGTGCCCCAGCTTAACTGTGGGAGTCAACATTACAAGTGAAGCCCGAAACTCGCTAATTATCTTACTAAACTCCTTATGTGCTCAGAGTTTCTTCGGGCAAGATGGTAGGCGCCCATCTGTGAACGCTTCCATTTCACACAGTTCATTGTGGTTCAGTGATTTCAGATTGTTCAGCTACTAATGAGCTTTCCTAATATCCTCAGAAGCAATAACAGGATATGAATAATTATTAGTATGTATATGAATGTTTCTGTAGTCTGAAAATTAAATCGTTAAGTTCATATGTGTAAGCAATTTTACTGGCGAATATGAGCCAAGTTGAGTAAACAGAATATAGTTTTAGAAATCATTAATTATAATTGTTTTGGTTGTGTACTGGTTAATCGGTTATATGTTCTTACTGAAAAATGTTTGCTTTCCAACTTGAAATATAGGAATGTCTGTAGAGAACAGACATTATATTATAGAGAAATGTAGATACATGGCCTCTGTAAGTTCTGTTACTAAACTGCTTTAATTTGTTTAATAGGAAGATTTTTTTGGAAGGCAGGAAGGGGTGGGAAAAGATTACCCAAAGAACTTACTTATATGCATGTATGCATAACCCATGGACACAGACAATAATGTGGTGAAGGTTTGGGGGATGGAGAGGGTCAATGGGGAAAATGGGGACATATGTAATAGTTTCAACAATACAGATAACATTTTTTTAAAATTAGAATTTTAGTATTTGGCTGGCCTCTAATATCCATTTTAGCTTAAGTTCTCACTGTTATCTTTTATATCTGTAACAACCAACATAACAAAAATCAGAGTCTTGATATAAGTGATTGACAAGGGTAGAATATAAATTGATGAGAAGATAGCATATTTGATCAATACAATTGCAAGTACTTAGGAATGGAAAGGCAAAAGGAAGGGATGCCTACAAGATAAAATTACATATTTTATTGATTATGAGATATACAGTTTTCATATTTAGCATCTTTAAGACTGACCTGCCTTTTACAGCTTCTGTTGACCAAAGGGAAGCTGAGGCATGGTTGGTGCTGCCTGAGCGAAGATGACCTTGTTCATAGCTGCTCCTGTATTGTCATCTCAATTGAGGTTTGTGCATCATTGGTTCTGTACATACTGAGTTTGATAGGCATTTAAAATATCTCCAAAAAGATGCCAAAACTAAAATAATAAATGTGTAATATGCTACTTAGAGCAGACAGCCTTCCAGTCATGCTTCCGTCCTTCTAGAGCAGGGGTCTTCAAACTACGGCCCGCGGGCCACATGCAGCCCCCAGGGGAGTCTGATCCTGCCCGCCAGGTTTTTTGGGCAGTGAGCGCAGCCAAGGTGTTACAGTAGGAATTAGTAGTTCATATAGTCCGGCCCTCCAGCTCTCTGAGGGACCGTGATCTGGCCCCCACTTTAAAATGTTTGAGGACCCCTGTTCTAGAGGAAGCGGGGGCTACAAGGAAAGCCCAGGTCCTGGGTGTCTGCCAGCCGCCTCAGGGAAGCCCGGGTCCTGGGTGCCAGAGGGAAGCTGGTGCTGGCAGCGGGGGAAGGAAGGCCTACTCTTGCATGAATTTCTTGCATTGGGCCTCTAGGTGCATATAAAGAAAGAGATGGAAACAGAGCAATGGGAGGCCAATTTGATTTATAAGAAAATTATTATTTCAGAGAAATGATGGAAGCATTCTGTATTTTCTTAATAAGCAACAAAATAGGAAGAAAATACCCATAAGTAGATGAAGCTATATTAGAAATAGATACTAAAATGTGTGCAGAATAATTGTCTATAGCACATGCCAAATAATGTAAGTGAAAGCAGAAAAAGCCTGTTTCTTAGAATGGATGAAAGAAATGCCAGAACAAGAGGTAAGTGCAAGATTATCCATGACACTATTGTAAAAACATTGATTCATAGTTCTATTGGCTGTTTTCTTTTTATGTGTGTGTGTTACTGGAAAATAATATGATGTCATCTTAGATTTGATTGAATATGATTTATTTTAAATAAAAAATACCTGCCAATTACTTGTAAAGAAAAATGATTAGTTAGAAAAGAACAGGCTGAGTGGTATGGCTCAGTGATTGAGCATCAACTTATGAACAAGGAGGTCACGGTTCAATTCCTGGACAGGGCATAGGCCTGGGTTGCTGGCTCGATCCCCAATTGGGGGTGTACAGGAGGCAGCTGATCCTCTCTCATCGTTGATGTTTCTATCTTTCCCTCTCCCTTTTCCTCTGAAATCAATAAAAATATATTTTAAAAAAGAGAAAAGAGCCAAAACCGGTTTGGTTCAGTGGTAGAGCGTTGGTCTGCGGACTGAAAGGTCCTGGGTTCGATTCCGGTCAAGGGCATGTACCTTGGTTGTGGGCACATCCCCAGTGGGGGGTGTGCAAGAGGCAGCTGGTCAATGTTCCTCTCTCATCGACGTTTCTAGCTCTCTATCTCTCTCCCTTCCTCTCTGTAAAAAATCATTAAAATATATATTTAAAAAAAGAGAGAGAAAAGAATAAATGTTTGTAGGAACAGAGAATGAAAACAATAAGCATTTTATAACCTTTAGGTACATAGAACTGACGCATGGAGAGGCAAGTAATGCAGGTGGTAGCATTATCCTGATTTTTTGGTGAAACGTTAGTGATAGACAAGGTAAAATTTACCTGGTAAATGACTTGCTTCAATCAGATATTAACTGGCAGAACTTTCTTGAACCTAGGTCTTTGGACTCCTTTTTAGGAAAGTAGTTGAAGAGAAACCAGCAAGGGGTTATGGTTGGAATCATGGCTTAGCCGTGTCTCACTGGGAGAGAAGAGAAAATTCAAGAGGCCAAGACTGAGTTTACCACTTAGAAAGGAAAGGGAAGATTTGTTGATTTAAAAATAGATGGGGAAATCACTATCTTGGAGAATCCAAGATGGCTGCTCGGGTAGGCAACTAGCCGCAGCCACACACAACAATTTCAATAAAATACAATACAACTAAAATATAAAATGGACATTACCCAGAACTACAAGAAAGTCGACTGACTGGAAATCCTACAACAAGAAGCAAGGAGAAAACCAGAAGGAAGCGCGGAGGAGCTGTAAAAGCCTAAGGTACGGAGACATGCAGCACGCGGAGAGGACGGAGCTGGAGAGGAGGGAGGCTGAGTGCCTGGCTGGCGTTCCCAAGCGGGAAGCAGAGAAAAGCTCCGATTGTGCTGGGCCCAGCTCCAACTGCTCTGAACCCCAATTCTAGGCCAGACCCCGGGGACCCAGGCTCAAACAGAGGGAGCTGGGCTGTAAGCCGGAACCCCAGGGAACGGCGAGAGGAGGTCCCGGAGGCGCGCACAGTGCGCGCAGAGAAGGGCTGGCCGGCTGTGCCGCGGGATTGCCCTGACGGGAAGGAGACAGGGGCTCCAGACTGCTCTGAACGCCACCTCCAACTCCACTTCCAACTGAACTGAACCCCAATACCGGACTCATTGGGGGAGAGCATAGACAGTTTGGCAGCAGGCGAAAATCGAGGGCACCTTTCTCTCAGAGGCGCTTGCAACAAGTACTGAAGGACCCTGAGTCGCATAGGGCGGGGCTGACGGAAGCCAAGGCTGTAGGCTCCAACCTGAAACCCCGCCCCATCAGGAAAGCTGCCTGCGAAAATGCCTAAACCAAATAGATCACAAACGAAAGAAATGGAGGACAAAAAGCGACTGGATATAGAGTTCAAAACCACACTTATAAGGTTTTTCAAGAGTCTCCTAGAAAAGGCCGATAAAATAAATGAGACCTATGAGGATATGAAAAGGGATCAACAAGAAATGATAAGGGATCAACAAGAAATAAAGAATACATTGTCTGAAATAAAAAATATTTTACAGAGTCCTAAAAACAGAATAGAAGATCGCAAGAATCAAGTCAAAGATTTGGAACATAAAGAGCCAGAAGACACTCCTCTGCAGAAGCTAGAAGGCAAGAGAATCCAGAAAATTGAAGATGATGTAAGAAACCTCTGGGACAACTTCAAACGATCCAACATCAGAATTATGGGGGTCCCAGAGATGAAAGAGAGCAAGATATCGAAAACATACTGAAAGAAATAGTGACAGAAAACTTCCCCCACCTGGTGAAAGAATTGGACTTACAAGTCCAGGAAGCACACAGAACTCCAAATAAAAGGAATCCAAAGAGGACCACATCAAGACAAATCATAATTAAGATTCCAAGAGCAAAAGACAAAGAGAGAATATTAAAAGCAGCAAGAGCTAAGCAGGTAGTTACCTATAAAGGAACACCTATACGATTGTCAGCTGATTTCTCAACAGAAACCATGCATGCCAGACGGGAATGGCAAGAAATATTCAAGGTGATGAATAGTAAGAACCTACAGCCAAAGATAATCTATCCAGCAAAGCTATCACTCAGATTCGAAGGCCAAATAAAGAGCTTCACTAATAAAAAAAAAAGCTAAAGGAGTTCATCACCACCAAACCAGAATTATATGAATTGCTGAAGGGGGTTCTTTCAGAAGAGAAAGTAAATAAAGGTAAAAATTATGAACAACAAATACGTAACTATCAACAAGTGAATCTAAAAACCAAGGAAACTAAAAAAAAAATCTGAGGAACAATATTAACTGTTGAATATAATAGAATCAGAGGTATGGAAGGGGAGTGAACTGATGATTCTTGGGGAAAAGGGGAGAGGGAGATGTGGGAAGAGACTGAACATAAATTGTGCACCTATGGATGAGGACAATGTGGGGTGGGGAAAGGACAGAGGGTGGGGTGAGAACGGGGGGGAAAGTAACATTTGTAATAATATGAACAATAAAAATTTATTTAAAAAAAAATAGATGGGGAAACTCTTGAAGAGGCAAACAAGAGTGATTTTATATTATTGCATAATCATTAATTCCATTTTATACAGTATTACATATTAATGAATTTAAATAAATACTATCTATGTTCTGATGACTCCTAAATTTGTCCTCCATCTAGTATTGGGTCGGCAGCTAAGTAATTGCGGATTTTTTAAAGAAAATCAAAGACAATTTTTTCATGGAACTAAATAACTTTATTCTTTAATGTATTGCCCATTTTGATCAGTGACCTTTTGCCATCTTTCAGGCAGCATCATAATCCCACGTCCAAAAAACTTCTGTTTTTTATTAGCAAAAAACTGAATCAGGTACGATTTGACATCATCATCATTATTGAAATTTTTACCATTCAAGGAGTTTTGTAAAGATCGAAACAAAAAGTAATCAGATGGTGCAAGGTCAGGACTATATGGTGGATGTGGCAAAACATCCCAACCAAGCTCCATTAATTTTTGCCGAGTGACCAAAGATGTGTGTGGCCTTGCATTGTCATGATGGAATACAACACCTTTTCGATTTGTCAATTCGGGCCACTTTTCTTCAACTGCATTGTTTAATTTCATTAGTTGTTCAATGTAGACATCAGAATTGATCGTTCGGTTGGGTGGTAAGAGTTCAAAGTAGACAATTCCTTTGTAATCCCACCAAACTGATAACAAAACCTTCTTTTGATGAATATTAGCTTTTGATGTTGTTTGAGTTGGTTCACCTGGCCTGCTCCACGATCTTTTCCGCTTGATATTGTTGTAAACAACCCATTTTTCATCGCCAGTTATCAGTCGTTTTAAAAATGGATCATTTTCATTAAGTTTCTTTAGCAAATCGCAGCTGCTAATGCGTTGCGTTAACTGTGATTCTTTCAGTTCGTGAGGAACCCATGTATCGAGTTTTTGAACATAGCCAAGTTGTTTTAAGTGATTTTCAATGCATGTATGTGATACATGAAGCTTCTCTGCAATCTCACGTGTTGTACTGTGACAGTCCGAATTGATTATTGCTTTGATTAGGGCGTCATCAACTTCAACTGGACGACCAGAGCGTCTTTCATCTTTGAGTGAAAAATTACCAGAACGAAATTTGGCAAACCAATTTTGACACTGCCGTTCTTTTAAGGCTTCGTCACCATAAACAGCACATAACTTTTTATGAGCTTGTGATGCGTTTTTCCCTTGCGGAAATAAAAAAGCAAAATATGACGAAAATGTTCCTTTTGATTTTCCATTTTTCAACGAACGCCAAACAAAAACTACAAAACAGATCAAAAAACTTTTTTTACTGATTAACAGCTGAATAGCCAACTATCAAATACAAAATGTGTTTTACATTTGTACTACGTCTGCAAACCTAAAAATTCAACTGAAGCCATATATGTGTGAAACCCGCAATTACTTAGTTGCCGACCCAATATCTATTTCCAGACTCATATATCCAACCCTCAGCTTGGCTAACCTATTTGGATACCTAATGTGAGTATCAAACTAAAACTAATCAGAAGTCTTAATCTTCCCCCACCCCCAACTCCCTGCCCTCTTTCCCATCTCAATAAATGGCAACTCCATTTTCTAGTTGCTCAATTCAAAAATTTTCCAGGTCCCCTTGACTTATCTCTCTTTTAAAAATATTTTATTGATTTGATTTTTTTACAAATCAATGAAATATTGATTTGTAAAAGGGAGGGAGGGAGAGGGTAGAGAGTTAGAAACATCGATGAGAGAGAAACATTGATCAGCTGCCTCCTACACACCCCCCATTGGGGATATGCCCACAACCAGGGTACATACCCTTGACTGGAATCGAATCTATGACCTTCAGTCCACAGGCCGACGCTCTGTTCACAGAGCCAAACCAGTTAGGGCTCCTTGATTTATCTCTTTCTCTCACACTTCACATTTGATTAGCTCCACTGCCAAATGATTATGAACCTACTTTCAAACATTGTAACTATTTCTCATCTCCACCACTACCTAGGTCCAAGCCTCCTTCTGTGATTGCAGTTGTCTCCCAACAAAATTTTATGCTTCCACCACTTATGCAGAAACCTTGACTGTTTTAGAGGTGGGGACTGGGAGTCATTTTAGGTGAAGAATTGGACAGGAATCTTTAGTGTTATTTAGAACACACCAATTTATATGGCCATTTAATCTAGGGCTGGTTATCCTGCTGCCAAAGATTATCAGTCACTTTTGGAAAACTAATGGGAAACAGCCCCCAGTGTCTGTATTATAAAGTCCCATAGAGTATAGATTCAGAAGTCTACTGCTCTCCTCTAAGACCAGAAGCTCTTAAAAGGGTGTCTCTATTTGGGTTACACCTCATTCTCACAAATCTGTGAAACAGAAAGGCTGCATTTTTTAGAATATTTGCTAAATAATAACCTGTGGCTGATATTACTAAACAGCACAGAAGACAGAGTTTCCGTAACACTAATTCTCATTGGGTAAAAAGGTTTCCTGGTGAAAAGCACTTGTTATTTTGCGAGAGCTTTCGGTTTTATTTGTTTAAGCATTGTTCTTTTTAAAAAAATTTTTTTAAATTGATTTCAGAGAAGAAGGGAGAGGGAGAGAGAGAAAGATTAATGATGAGAGAGAATCATTGATCGACTGCCTCCTACATGCCCCACACAGGGGATTGAGACTACAACCCAGGCTTGTTGCTCTGACCAGGAATTGAACCATGACCCCCTGGTTTGTAGGTTGATGCTCAAACCCTGAGCCACACCAGCTGGGCTGCTCTTATTATTAAATGTTTGCAAATAGAGATGTAATAGAAGACTGACAATGGTGATTATTAGTACGTATATTATTTGACCTCTGCTGCATTTAATACTGTTATTTCATGCTTCCCTGAAATTCTTTTCTTGAGTCACACCTCTTTGTCTTATTTATTCTTAGCTTCCTTTGCTGAATTTTTTTTAAATCTACCCCCTTACTGTTGCTGTTCTCCAGTGTTGCCTCTGCTCTCTTCTTTTGTCACTATAGTTGCCTTCCCTTGGGGAAAACATCTTTTAGCTTTCTCACTCAGCCATTAGCATCATCCCCGGCCTTGCTTCTCTGTGCTGCAGACAGTTATCTGTCTTCTGGCTGTCTCCATGTAGACTCCCCACAGGCACACATTGTGTCTCCGAAGTGAATTAATGATCTTTGTCATCAAACCTTCCTTGTCCCAGGAGTCCCTATCGCAGTTATGAGCACCATCCATCAAATCACTGAGGTGGCTGGCTTTTGAGTCATCTTTGTAACTCCCCACTTTATCATCTACATCTACTTAACTACAAAGCCCTATCAAAGTTACTTTCATATTATTTATTAACTTTGTATTATCTCCACTACTGTTGCCTTTATGGTAGTCATAAAAATCTTTTGCCAGGGCTCAAATAGTGTCCAAAAATCTTCCTTCAATTGGATTTTCCCCCTATAATACGGATTTGTCTTCTAAAAACCAAATTAAAATTTGTCACTGGCTCCCCATTACTTTCTAACTGAGGTATCAGCTTATCATCCCACATTCTCTCATTTGCCTCAAATGCCAGCATCACTCTTCACTCCTCAAGACCATGCTCACCAACACCTCTGCATACATGCAGTGCCCTTGGCCTAGAGTGTTGCCCTCCGTATCTCTTACATGACTTAGCCGTGACTCTGTCTTTTTCATCTTTTTATTCCCAGCACCTTCCAGAGTGTTTGACACAGAGTGAGTCTTCAGCAAGTAGCTGGGTTAATATATGTCATTCTGATGAAATGTTTTATTCTAACTTTTATACATGGACCAAAATACTTATAAGAGAAATGAAAAATAAGGAGAAAAGGAAGTTGAATGCTAAAATCTTCAAGAAATTTTTACTAACTGCAGTGAGGAGAGAGTTGAGAGTCATAATTTTGAACTAAGCCTGCTGAACAAGAATAGCATAGAAATCTCAGAAGAAGATGGGGAAAGGCTGTGACTCAACCCCATTCTACCCATGGGCAAAGAAACACAGAAAATGCCCAGGTTGTGTGAACTAGTCTTAGTTTGAAGTCATTGCCCTTCCTTCATCAGTTTCTCTCTTTCTTCATTCACTTGGAAACCACCCTTCACAAAACATAATATGCATGGGTAGAGAGTGACAGGTAGAGGCAGTAGCACTTTGCAGGCTAAATTGTTTGAAAGCTGGAAAATGTTCAATAAGGGAAGATGAAGATGAGAGGAAGAGCCCTAAGAATAGTGTTGGTGGAGGTAAAATTTTTACTTTTATCTCTGACTGGAGAAGAACTGAAGCCTACATATGACTCCCTAGCAGTCAGCCATCAGGCTAGTTGGAGTGGAAGATCCTCCCTTAGTCCAGCAGAAACATGAGGTAAATGTTTGCCAGACATCAGAAACTAAGGCTCTGGGCTCAGCCCTTTAGTATTCTGTCTAGGTCTAAATCCAAAAAAGAAAATGTGCAACACCTAAATGATTAGTAAAGATGGATAAGAGGCTACCATTCAGCCATGTAGCCACATATTGTTTTGGATCAGTGTGTGTGTGTGTGTGTTTACTATTTAAGAAAAATTAAAACATATGCATTTGGGCCTAGTTGGTGTGGTTTAGTAGTTGAGCATTGACATGTGAACCAGTAGGTATGGTTTGATTCACAATCAGGGAACATGCTCAGATTGCAGGCCCAATCCCCAGTAGGGGGCATGCAGGAGGCAGCCGACCAATGATTCTCTCTTATCATTGATGTTTCTGTCTCTCTCCCATTCTCTCTTCCTCTCTGAAAGCAATAACACACACACACACACACACACACACACACACACACACAGAGAGAGTATAGATCCTACAAAACATTTTGCAATACAAGGAAAAGTAACTTAAAGACTCAGAGGAAAAACACAAATAAAAATTCTTTTCCAGAGGGAATAGAAGAAAATCTTTCAAAGCCTTCGCTTTATGTACTTAATACAAATTGACCCACAGGGTGCCAGAAATGTTTAGAACAACAGAGAATGAGTTGAAAGTGGAGAGGCAAAGGGAGATGACTGAGAGCAGGCAGAACTACAAAGAGAGTAATACTTAAAGAGAGCAATACATTCCTCATCAGATGCAGCAAAGAGCAGAGTTAGAGTGCAGAAAACAAACTTTGTAATATTTCAACTTTATAAATGTAGAGCAATAAAAAAAGAGGTACATGACAAGAAACAAGATGGAGGAAAAACAAAGGAGAGTCAATGTATATCTTACAACTTCTCTGAAAAATTTTAAAAAAGAATAAAAAATAAGTAATCAGCAGGCCCAATCAGGAAAGAAAGGCTTAGAAAATATCTTTCTCAGATACCCTTCTTGAATGACTTATGATATATTCTATGAATATATGCATTAGAGCTGTGTACCAAATTACTCAAGATTAAGTAATTTGCTTTTTAAAGACCTAATAGTAAATTTAAAAGCAATTTAAAGTGTAGGGATCACAGTATGATGATTATAGAAGGAAAAAGAGGATAAAGGGGATCAATGGTGATAGAAGGAGACTTGACTTAGGGTGGTGAACATATAGTATAATATACAGATGATGTATTACAGAACTGTACACATGAAACCTATGTAATTTTATTAACCAGTCACCTGAATAAATTCAATTAAAATATAATTATAAATATGTAAAAATGTAGGGAATTAACAGTAGTAAATATTTTAAACCCAGTTTAGGAGTGGAGAGTAAAGCCGTTACTTGTAGTTTGCCCACTTCTATGGTTGAAGTACATTGTCACTGTGGCCAACTTCCAGCTGCCAAGGTGAAGTCCTTGTGGAGTTGGAGAGAAATGTGCACCATCGAGTCTCACAAGCCCTCTCTTTAAGGAGCAAGCTTCGGGTAGTTCACAATTTGAGAAAAACAATTTAAAATTTTTATCTCATACTGTGTTACAAAAATCAACTGTGTACTAATTATATTCGTTCCTTAGAGTCACCATAAGAAATTACCACAAACAGCCGAAACCGGTTTGGCTCAGTGGTAGAGTGTTGGTCTGTGGACTGAAAGGTCCCAGTTTCGATTCCGGTCAAGGGCATGTACATTGGGTGCGGGCACATCCCTGGTAGGGGGTGTGCAAAAGGCAGCTGGTTGATGTTTCTCCCTCATCGATGTTTCTAGCTTTCTATCTCTCTCCCTTCCTCTCTGTAAAAAATCAATAATTTTTTTTTTTAATAAATTACCACAAACAGGGAGGTTTAAACTAGCAGAAATGTTAAGTCTGGAGGCTAGCCAACTGAAATCAAGGTAGAGTGGAGGGCATGCTTTCTCTGAGGTTCTAGGGACAGATCCTTATCTCTTCTTAGCTTCTGGAGGTGGCCAGCAATCCTTGGCATTCCTTGGATTACAGACTCATCACTCCAATCCTCTTTACCTTCATTGTCACCTGGTGTTTCCTCTGATTGCACCTGTCTGTTTCCTTATAAAGATGCCAGCCATTGGATGAGAGCCCATATAATCTGCTATGACCTAATTTTAATGATTTACATAAAAAAGGCCTTAATGCAAACTAGATTATATTTTGAAGTTCTGGGTAGAGAGGATTTATAGAAGACACCCTTCAGACCAGTATAAGGATTAACACATAATATGTAAAACACAAAAACAAAAAATAGCATCAATGTGAATTCTTATGTGTCTAAGGATAGAACACTTTCTACTGGAAGAATTCACAAAAGGTGATGTATGTATTTCACATTAAATATATTTTAAATTCATTCTTGTCAGTAATATCATCTAAATTTAAAAACTCCAACCATAATGTAGAAAAAAGAACATCAGATATACAAAAGTAGCATATATAAATAGATAAGAAAAATATTTCAGTCTGAGGAAAAATTGGACATAGAAGTAACAAAATCATGAAGAAATAAATACAGACAGCTTACGAAATTTGTAAGTATTCAGCTATACTAATAAAGCACAATTACATTAAAACAACAGCAAACTATTTTTAACTAATAAAGAGTATGCAAAAATAAAGAGAAAAGATAACAATGATGGTGAACATTGTCATGGGAGAATAATGGGAGAATAAATAAGTACAACCTTTCTTCTAGAAAAACAAAAGAATTGACATGTATCAAGAACCTTAAAAACGTTCCTACCTTTTGAATTTGTAATAACAGATCTAAAAGTCAAACCTAAAGAGATAATCTTGAGATCAATGAAGCACAGAAATGAAAAATTGGTATTAAAGAATTAGGTATTATCTTGAACTATTAGAAACACTCTATTGTTGAGCATTTATTGCAGAGAATGTAATCCATTCTAGTTCGTTTTAGCATAAAGGGATTTGTTTAAGTGGGTTTTAGAGTTGGTGGGAGGGAGAAGAAACGCTGAGGGATCAGACATCAATTCCTAGAGCCACACAGCAGACGCTGAGGCAGTCAGTGGAGTGCAGAATCAGGCAGCCGCCTGCCATGCTGGGAAGCCGCAGCTCCTGCTGCTCGCTCCAGATTCACGCTCTGGCTTTGAAAACAGGCCCCTGGTCTCTCCTTATTTAATTCAGTTCAGATTTCAAGACACACAGTTACATCTCAGGCTGAAACTTGCCACACCACTGGAAGCCTCCCTGTAAAGAGTTCAGGAAGCGCAGTTAGCTTTCCAGTTTCTGGGGAGAGCACGTCACAGAGAGAGGTGGAAATGGACATTGTGGGAGCCCATCCCTGCATTTGCCACACCCCAAACATCCAAAAATAGGAAATGCATTTGATGGCTTTAAACGACTTTGTAGATGCTTTTGATTTAGCTGTTTACTTAAGGAGCATGAGATGGAAGCATATGTAATGCATGATCTCAACTGTGTGAAAAATATATAGGGGACAAAACAATGTGGAGAAATGTGCCAGTGCACATGAAACTAAGGGAGATTTTCTTTCTCATAAGTATACCTTTTCTACAGTGATCTTAAATTAACTGTAGAATCCTCATTTCCCATGAAAACAAGCAAATTCATGTTTGATAAATAAATGCAAGAATTAGTGACATAAACAGAAAATAAGTACCCATTACTATTTGTTCTGCTGTTTTAGGGTTTAAAGAAATCCAGGAAAAGCTTTCTCATTTACCTCTAAACTTGGCTTTTTCACAGTAGCCTTGAGTTGTGGCTGCTGAGATAATAGTATAGGTAGCACAGTTTAGCCATTTAGATATGCATTTAGGTTTTGTGTATATGTGTGTGTCTTAGGCAATATATAGATAAATATATATAAATATCAATCTATAATGTTCATATGTATAACATGCAAATATATAATTTTGTATAAATATAGCTATATATAAATACATATTATATGTAAATACATAATATTTATGTTAAATTATATGACTAGTATATTAGTTAGTGTTCTCCAGAGAAACAGAACCAAAAAGAGATATACAGGTAAATAGACAGACTGAATGACAAAACAATTGATTTGTTATAAGGAATTAATTATGGAGGATAGGAAGTCCCACCATCTACGGTCTGCAAGGGGGACCCAGGAAAGCTGGTGGGCTAGTTCCAATATGAGCCTGAAGGACTGAGAACCAAGAAAACCATGGTGTAAGTTTTAGCCCAGATCCAGAGGCCTGAGAACTGAGAGTGTAAATTATGGTCCGAAAGCAGAAGACTGGTATCCCAGCTCAAGTAGGCAGGTAGAGGGAGTGAATTCTCACTTTCTCTGATGTTTTGTTCTATTCAGATACTCAAGAGATTGGACAATACATATCCACAGTGGGAGGGCCATCTTTCTTACCCAGTCCACCATACAATGCTAATTTCATCTGGAAACGTCCTCATAGACACACCCAGAAATACTGTTTACCCAAATATCTGGGCACCTGTGACTTAGTCAAGTTGACACTGAAAATTAACCATCATAACTACACAGAGTCTTAAGTTAATGTTAATATATAAAGAAACTAATTTTATTTATTAATCATAATTATAAATCAATAAGTAAAATAATTGCTTGTAAAGCAAAATGAAACCCAGAAATGCAGTATGTATATATGGTCTTTTCAAAGTTAACTGGCGATATTATATACTTTGCGTTCTCATAGAATGCTGCTTTTAATTAAAATTCCATTGGTAGTTTGGAGTGAATAATTTTTATTGTTTAGCAACTTTGACAAATTTCACTCATTGTTCAGTGTCTTTTCTCTTCCTTAGATATTAGAGATTTTCTTTTTGGAAAATTAGCAATTTTCTAATTTAAATCATTTCCTGGAATAAAACTATCTTAGTAGAGCGAACGTTATTCCCCCCTCCCCCCTATAATTATTCCTTGTGAGGCAGCTTTTATTGCTAAACAGCTTTCTGGACCACGCTTTCCAACTTAGCATATGACCGAGCATGTGACTTTCCTCAGCTATTCTGGGGGAATGACTTAACTGCCCCACCATATTACAAGACACCCTTGCAAGGTGATGCCAAAAAGGTATAGACTATCATATGCAACTAAAAATAACCCAATAGATAGAAATAAACTCTTTTCCTTAATTCATCTTCATATATTTGGCCTCCTATCCTAATACCTAATGGTTATAGGGCATGCTGTTAAGAAGGTTCTAATATATGCACTGTTTTTCATTTGTTTGTTTTTTTACTTTTCCATTTTTGAACAGTGAGCAAAGAATGGTGTTATTAACCATATTTTAGAGAGATAGGAGAATGACTGCTGTGTATATGTAACATAAACTGTGTTACTCAAAATACTTTTTAGTATAGGCAGACAGTGATGGAAGACAGATAGAAATGGAAAAAATTGCCATGTGCCTTGCATCTAATGTAGGTGTAAGTAGGGAAAATGGTTTACTTTAAAAGCTGATGTAATCTACTTGGATCACAACCTGAAATGGAAATAGATGCTCTGTGTTCAACAACTGTAATATAATTAACTCTTGGGCTCTGTTTTTACCTAGCCACAGGATCAACAGCTTTGCAGTCTCCTGAGGTTTGTTAGGGGGTGTTTGCAGTTCACGACTTGAGAGAACTGGAGGTGAAATGAAATGAGTGTATGATTAGTCCTTGAAGTTGAAGAGAACAAGCGAGACACATCTCACCTCCTTCTTTGCTATTTTCTTCCCTTTGTCGTTTCCCTCTCCATCTTTGTTCAGTGCGACAGAAAATAATGGGATCAGTGATTGGGAGGAAAGGGATTTTTGTTCCTTTTCTCTCTTTGTAGCTCAGTCTCTGTGTCACACAAGCTTCTGATTGCCTGATTTTGTCTTCCCTTTTTTTTCTTCTTTTTAAATTCACATTCTCTTCCTTTTGTTCCTTTATTTTCTATTGTCGTGTTCTCTGTCTCTTTTCCTTTTCCTTTCCATCTGTCCCCACTCCTCCTTTTTCCCAGGTGATGGGATAAATTGGAGAGTTAGGGCAGTAATAGTGTGATGAGCAGGTTGGGTGTCTGAAAGAGCCAAGCAGCTCAGGCGAGTCCGTCTAGGTTCTGGGAGGTAAATTAAATATGGCTGAAGGGATTTCCCAGGTGTAGGCTTGAGATGGTATCTCCAGTATATGATCTAGCCTGCATGTGATATTTTGGGAACCATGACATTTCCACACTTCCAGTAGAAGATACAAAAACACTGAAAGTGCCAGTGGAGAAGCAGGGCCCCAAGGTTGGGGAAAGCAGCCATGAGTTACTGAGACAAGAGAGGGAGCCACTGACTGCAGCAGTGGTAGCCAACTTGGTGTCCAGAAGAACCAGAGGTACCAGCCACACAGTTCATGGACAGCAGTGCTGGACCCCAAGGACAAGACAAGATCAACCACATTAGAGACAACCTAAGGGTCGGCCATTTCTAGGAGGAGCCAGAAGGTGAGGAGCAGGAGAGAGCTCCTGAGAGGGAAAACCAGCTCTGGTGGAGTTTCCATTTTAAATAGATGTGCTATTTACCCCAAAGACTGTTTTACTTAAAAGACACTGCATTGCTTTTAATTGACAAATGTAAGATGTTTTTGTTGTTGTTGTTGTTGTTTTTTCGTGCTATTAGCAAGCATGGGAGCACCAGAATAAGATGAAGGCACTGTAAGGTAGAAAAAATGCTAGCCTTTTCAAATGGGAGTTGTGTATAAATTTCAATCCTACTACTAGGTGTGTGTGTGTGTGTGTGTGTGTGTGTGTGTGTGTGTAAGATAAAATCAGTATGTTAATAGAGGTCAATGCTGAATGGTAGAATTGGGAGATTATTGATTTATTTTTCCTTCTCTCTCTCATATTTAATATATATTTTTTGAATAACTACTATATGCCAAACAAACTTCTTTGTGCTGATCTTTATGTTTCAGTTGCTCTATATTTGTACAAGTACAATATTTTGCTTTTGTAAAGAGAAAATTATAATTCAGTGTTATTTAAAAATTATCCAGTTCTCTCATTGTGGTATTTGAATGAATCATATGTCACCATGTGAGTTATAAACTAGACCTTGGAGTTGACCTTCTGCTCTTGAGTATGTGCTTTTGAGGTTGGTTAATTGTAAATTCAAGGTTTTCAGGAATCATTTTGTAGAACTTTTATAGAGCTTAATTCTCATGCAAACCTTCTCAATCATCATTTGAGGCTTATCATGTTGTGATTATGTGCAAACTGGCATTCTGACTTGATCTTCAGAAGTAGAGTACATTTGCCAGTTAGCATGATACCCTTGTACTCAAATGGTCATACCCAAAATGGGTTTAGGAGCTTCGTGTGAAAGTCAAAGGCAAGTCTAGCAGTTGATTCTGTTCTTGAGGTAATGATCTCTCTGTACCAAACCAAATACAAGGGGTTTCTGTGCAGGTAGATCATGGACACCCTAATAGGCCATGGAAGCCTGCACACACACACATGCCAACTATATCCTGCCTAGAAAGTGTTTTTTTTAAATTGTTTACTTATAACTTGCATCCTTGGAGATAATGTTTATTTCTGTAGAATTCTTTAAGAATTTCTTCCTCATCACTTGTTTTTTCACAAAGGAGAGGAATGGTGATGATGATGATGGTGGTGATGAAGATGATGGTGGTGACGTTTTAGATGAAAGCCAAAAATTATAAGACTTCTTATGTGCCAAGCACTGTTCTAAGTGCAGCAGCACACATATGAAGTCATTCAGTGCTCACAACAACTCTGTAAGTAGGTGCTCTTAATACCTCTGAGTTTTTTCAGATGAGAAAATTGGGGCATAAAGAGATGAAGTAACTTGCTGGAGTTTGTAGTTTGCTTGTGGAAGAGGCTGAACATACAGTCTTCTCAAAGTACCTTCTCTGTTATTGAAAGCC
This sequence comes from Pipistrellus hanaki, assembly GCF_964339955.1. Taxonomy (NCBI): domain Eukaryota; kingdom Metazoa; phylum Chordata; class Mammalia; order Chiroptera; family Vespertilionidae; genus Pipistrellus; species Pipistrellus hanaki. The sequence goes on from NC_140505.1 coordinate 160,514,932, forward strand.
ACATTTTGAGACCATCATGTATGGTATATTAGAAAATTTTGTAAGATATGTGGAAAAATCAATGGGCTTCTAATACGCAATCTGTTTTTTAAAATACAAGGTGATAGCTTTTGTCAACATTGACATAATTTTTTTAAACTTAAAGATTGAAATTCACAGATTAGAATATACCTCACTTAATTTTATTTCTCACAAGGAATTAATATATGATTTTAAAGTTTAGTATGCCTTAAGTTCATATTTAAATTTAGGAAAGTAAGAATAATTGCTATTTTGAGAACCTCAAAAGTGAGAAACCATAAAAAAAACACCTATCAGAAAAACAAGCATAACTTCATTTGTCCTGGAAAAAATAAAATTAAAAATCATATGTAATCCTTGGATGTTTGTCAAAAATTACCATATTCTGTTTACAAGAAAATGAACTAGTATCTAGTGAGAGATTTATATTTCAGAGTGCTATTCAGTTTCTAATTACCCATTTTCTGGTTAAAGGCAAAGAAATAGTTTGCATAAAAACCATGGAAAGAAAATGTTGCTTTACAAACAAGAAGGCAATCAAAAGTGTCTCATATTATCTTATTATTCCTAAAAAAATCATTTTTTGTTTTTTCCTGTGGCATATTTTGAAATGAAATGCATTTTATGAAAAATTACAATGATGTTTAGAAACTCACCCATTCCTTTATGCATTTATTCATTTCACAGTGAATGTCTTTACTGTATTAGGTATATTGTTATGCTTAGCAAACACAAAGATAAAGGACATTAGTTTTTTCTGAAGGAACTCAGTAAATGAGCCATAAAAATTAAAGAGATAATTATATTCAGTTCATACTTATCCATCTCTGAAAGGATTGTCTCAAGTTCTTATCCTCTTAGAAGCATCCCAGTTTAGTTTGGAATGCCCATCCTATAAATATTTTAAAAGTTTGCACTCTTAGGACGTATATTAACGTGAACTGTGTATGAATGGAATAGTCTGGTATGATGTGTGTGGTTTTTTTGCAGTCTGGTAAAATATTCTCCTGTGGAAGAAATACTCCCACAGGATAAGAAGGTACAGAGGAGGAAAGATTTGTAAATCAACACAAAATTAATGTTCATTGACAGAGGAAAAGGAAGCAACAGCTGTGTAAACAAACATCTGTGCAAAGACAGAAAAATAACAGTGAGCAGCCATGAACACGGCAAATGGTCTAAAATATGAGAAAAGCGAGTAAATAATATGAGGAAATGAGTTATACCACTGGAACTTACTGAAAGCTTTGAACAGGAAGAGTACATTATAAGGGAAGTGTTCAAATATGAGTTATTGTAGAGGAAAAATTAGAAAATTATTTTATGTAAAAGTGAACTTTAAAAACGAAATACACTTAAAAGATGAATTAACTTGCACGTTTGTGAATCTTTTGTAAATGTGCTTTATATGATACAAGCAACAATATAATAATATTAAAAAATTAAGGCCTAGCCGAAACCGGTTTGGCTCAATGGATAGAGTGTCGGCTTGGGGACTGAAAGGTGGTCCCAGGTTCGATTCCGGTCAAGGGCATGTACCTTGGTTGCAGGCACATCCCCAGTAGGGGGTGTGCAAGAGGCAGCTGATCGATGACTCTCTCTCATCGATGTTTCTAATTCTCTATCTCTCTCCCTTCCTCTCTGTACAAAATCAATAAAAATATATTTTTTTAAAAAAAATTAAGGCCTAGAGAATTTGGCTCAGTTGGCCTGTGGACTGAAGGGTCCTGGGTTCAATTCCTGTCAAGGGCATATGCCCGGGTTGCGGGCTTGATCCCTAGTAGGGGATGCTCAGGGAGCAGCCGACCAATGATTCTCTCTCATCATTAATGTTTCTAGCTCTCTCTCCCTCTTCCTTCCTCTCTGAAGTCAACAAAAATATATTTTTTTTAATGTAAAAGAATAAAATTACCACATGTTCCTAATTTATTGTGTTGAAAAGAGTAAACTCAAAACTCACAATTATTTTGCTTTGTATTTATGTGACTACTAAGGTGCCTGACTTTTCAAAGGGAAATATTTAATAACACAAGTAACTCATAAATGTATTCACCTTCTAAAAAATGAAACCATTCCAGGTGAAGCTAAAGTTTCCCTTGACCAATTAAGCCAAAGAACATAAATGCAAAATCCATGGACACAGACAACATGGTAATGGTCTGAGGGAAGTCCGAACCAGGGTTGGGTGGATGGGGGCAAAATGGGAAAAATAGGGACATCTGTAATAGTGTCAACAATAAAAATAAAGACAAATAAATAAATAAAGCTTCCCTTGGCCCTTTACCCCTCCCCCATACTTACTATTCCCACAGGTTGGCATTATTTTCAGCTTAATGTGAATCCTAACATTTCCCCATGTATTTATAATACATACATATGTGTTACTATAGAAAATATATACTAGTTATCTTTATCTGGTGTGATAATCCACTATACAAATTGCAGTAGTAATTATGGAATTTCTTTGTTTTTCATAGAACATCTTGCCTTGGAAATATTTCCACTTCAATACAAATAGAGCTGTCTTATTAAAACAACTGCTTTGTATCCAGAGTCTGGATACAACTGTCTGGATACAACTGTTTTACTATTCCCTTCCTGATAGACTTCTAGGTTGCTTCTGATTTTCTGCATCCTTCAGCAAACATTTGTGCATCTTTTCTTGGTGCCATGTGCCCAGTGCCCTTTCTGGTGCTGTGGATTGAGCAGCAAATAAAGCAAAGATCTCCCTGCGGACATTCAAGAAGACACAAACAATGCACATGTACTAAAATGTCATGTAGTGATAGGGACTGTGAAGAACTGCAGCAAAGGTGAGAGAGGAGGTGGGTGGCCAGAAGAGGCTTCTCGGAGGGCTTTCTTTTGAGTCCAGCCCGATGAGAAGTGAGGGAGGTTGCTCTGTAAATAGCAAGGGTACCAGGTGAGAAACGGAAGTGCTGGGTCAGGAGGTGTGTGGATTAAAAGTGCCAAATCACCTTTGGAACTGTCTGTGACAATTCATACTCCTGTTTGAAGCACGGAAGTACCCATTTCTCCCATTTTTTCTAATAATTATTGACATGCTTCTTAATTTTTTACCAATTTGATGTGTGGAAAACTGTTCCTTTGCTGTACTTTTAATTGGTATAAATTTCATGCTTGTGATTTTGCATATTTTATTTTTATTTTTTTATTTTATTATTATTTTTTAATATATTTTATTGATTTTTCACAGAGAGGAAGAGAGAGGGATAGATAGTTAGAAACATCGATGAGAGAGAATCATCGACCAGCTGCCTCTTGCACACCCCCTACTGGGGATGTGCCCGCAACCAAGGTACATGCCCTCAACCGGAATCAAACCCGGGACCTTTCAATCCACAAGCCGACGCTCTATCCACTGAGCCAAACCGGTCCCGTTGGCATATTTTATTTTTATTTATTTAATTTATTTTTTTTCCAGTGTCAATTTTAAAAACAATCTTTAGTGTTGAAAATATTACATAGGTTTTTTTTCCCCCCTACCCCCGACAATAAACCTCTTCCAGCCCACTCCCATCCTCCTTACCCCTCAGGCACTCACCACCCCATTGTCTGTATCCATGAGTTATGTATATATGCATACAAGTTCATTGGTTGATCTCTTCCCACCAGCCTCCCCTGCCTTTTGTTTGAGATTCAACAATCATGTTGTATATATTGGCTCTTTGAATGTGCTCATCTCTGACTTGGCAGTTCTAAATTTATAATGTATCTTTGTTTTATTATGTATTTCTAAAATATGATTGCTGTTGTGTAAAGAAGCTATGATGTGTTGTTGTTTTTTTAAGACTATGTTTTTAGAGCACTTTTCGGTTTGCAGCAAAATTGAGAGAAGAAAGTACAAAGATTTCCCATATACCTCATACCCACATGTGCACAGCCTCTGCCATTACCAGTCTCCACATCAGAGTGGTACATTTGTTATAATTGATGAACCTACATCAGCACATTATAATCACCCGAAATCCCTAGTTTACAGTACATTATGGGTCACTCTTGGTGTTGTACATATTGTTGGTTTGGACAAGTATATAATGACATATTTCCATCATTATGGTATCATGTAATTTCTTTTCACTGCCATAAAAACCCTCTGTGCTCCCCACCTATTCATTTTATTATTCCCTTCCAACCGTGGGTAACCACTGATTTTTATAGTCTCCATAGTTTTACCTTTTCCAGAATGTCATTAAGTTGGAATCATGCAGTATGTGGCCTTTTCAGATTGACTTCTTTAACTTAGTAATATGCATTTAATATTTCTCCCTGTCTTGTCGTGGCTTGATAGGTCATTTCTTTTTAGTGCTGAGCTATCCATTGTATGATTTAATAGTTTTTCTATCCATTCACCTACTAAAGGACATCTTGGTTGCTCCAAGTTTTGGCACTTATGAATATGCTTGTGCAGGTTTCTTTGTGGATATACATTTTCAACACCTTTGGGTATACCAAGAATTGTGATTGCTAGATTGCATGGTAAAGTCTAATTTTGTAAGAAACCACCAAACTGCCTTTCAAAGTGGCTGTACCATTTTTAAAAAATATATTTTATTGATTTTTTACAGAGAGGAGGAGAGAGGGATAGAGAGCTAGAAACGTCAATGAGAGAGAAATATCAACCAGCTGCCTCTTGCACACCCCCTACCGAGGATGTGCCCGCAACCAATGTATATGCCCTTGACCAGAATCGAACCTGGGACCTTTCAGTCCGCAGACCGACACTCTACTACTGAGCCAAACAGATTTCAGCATGGCTGTACCATTTTGCATTCCCATCACAATGAATGATGAACCCTGGCTGGGTTTGCTCAGTGGATAGAGCATTGGCCCATGGACTGAAGGGTCCTATGTTCAATTCTAGTCAAGGACACATGTCCAGGTTATACCTCAATCCCAAGTAGGGGTGGGGTGGGGCTTCAGGAAGCAGCCAATCAATGATTCTCTCTCATCATGGTTTCTATCTCTCTTCCTCTCCCTACTTTTCTGAAATCAATAAAAATATATTTAGAAAAAAATAATAAATGATGAGCAACAAGGGACTTATATATGCAAAAAATATAACTGGAATGGTACACATACAGGAATGACTGGAGCATAGGATGAAGTCATGAAGAGTAACTGAGTTATGAGGCTGGAAAGATAAGCTGGACACCACTCTTACAATTCTGATTTAATTTTATAATAATTTGGTAAAGTTCAAAACCATTTCTGTTAAACTCTTGATTAGGATAACATTAAATATAACAAGTATGCCATAAATAGTTATTAAGTTGCATTAAATAATTGACTTAATGTTATTTATTGAAAAATGAAGTAGATAAAAGTAATACAATACAATGTATAGTATGGTCTGGCTTTTAAACAATAGTAATAAAATTAAGAGTATAGTAAATCCAAGATGTGTGTTCCTTTTCAAAGTTAAAACTCAAGGAAGGAAGACTACCCTCTTTAAGAATAATCAGTCAGCTTTAAGACAGGGAACAGAAAATCAATTGCCTTGATTATACTGGAGCTGTCTCTAATTCACCTTCGTATGTGGTCCACTACAAAAATAGGGAAAGTTCCATCAGCCAGCAGAGCCCTGTGGAATAGGAGTCACTTGGCGCAGCAATAAGGAATGAGTTGTTTAAGGAAACAAAAGGGAACAACTGGAAGAATACTAACTGCTCTGGAATGTTGCTGGTGGAATGAGACCTAGAATGTAACTCTGAGAACAGAATGGACATTGGAAGAATTTTCTCTTATAAGGTCCAATAGTGTTTGAAAGACAGAAGGGGGTAATTCAGTACAGGTGGAGAAATTGGAAGTTTTAAAGAGGGGAAACCCACTTTGAACAAGAGTTCTTTAGAAAATGAATGTGAAATAGCTTGTTCCATGACACAGTGGGGAAGACGGAGCACTTCTTCTTCTTAGAATTGCAACAAGGATAATATCCTATATAATAAAAGGCTAATATGCAAATTGGCTGAACAGTGGAACAACTGGTTGCTATGATGCGCATTGACCACCAAGGGACAGATGCTCAACTCGGGAGCTACCCCCTGGTGGTCAGTGTGCTCCCACAGGGGGAACACTGCTCAGCCAGAAGCCAACCTCCTGGCTGGTGAGCACAGAAGTGGTGGCAGGAGCTTCCCTTGCTTCCACAGCAGCACTAAGGATGTCTGACTGATGGCTCCAGGACTGCGAGAAGGCACAGACTGGCCTGAGGGACCCCCCAAGTGCACAAATTTTGTGCACCAGACCTCTAGTTGAAGATATAAAGAAAGCGGTGTTGAGGAATAGATGCAGAGAACTAGACAAATTATGTTAATGGCTTTGATCTTCTAAATAAGTATATCCCCTGGACACTTATATAACAATCACTGGGGAGTGCTGGATAAAAATTTATCTCCCTGGACAGCTCTCATCAGAAAGTGACATCACATCATTCCAACTATAGTTTGAGAACCACTGTTCAAACTAAGTAGAATACTGTCTGCAGTGTGTGTCTACATTATTGAGAAAGAATTACTGTTTAGGAGGAGAGATAGGGATGGGCAATTAAGAAGGATGAAAGATTGCCTGGGCAATATGGCTCAATGGTTGAGCCTCGACCTATGAACTAGGATATCACGGTTCGATTATTGGTCAAGGCACATGCCCCAGTTGCAATGCCTTGTAGAGGTAGTGCAGGAGGCAACCAATCAATGATTCTCTCTGATCATTGATGTTTCTATCACTCCTCTCTCTTCCTCTCTTAAATCAATAAAAAACATTTTTAAAAAGGATGAAAAATTTGATATTTTCTAAGCAGAGCCTATTTGGAAGTTGGGAAATGGAAATTTCTGCTAGAGAAGCTAGCTCAGCTCCAAAACATGGTTCAATGGGCTTCCCTGACTTCTTCTATGGTACAGTGATTCCACCTAAAAATGCTGTGATCTCTTCTCTATTTGTCAGAGCCCAGGAAATATTGCTAAAGCAGGCTGCCGAATCAAGGACATGAAGAAAACTCGAGCAATTTTCCTTCCTTTGGGCTTGAGAAACACCCCTTTCATGGCAGGCAAGGTTAATAACACTGGTTGCTGCATAACATCCTGTGGATTTGTGTATTCATAACTTTGGTTTCACATAATTATGATGTCAGGCCAGCCTCCTTCTGCTAGCTGTGGCTCAGTTCCATTCTCAGATGCTGCTGCTCCTTCTGCACATAACCTGAGAGTGGCTCCCCTTCCTGTGGAAGAAAACGAAGGTTGCAAGGCCCTAGCCTACTTCATTGTCTTTCTTTGTTTTCACTTGAGCTACTCCAGCAACTTCTTAACTGGTCTTTAGTTCACCAGCCTCTTCCTTCTCCAGAACACCTTCTCAACTGCCAGAGTTACCTTTCTTGACATGGACTGACCACTAATCAAATGATGAGATATTTTGTAACCCAAATAGTAAATCCTGTAAGTACTTACTGCTGTGAAGACTCCCCAAGGCCACAGAATGAAGTCCAAACAAAGGAGAGATGCACAAGTTTTTTGCCACATGCCTCATCCGTCACCACAGCCTCCGTCAATTCCAGCCTTGCTTGGTACAGGAGCACTGAATCCTCATCATTGTTTTAGTACACTCTATACCCTTGTCAGTGACCAAAGTGTCCAAAAGATTGTGTCATTAAATTTTTAATTCTTCTGACACATAGGATGCATACCATAAATTTTAGGTGCACATAGTTGACCTTTCACTTCATATAACCCAAAATTAAAGAAAATAGGAAAGAAGTGTTCTTTGGTGCAAGCAACATGGGCAACTCTTAGCATCATTTTATAACAAGTTTTTTAATGTAATATTATAGTTATAAAATAGCATTGATTGATCTGAATACTTGCAGAATCATAGAATTTCAAAATGAAGAAGCATTTTAGAAGACGTTCCTTTGATTTGCAGATGTGGAATCAGTCCTGTGCTGAGGTCAGACCACACAAATAGCTTTTATCAAAATCTATTCAATAACCAAAACCTTTTCAATTCATGGGTATTAAACCATCCTTACATTCCAGGCAAATGAAATGTGGAAGAGAACAAAATGTGCAATTCACTTTAGTTAAGAGAATATCTCATTAAGGACTCTCAAACTGAGTCTAGATTGCTGAGATGGGGGAAAGCCAAGCTACATGATGAGAGATAATTGGAAGTTCAAGGATATATGAGCAATCAAGTCCATCAGAAGAGCAGCAGAGTGGGTGTTGATTAATGTCTTTTCTCCAGGGTAATTGAGCCTCTTTTTCTCTTTAATAGGTTTCAGAACCTTCTGTGGTCCAGAAAGACATTTGTGGACAACATGAAAATTTATAACCACAGCTACATCTATATGCCTGCTTTTTCTATGAAGACAGGAACAGAGCCTTCCCTCCGGGTTTATTATACACTGTCAGATGTTGGTGCCAATCAAACAGTGCTCTTTGCTAACCCAAACTTTCTGCGTAGCATTGGGAAGTTCTGGAAAAGTAGGGGAATTCATGCCAAACGGCTGTCCACAGGACTCTTTCTGGTGAGCGCAGCCCTGGGTCTCTGTGAGGAGGTGGCCATCTATGGCTTCTGGCCCTTCTCTGTGAACATGCATGAGCAGCCCATCAGCCACCACTACTATGATAACGTCTTGCCCTTTTCTGGCTTTCATGCCATGCCGGAGGAATTTCTCCAACTCTGGTACCTTCATAAAGTTGGTGCACTGAGAATGCAGCTGGACCCGTGTGAGGATACCTCCCTACAGCCCACTTCCTAGGGACAGTGGGAAAAGGAAGAACTAATATTCACTCTGAAATAAAGCATATGCGCGCGCACACACACACACACACACACACACACACACAACTAAACAAAGCTCATTTCCATGAATCCACATGACTGGTATTTCAAAAATCTGTAACAAGTATTGGAGAGTTCCAAATGTATTATGTACCTACCCAGCACACCCTGATATAAGACAAATCAGCTTACTGGTTACTGCTCATAAAGCTTATACCAGCATGAGATGAAAACCTTACCCCCAAATGCTTGCCACAATTGAACAGAATTGTTTTACTCATTCTGACTCTCTCCAACATATTGTGAGTGGATCCTGTGTTGAGTATGATCATATTAGGTAGATTCATACAAGTAAAGGGGTGTGAATTAGTAGCTATCTATTCTCATAGTCACAGGTAGGACTATTTTGAAAGCCAAACTCTTGACAGACTACAAGCAGCCAGATGTGTTTACATATAAGAGAAAGGTAAAGGAAGCCTTTTATTATCTTTGTTCTTTGAGATGCCTTATTCTAAAAGGAGATGCTAGAAATCACTATCTTTATTTTTTTAAGTATCACCAAAATTTAGGTAAATTGTGCCAAAAATTTGTTTTATATTTTAATGGTAGAAATTCAGTACACAATATAGATGAAAACAGGTGGCATTTTAGGTAGGTTAATATAAAAGTTATTAGGATAATAATGGCATTGGGAAATTACATCATTGAAACAGGTAACTTCTAAATAAGATTGAATATCAAGGTTATTATAGAAATCATCAGTTGAAATGTGAGTGGTTGATAAAACATAGATTATTCTGAATCTCAGAAAGTTAAAAATTTTAGAGTATTGTTTCTGTGCAGAACTGATTTGCTATTTTTATGCTATATGGCAGGAAAAATGTAGTAAGAATGTACTATTGAGTGAGCTGTATTAAATATGTGCTATACATGCAATCCTGAATATAGTTCCCCTTTTGAGCTGTTGTTATTATTTAATAATTACCTTTAAAAAGAATAAATTTAACCTATACACTTATTCAGAAAGATAAAAGGGCTAACGAAAAACACATAGAAATGTTAATAAAATATGTCATTCAAATTAGTGTTTAATTGTTAAAATTGTTAAAATGTAATTAATGTGTCCCATAAAGCCAGTGAATCACAGTTCCATTGAAAGTACTATCTAGAAATGTTTCATCTTGTTTTGATTCCTGGGATAGATTTGTGCAATAGATTTGTACAATGTTTAATTATAAATTTGTGGTTTCTGAAAGGCAAGACCGATCCCAAACTCATAACATTTACTTGGACCATTGCTTCTCAAATGGGGTGATTTTCCTCCTCCATCTGGTGGCATTTGGCAATGTCTGGAGACATTTTTGATTGTCATGATTTGGAGAGAGCTACTGGCATCTAGTGGGTAGAGGCCAGGAATCCTGCTTAACACTCATGATGCACAGGTCAGATTTTCCACTAGAAAGAATCATGCAGTCTAAAATGTCAGTAGTGCCAAGGATGAAAAGCCCTAGATTAGACCAAAACATTTTGATGGTTCCATAGTGTTTTCACTTAGGGATACATACACCTGCTCATGTCATTGAAAGTGTGGTGACAAGTTAATGGGAATATTTTCTTAGAGTAGATTAAAGTTTGGCCTTACTTTAGAGGTATGCCATACATATTTCTGTGATTAGTTAGATGTATCTAAACCTAAGCTTGTGAGTATATGTGCTTATGTGTGTGTGTGTGTGCATGTATGTGTAGACTAAACTTGTGCATCTGTCATTTTAAAATACACGTGCTCCCAAGTAAGGATGTCTCTAGAATTATCTTACAGAATACTCTGGAATTCTCTATTACTATGAAGAAATTGAATTCTAAACTCTCCTTATTTTGTTTTTCTGAAATTGAGGACTTTAGAATTGTGCCTCACACTTTGCCAAATTTAGCCAATTACATTTTTATATTACTGGCTCTTAAGATTCATCTAAAAAGATATTCAAGTTATGGTAGACACATTCAATAAAAAAGTATTTAATCACTTTTAATGCATCTGCCAAAAGAAGGCATTACTACTTCTAAGTTTTAAAGTTATTTAGTGAAAAATTAGGTGGCTCCAAAAGGGCAAAAGAAAGGGTGAAAAAACTGAAAATAAGTTCCGGATGAGACTTTTTATTAGCTATAATTTGAGAATTACGTTGAGGCTGATGATCATGAATGAGGATGATCTCTGTTTAATTTTTATTGCACTTCATAAAATTAAGATAGGTGAAAGATTAAGTCATTACATAGAGAAAATAATTTTTTTAATTTTAACTTTTTATTTTTATTGAATTTATTGGGATGACACTAGTGAATAAGTTTATATGTTTGAGATGTACAATTCTATAATACATCATCTATATATTGTATTGTGTGTTCACCATTCTAAGTCAAGTATCCTCCCATCATCAATTATCTCCCCCATTCCCTCTCCTACCTCCCCGTCTGATAATCACATACTTTGTGCATATGAGTTGGGATTAAGAAAAAAAAAGCAAAATAATTTTATATGAAAGATTTTTATATCAAGAGGACATTAGACATGACAAGCTCTATATAGAATATTTGACCAACAGTTTATATGACACTATGCATCTAACCTGAAATTAGCACAAGAAGTTGAAGAGTGCTTCCTGGATTTTGTTTCTGTTTAGTTCACTTTTAGCTATTTTAACAAAGGCAAATGATCTAGATGATCCTGAATGGCAGATGTTCAGTCAATCTATGTTTGGCTTTGTGGTGTCTCATTCCCTTCTTTTGGCTAAGAAGTTTGTTTAAGTTAAATATAAATTACACCTAAAGCAAAGGACAACATGGCTTAAAAGTCTACTTGGGCCACCTGGTGTGGCTCAGTGGTTGAGTGTCAACCCAGAAACCAAGAGGTCACGGTTTGATTCCCATTCAGGGCACATGCCTGGGTTGCAGGCTTAATTCTCAGTGTGGGATGTGCAAGAGGCAGCCCATCAATGATGTTCCTCTCTCTCTCATTGATGTTTCTATCTCCCAATCCCCTTACCTCCCTCTGAAAATTAATAAAAGCATATTTTGTAAGTCTACTTGGAAAATAACTGAAGAATTCCTAGAATTCTAAATTTACCCAAAATATTTTTAATTAGTCAAAATATTCATAGGAGTATTACAGATCATTTCAAATGGAAATGATATCAATAACATTCCTTTTGTCAGCAATGATGGTAGTTGTATACTATGCACAGCCTCTTATTTCTTTGTGTGGAAAACTGATGACCTGTCATTTTAATTGGTATATTTAAAAATATGGACTTGGTGAAAATGTTTAACTGAGAAATCTTGTTAGGAGCAACCTAAGAGGAAGAAATGTCACAGCCCATTTAAAATTTTATAAAACTCTTATTGTGTGTTGAATGAAAAATTTCTCACCAGAACCAGGGAGCATACCTGTTCTATTATGTTTGCAGAGTTCCAGTGATCAAAGCTATAAAGATTTTTGTGGGAACTTGAGGACAAGTGTGTGGAGAAGTAAGGGCTGAGTGCAAAACTGTGCTTTGTCTTTCTTCATCTTCCAGTGTAATTAGAGGTTGACTCTCTGAGTATATGACTCCTGGTGGGTACGTGTCAGGGCTGGAAGTGGGTAAATCACTCCCGGCACCTTCAACTTCGGTCAAGCTTCTAACACAGTCAGCAGGAACTATAAATATGACCAGCAGTTTTGACAACTTCAGTCCACTGTGTGCCAGGCAGTGGATGAAGCAAGTGGAAGGAGGAGACAAAAGGTCAAGCTTTCAGGAGACAAAGGGTCAGAGAAGTCTCTGTGCTTGACCTTGGCTTTCAAGCACCACCTTCCTCTGTCCAATCCCATGGCCTCACTGTCGAGAGGAGCTAGTAGCCTTGTGACTAGAGAGCTGGTGTGGAAATTTGCTGAGAAGCTTAAAATGTTACACTGTCTTATACAAGGTATTCTTTTTTTGTTGCTGTTAATTTCCCCCCCTTAAACGTGTGCTCTCTAAATTTGGGTGTCTTGTGACAGAGTTCTAGTCACCCTGACCTAATTATGGCCCTGCCAGTGATTATTAAAAGTGGAGCTCCCCTAAACCCCCACTTTCAGATGGATTTTCTGAGTCTTTGAAGATTGGGAGATGGTAATATTCCACCAGTTCCTACAGAGCCTCTTTTAAAGCCCTGGAGATTAACCCAGAAAAATCCAGAAGCCAAGAATGTCTGTTTATAAACTCCAAAATGTGAGGGCATATAATACTGAGGTTGAATAAGTAGATTTCGGAAAAACATATGAATCTACAATTGCCATAACCTTTGCCCTTCCTATCTTAAGAAAATGGTAACTATTGGCATTACCCTCATCCTATTCTTGTCCTTTGAATTTTTACATGCATCTTAGAGGTGAGAGATTGAAGCACGTGCATGAATGGAAAGCTCATTCAAACACAACACCACCTCTGCTTGCCGTTACCATAGGAAAATATACGGTTATGTTTCCTTCTAAGTTTCTTCCTTCTGGCGCCTGCATTTCTGATTTATTCTATCTCTAACGAATAAGTAATAAGTAACTTATTATAAATTGGCTTATAATACCTTTGAGCATTTGTGTGATAGCCAAAGACTATAACTCTATAACTTTTTTAAAGGAAAAAAAAAGATGAATTATATTTTGTTGATGCTTACTCATTTACCTACCTCCTCTGTGTTCCTATTGATCCAGGACTTTGTGGTGAAACTCTTTCTGATTTTGCTTTCCTTTTGAAGTTGTGGGATATAACCAATGTTGCAGAGCTGTCTAGGAGTTTTATAAAATAATACCCCAGTATATTGATCATATCTCTTTCTGCTTTTATGTAATTCGATTTTCTCCAGATATTTGCCACTTTAAAAGCACATGCTTCACACGATACCGACAGATAGCTACAAGATGTGATTTTATCCAGGGTATAGAAAAATTCAGGACTCAGATATGTCTGGTTTTCTCTGCACAGCAAGAGAAATGGATACTTATAATGCTAAAAAGAGTATAACCAGAATGAAAAAAAGGAATATAAAATCAGGGTTTTAATTGTGAAGGAGGATTAGAAGGGATCTTACTAGTAGAAGGATCTTACTAAGCAGAGAGCACAGAGGCTTTTGTCCTTCAGTGCAGTTTCCAAAATAGAACTTTTTCAAACATTTTAAAGGAAACGTACTGTCATGCAGTTGTTGTGACTAACGACGAAAGATGCTGGAGGAAGCAGTGTGAGAGCCAGACTGTGAGGCCCATAGGGAAGAAAACAGAAGACGGGGACCTGTTTGCTTCCTAGGACCATCACAGTTTATAGCTTCCCCACTTCTGGCCTCTCTCCAGCTGTGCTCTCCTTGGTGTTTGAGCCTAGACATGCCAACACTCCCATGTTCACATTCCTCTTTCATTTCCACTGTGACACATACTTCTGAAATAAGATTATTATTTAGATCTCTGTCATGATAAGGGAGCAATAGGAGGAAATTGACACCTTGATACCTGGTTGCATGGCCATCTGATGCTGTGCATAGTGAGTTTAAAATCTCTATAGTCCCCTGCTCCCACTATTACTTCAGTAATAGGCCTTTATATTCATCATTATGTAAGGAAATGTAGATGGATTTTCTCCCTTACGTTCTTGTGTACATACACGTACACACCCACTTTGCATTATGTATGCCCATTGAAAAGAGAAAGATGGTTGACTTGGTGGGGGGGTGGCGGAGGGTACCTTCACTTTTTCTGGCTTGGCTCCCAATTTCTTATCTATTTTCTTCATGTACTCCAGTCACTTTTAAGATGTAACCATGTCTGTTCCAAGTTGTATCTTTGCCATCAGCAAGAACTCTCACGAATGTAGTGAATGTGACTTTTATATAAATACACCATATAGTATTTAGGCCTTGAAGACCTCTGATAACAGTGTGTACATATCCTTTCTTGAAGCTATAGAACCTTCTCATTGAGAGCTATAGGTGATAGTTACAAGAGGATGCAGAGATATAGGTGATAATTACAAGAGGATGCAGAGATTAATAATGTTTTCTCCAGTGAATCCTAACATTCTTGGAAGCAAAGAATCAATTGGCTTTTGTTCCTCATTCATTCGTCAGTACTCATTCTTTGGGCTTTCTTGTTGGTAGGTTGGTATAGATATTCCTTCATAATATACAGGATTGATAATTTGGGATGATTGATGGCTATAGGGGTACATCAGACTGAGAGATGCTAGCAGGAAGTCAGAACAGACAAGGGTAGCTCCATTGCAACGCTTGCTTAATTTTTAAAAAGTCTGGAATATTCTAGAACTCTAGTTACCATATAGCATAGTTGTCTGAAAAGCTTTGAAAAAGAAAGTTTCTCTAAGCTCTCTAATTCAATGATTGCACATTAAACATTATTCCACAGGTGTGCAAGCTGTTTTTTCAAGAGCAAATCTGCAGAGGCTAGAGGTAAGAGGCAAAGAGAAAAGTTCCTCTCCTTTCTCTAACAGTATATAGGCTGACTACCAGTCGATGGATACATTTATTCTGTAAAAGGGTTTAGCTTAGAATATGAAATGAAATCACCCTTGAAGTGTACATGGAAATACTTCTTTATAATGAAGCCACAGTCTGCTGGCAGGAGGTGTAGGGAAAATCAGTACTCTTCATTCCTTCTTTCTCACGTAAAATAGAGCAGGTAAGAAAAAAACTTTAATTGGTACTTTTTATAGTTTGACTTAAAAAACACACACACACAGTACCTATCTCTGTTGGTTCTGCTTGAGCTATTTCTTTCCACAGACTCTAAAGCAATGTCATAGGAGGAGGTCTGCTGTAAAAACATGTCTTTTCCTTTGGTGTGTTCATTATAATTATGGCTGGTAGTGAGAAGGTTCACTAAGTTTCAATTTCTCTACCTCCCTTACTTGGAGAAAATCTGGAAATGTAACCTGTGAATAAAATATTTTTTAAAATACTTTGTGAAGTCTTTTTATTTCCCTGAAGTGAATGGGTAATCCTATTTCTTTTTCTATTCCTCCTTTATTTCATATCCATATCAGCTAAACTGATTTTATTCTTTTCTTCTGGATGAAAACTCATGCTGCTTAGTGAGAAAAATTACTTTAGAAATACAGAATTATAGATGCCATAAATAGAACATAAGAGCACTACTGGTACCTCTTACATGGCTGAAAGAAACTATCTATTAGGCAAATTAAAATAGAAAGAATTGAACATTTATTTAATATGACATGTACTCGAGCCTACTTTTTATAGCAATAAAATGTTTCCCATATGCAATGAATCAATATCTGTATGTGTGTCCTAGAGGTACTTTAATAAGTTCCTAATAAGATTTAAAACATTTAGATTCCCTTTCTGCTCACATGGGTGACTTTGACAAACCCAAGTGTACCTTCTTGACTGAATTACTTAGATAATTGCCTCAAACTCCCATTTTCCTTGGACTCTAGTGGCCCAATTCTGCCAGACACTTTCTCAGAGGGAGGACATCAGGAAGAGTGACCTTGGTCCATTTTTTATCATACATGTCTCCTCAGATATTGATCAAGATGTTTATGCAGATATTATTAGTTCTTTGATTTTATTCTCACATAACAGCCTTTTGGGCTACAGCTATTTTAGGACAGGACATTCTATTACCTAATGTTAAAACTTCATTATGTTAAATCTGAATCATTTGGGAGGGGAAACACAGCTCTAGTATAAATGTAGATATCCTAATCTATTCTCAGACCATATAAGGGAAACATATTTAACTTGTTTTTAACAACTATCATTAAGTTAAAAAAAAATCTAAATATTGCTGAGTCCTGATGTTCTGCTTTGTTTCGATTTAAGCATTCAAAAACAGATATTAAGAATCCAAAGGCATTAATTACTCAAGAATTCCTAAACCTTAAAGGATGGTAATTATAAGTCACAGACTATATTTTTACTTGAAAACTGATTATTTTGGATACACAGATTCTTGATGAAATGAAGAACTAAACATACAGGCTGATTGAGTTGAATCTTGATCAGGAGTCCAAGGATGAAGTAGAGGCTATATCTAATTACATTTAACATTTGTAATTCTAAGATATATTATCTTGTTTTGGAGATTTTGAAAATATGAGGAAACAAGTCCTTTGTTATTTCTTTCATATAGAATGAAAGCTATTTCTTTCCTTCTCAAGAGTTAGTTTCCAGACATGAATTTTAAAAACCTCAATATATGGGAACTTTTTCATAATAAACAATGCAACCAAAAGCTATATTACAAACGGCTTATTGGTCTTGCTCAGCCGGCTCAGCTCAGTGGTTGAATGATGACCTATGAACCAAGAGGTTATTGTTTGACCTCCATATCTGCCACTGTGTATAGAAGTCCATCGAGAAAGTGGTGGAATGTTTGATGCGTTGAGAGATCAAGAGTGGTTATCATAGAGCATATAGCAATTTCTCGCTGAAATGCATTTATTCTGGATTTGCCTTTCTCGTCCTCAACTCTTCTGCCAGTATCACCATCTATGAAGTTACAGAATGACTTCTTTACCATGTTGTGATCATATTATTACATGCAACATACTTTTGACCAAGGAACACATTTTATAGAAAGGACCTATGCTTATGGAATTAACAAGTCTTGTTTTTTATCATATCCTGTAAAGCATTCATTTTCAATGGGAGTGATATTGTCTCCACAAGAAAAACAATGGTTTTAGGAGGGGAAACATCTTAGACATTATAATGATATCTAAGATTTAAAAGTTTCATTTCGGGCAAGGATAGGGGAATAGCGAGAAAAAAGGTACACAAATGGGTGAAATTTAAGAAAGAATAAGTTGAATAAAACATTTTTAATATGGTAAGTTAGCAGTTAGGCTTAGTGGCTTAATCAGATTCAGGTTAAGATAACTTCCTAAGTGGTGTTCTTTAATTTGGCAATTTTAAATTCAGAATTGACAGAGTGAACAGCTTGTGTACAATAGAGATTTGGGTTTTTAAAACTCCAATTTGAAGGAATAAATGACACCAAAAGGAACTAAATTTGTGGTTTCTTCATTCCCTGGACATCATTAATAGAGGAAGCGTGATTCTATAAAATGACTAAATAATCTCGCAGGCTTGGTCAGATCTTCTCAAGTCCACCAACTAGGAAATTCAAATACCATAGATACTCCTTCACTCATGTTCTCATTCACTCAGTTATTTAATTCATTGAATAAGCAGTTTTGAAGCTAGGGGCTCTGTATTTGAACAGGCCTTTGGAAGCCTAGAAACATATTCAAAGGATCACATGTTTTTTTGGTAAAATTTAAATGAGATTTTAACCACAACTGGTTAATGACTGTGTCTCTTTCACTCTATCGTCCCCTGTGTCATACTCTCCTTGTGTTCAGTAGTGATGAAGTGGTCACAGGCACTTTTAGGATCTGGCCAAGGGAAATTGAGATGGAAGACCTATTTAGTGAGGGCTTCCTAGGAGGGGAAAAAAGTGAGAGATGCTGATCTAAACGCAGCTGCCTCACAGGAAGTTGGCAGGGTCTCATTTAGGAGGTTGCGGTACATTCTTACAAAATGTGGTATATGTTTCAGACAGTGACCAATTTCTCTCATTATGATATCTCTGGGGACCAAGGGATGAAAGTAGAAGAGACTTCCACAAATTAGGATATTTGTGCTTTTGTTGTTGTTTAATTCAAAATATTTTTAAATTACCTTGTGATTCTTTTTTAACCCATCTTTCTAGAAGTTTGTTAATTTTCAAATATAGAGTGTCTCCCCAGGAAGTATTCAGACAATGTATGTAGATTCTGATACATTTTGAAAATGAAATGTGTCTTAAATTCTGCCTTTATAATTATTCAAAGTGTATATACATTTTGGGGGACACCCTGTGTACAAAGGTGATTCTCATCTTTTTATCTTTCTTTTTTAAAAATTCTCATCTTTTTAGATTTAGATTCTCATCTTTAGATTCTCATCTTTTTATTTTTATTTTTTAAAAATATTTTCTAATTGATTTCAAAGAGGAACAGAGAGGGAGAGACAGAATCATCAATGATGAGAGAGAATCATTGATTGGCTGCCTCCTGTGTGCCACCCTTTGGGGATCAAGCCTGTAACCCAGGCATGTGCCCTGACCTGGAATTGAACCATGACCTCTTGGTTCATAGGTCACACTCAATCCAGCTGGGATTTTTATCTCTTTCTAATATAATTCTGTCATGATCAGAAAATATACTATCATTTTAATTTTTTTAATTTATTGAAACTAGTTTCATGGCCCAGCTTCGATGAGTACTTCAAAAGGATGTACATTCTACAGTTGTCGGCAGCAGGGTATTGAACATGTATATCCTCACTAACATTTTATCTATTCTTCTATCAATTCCAGAAAAAAAAGTCTCCTAGTATTATATTTCCATCTCTCCTTTAATTCTATAAACTTTAGATTTATGTACTTTGCAATTCTGTTATAAATTACATACACCAAGACGTCTGACTTTATGCCAAATAACTATGTGTGGTCCTTCATGCCCATCCACAGGCAATTTGACTGGCAGGCCTCATGGGGAAGGATTTGTACACAGCCAATGCGTTGGTTTTCTGGAGTGAATTGCAATCGAGGACTCAGGACCACCTGGTTCAGCCATTCTCATATGCATGCCTACATTCCTAGCCCAACACTTTCATTTGAAGTATCAGAGGTCTCAGCTAAGGCACTTTACTCCGACTTAGTACCTTTCACTCCCAGCCCTTCCCTCTCACCTTCCTCCTGATCCACGCATCCATACAGATGCAGGATCCTTTTTTTTTTTAGGCCTCCTGGGCAGGGAGAAGATTTCCCCATCTACTCATCTACTCTGCATCTACCTGGCTCTCACCCAGTGCCATTCCATGAGAAAAAACACATCCCTGTTTCTTCAAATTTTATTTTTAAATTACAGTTTACATTCAATATTATTCTGTATTTGTTTCAGGTGTTCAGCAGTGTGGTTAGACAATCCTATACTTTACAAAGTGTTCCCTACCTGGCACTGTGCACAGTTATTACAATATTAATGACTATATTCCCTAACCTGTACTTCACATCTTTGTGACGTGTGTGTGTGTGTGTGTTTATTGATTTGAGAGAGAGAAAGAGAGAGAGAGAGAGAGAGAGAGAGAGAGAGAGAGAGAGAGAAACATCGATTTATTATTTCACTTATTTATTCAGTCATTGGTTGCTTCTTGTTTGTGCCCTGACCGGAGATGGATCCTGCAACCTTGCCATATGAGTATGATGGTCCAACCTACATGGCTAGGGCCTTCGTTACTATTTTGTAACTATCAATTTGTACTTTTAAATCCCTTCACTTTCTTACCCAACCCCCTGTGCTCTAGCACCCATCAGTCTGTATCTATGAGTCTGTTTCAATGTTCTTTGTCTATTTTGTTTTTTAGTGGTGCCTGATTTTGCTTCTTGCTTGCAATATCACAATAAGTGAATAAGGCTTGATTGTTACCTTAAATTTGGCTCATTGTCCTAATTGACCACATCAACACTTGATTGCTTGAAATACACACTTATGACATATTTTCTTCACGAATTGACCATTTTATTAACATTTATGAGAATGTAAATATTGTAATATAAATAAATATTAAGACAAATACATAAAATTCCCCTTTAGAAAAATCTACTTTGTCTGACATTAATAAAAAAGAAATCCATGAGATTTCTTCTTATTATTTTCATGATATATCTTTTTTCAATTTTTAAAATTTTATTTTTGAAATGCATTTCTTATAAACTCAACTATGCCGGCCCCCTAATCTCAAACTTCCAGGCTACCCAATGGCATTTTTGGAGATCTCATTCTTAGGTTTCATATTTAGGCTTAACATTAAATATATGGAGATAATTGTCCTGTCATCAGTAATTATGCAAGTTATCATAGTGACATGCTGATTTTTATCATTTGCACTCACTATCATGATCACTTTAACACCTTTAACATTGTCAAGATAATTTTGAGGATGTTTTTGCCTTAGAGTTTCACCAGAATTTTCCACTTACCATCATTACTGTTTCTATTTTTTTCTCAAATGAATCATGTATCATTGCAAGTAAACAGCTTCTATTCTAAATTGTCAGGAAGGTGCTGACAAATTAACATCTTATTGGCAGTCTTGCACAATGCATGAATAGATTACATCAGTTTGTCATTGCTCTGAAGTTTCTTTTATCTATTCAGAAGGGCAGATGCAAATTTTCCTCCCTCTGGTTACATTGCTTGACACCTGATAAGTAATCTTTTTGCAGGAATCTCAGTAATAGAATATAATACAGCTCTATCAATTTATATGTATCTTAGTTGTTTCGCAGCACAATCTTGAATTCTCCCCCAAAAAGAATCAGTTTATACTAACTAATTTATATCCCACAATTTCTTGCCGTTTTGCATAGACAATAGTTTTATGTCTTAATGCCAAAGTATAGCTCTCTCTATATGTATATGTACACACATGTATATCTACATATGTAGATATGTTTCTATTAAGACTAGAGGCCCGATGCATGAAATTCATGCAAGTATAGGCCCTCACAGCCCCTGCTGCCTCATGGCCCCATGGCCCCACCCTCCTCCCACTGGTTATTCTGGAAGGTCATTCCCCCTTCCAGTCAAATTAGCATATTAGCTCTTTATTATATAGGATACCTCAGATGGCACGTAAAGTTTATAGAAATGGTATAAACAATGCCCATAACTCAACTGATGCTAGATTAGAGATTGAGAAGTGTTACAACTGAGTTTGCACACATGTAGGCAATGACAACTGTCATGATTACTGCAGAACTGAGTATGATAGTAAGGGGCATCAATTGTAAAGTGAAGTTTGATGGTCCAGCCAGCATGGCTCAGCGGTTGAGCACTGACCTATGAACCAAGAGGTCATGGTTCAATTCTTGGTCAGGCGGGTTGCAGGCTCGATCACCAGTGTGGGGAATGCAGGAGGCAGCCAATCAATGATTCTCTGTCATCATTGATTCTTCCTCTCTGAAATCAAGAAAATAATCTATAATAATAAAAGAGCAATATGCTAATTAGACCGGACATCCTTCCTGACAAAGCCTGGGTGGAGGGAAGCAAGCCTGGGTCCTGAGTGCCAGAGGGAAGCCTACGCTTGCACTTTTCATGCATCGGGCTTCTAGTATATATATTTTTTAGTAGAAGTCCAATGCAGTTTGACTAAAAGATGCAGTTTAACTTCAGGAATGTTAAAATGTGAAAAGGTGTGTCTTACAGTCAATGACACACTTTATAATCCATCACTGGGGTGAAAGGAAAGGCTTTTTGGAAGGAGGCTTACACACAAGTCAGTCGTGAAGAGTTAATGAGTTCTAAGATTCTAAAACTGATCTTTCCCCCCTGAAGAGGAAATCTGGGAGGTGATAAAAGAAAAGGATCTTGAATAAAAGGAGTGATTCAGAGAACTGTTAGTTCTTGTTTATCCAGGCTCTTTCAGATAGCTGTTTTTGCTCACTAGGGGGCTCTAAAACACAACATGTCAAGTGAAAATATTGATCACCTGCTTTTTCCTTTTTAAATGTCATTTTCTCGACAAATATTTATTGAGCGTAAATTTGTAAGCTTATACTGTTCTTTGTGAGGAATATAAAAATTATTATGAGCTGTTCTCAGCCTATAAAAGATTTATGACCTGGTACAGGAGATAAATCAGGTATAAAGATTAAAATAAAGGGAGGCATAAAACAAGTGTTGGGAAACTAGAACAAAGAATTCTAAAAATTCCAGAGTAGTGACTCTTTTCTGAGATCAGTGCAAACTTTCTTTGATTTGGGGGGGGAAATTGAACATTTCCCTAATGAAGTGGCCAGGCCCTATCTTTCAGGGGATCCTCCTGACTGGGGTTTATAGGAGGGGTAAGAGCAGAAGCAGCCACCTCTTACAAGTGCCCTGGAGGGTAGCCAGGACATATGCTTATTCCACACCACAGCACTGCTGGCTTTTCTCTCATCTTCCTCTCTCCCTTCTTCCCTTTTTTTCACAGAGTTCCCTTCTTTCTTTGTCTTTTTTCTTGGGATGTTCCAGACCATCATGATCTGGCAATGACTCTTATGTGTAGTCTTAGTCTTGCCGCTGGCCTTCTGGACTAAAGAAGTTGCCCACCCCAGTCCCACGGTAAATTCTGCGACACGTTTTTCTGCCCAGGAAATCACTGTGGCTATCAACACCCTCACTAAAATTACTGCGTGTGTATTTTCCAATGATGCCAAAATAACAATAGAATGTTCATACCCCTCTGAATTAGGGAGGCAACTTGGCAAAGCAGGAAAAGAAACAGGGCTACAGAAATCCTGACCTCTTTCCTTTACCATCACAAATATAGATTTTTGCCCACTTTCTGCCCAGGCTATATCCTGGTCTTTCTGAGCCCCTAGCCCACTCACAGGTACAGTCTTTGGGACATTTCAGTCTTTCCCAATAGTCCAAGGACTCTACTCAGTTCCAGGATCCCAAGGCAAAAAAAATTCTCGTTCTCATTTTTACTTTCCTTCTTAATAGAGAAACAGCAATGTGAAGATTATTGTTTATTTATTTAAAGTTATTAGTTTAAAAGAATCATCAAACTTAAAAGTTATAAAAATTGCACTCTTGAATTACCTTTACTCAGAGCCATACATAATGGATATTTTGCAATATTTGGTTTATTTCTCTAATAATTATTGATGAAACATTTATTTGAAAGTTATAGCACCATAATCCTTTACTCCCAAATGCTTCAATGCATATTTCCTAACAAAGATATTTTCCTGCATAGCCATAGTATAATAATAATTTCAGATATTTAATGTTGACATAATATTATCTAATATAAGCTCATATTCAAATTCTATCAATTACCCCATTAATATTATTTTTTATTTTTCTATTAGAGTTGATATTCTATATTATTTTACATTAGTTTCATGTGTATAGCATAGTGGTTAGACAATTATATAAATTTACAAAGTGCCATTAATATTCTTTCTAACTTTTTTTTTTTTAGTCCTGTCCTAGATTCTCCAATCTAGAATCACAGATTGCATTTAATTGTCACATCTCTTTAGTCTCTTTCATTCTGGAACGATTTCTCATCTATCTTGATCTTTAACATTGAAATTTTTTAAAGAGTTGAGGTCAATTGGAAGTCTCTAAATTTGATTTTATCTTATATCTCCACATGATTAGATTCAGTTAATGCATTTTTGGCAGGAATTCTGTATATTATGATAACATTACATCAGGAGGCATAAGATTCCCCTTCTTAGAAAGAGAACCACCTTTTTATTCCCCAATCTATATGAGTACCTCAGCCTCACCAACAGAGTGTGTTGTCAAGGTTTTTGATTTGCTGCCAATGCGATAGGTGAAAAATTGCATCTTAATATTGTGTTCTTTTAATTACCTTATTGAAGTAGAACTCAAAAACAATAACATGAATTCATTTTAAGTGCACAGTGTGATGAGTTTTGACAAACCAGATAAGACAGTCTATTTATATCATTCTAAAACATCTCCTATTCCCCTTTTCTGTAAATTCTTCCAAATCCTGGCCCAGGAAACCACTGAAATGCTTTCTAACACTATAGGCTAGGTTTGTGTAATCTAGCACTTCGTATAAATGGAATCATATGGTATGTGCACATTTGTGCCTAGAAAGAAGAGGATACCATATGCTGGTATATATAGGGTAGACTATAAAAAGACAATTAGATGTATTAGTTTTTTGGTTTTTTAAAAAATATATTTTTATTGATTTCAGAGAAGGAAGAAGAGGGAGAGAGAGATAGAAACATCAATTATCAATGATGAGAGAGAACCATTGATTGCTGCCTTCTCTGACTGGGAATCGAACTATAACTCCTGGTTCATAGGTCGTTATGAACCACTGAGCCATGCTGGCTTGGCAGATGTATTAGTTTTAATATGATCCTATTTGTATGCACAACCTAGATGGCCTTTACATACATAGATTATAAATAAAACTGAATTCCTCTAATTTTAAATAAAATATACTCTCCATTCTAATTTTTCTTATTGTTCTTACTATGACAGTCTACTAAGCCCTTAAAAAATGGCAGAATTTAAAATGAGAATAAAAAAAGGCAGACTTGTACTATGTATAGGAGTCTCATTTTTATGAGTTTTAACCTTAGTATCAAATAACTTTTCATAAACGTAATGTGACAAGGATTCTGTATCTTCCAAAGAATTTCCTCTCCATTTTAGTAAAAACTTCCCATACCATCTTAGCTTTTTCCTTTTTCAAAGCTCATGAGAAAACAATGAAACTTGACAGCTTTGATTCTTTTGTTAGCACCAACTTCATTAGGTGTCAGTGCTGCTTTTAGCAATCCTTCACAGTGGGCGTGAGCAAGGTGTACAAACTGAGCGATGCAATAAAGCAGGATCTGCTTGATTGAAACATCTAATACTCTCTCCCAACTCAGTCCCAACACTACTTCATATTCATAGCTGTGCTTTTCCATAGCCATGAATCAATATGTGTGTGAGATTCAAAAGAAGAAAAGCAATTAATTTTCAGTACCAGAGAGAAACACTCACAGTCCGGGTATAAAATAGTTTCCAAAACCGAATCTCATTTGCCTAAGGTATATCTCTGAATCAAGAGCTAAATGAAGAAATAAAGTCCTGATATTAAAAGTCTGTAATGTTTTGGTTGAGTCTGCCTTTTGACATGGTACTTTTTTTTGGTTGGTAGAAATGGCACACAGAAGGGCATGAGGCAGAAGATGGAAGTGGCAGATACGGAGGGTGGAGAAAATAGTCCATATTTAGCCACTGAGAGGACAAACAAAAATAAAATACTTCTGCAAGAAAGACGCCAAAATAATTACATGCTATTCCCAATAGTTTTGCATTATGAAGACTACTAAACAATTTTATAACTAAAAAAAAAATCTAACAACTTACAAAGATAAGTAATTCATTAGATAATTTCAGTAACAATATCCAAGACCCACCTTATATTGAACACACACACACACACACACACACACACACACACACACACATTAAATAGCCAAAAGTGTTACATAGATCCCCAATGGCCAGGTTTTGGAATTGAAAATTTTTCCTCACTAATTTTAACAGCTTCATTGAGGTGTCATTGGAATGCAATAAACTGCCTGGATTTAAAGTGCACAGTCATCATTTGTACACACCTGTGACGTCATCACCACTGTCAGTATAGTGAGCATATCATCACACCCAAGAGATTCCTGGTACCACTTCGTAATTCTCTTTCCTGCTTCTCCCCGCCTCCTTCCCAGCCCTAGGAAACCACTCTTCTGTCATTACAGACAAGTTTACACTCTTTAGAACTTCCTATAAATAAAATCACACACTACGTATTCTTGTTTTCTGGCTTTTTTTTTTAACCAGCTAAACTATTTTGAGATTCATCCATGTAGTTGAATGTATCAATTGTTCATTCCTTTGTGTGTGTGTGTGTGTGTGTGTGTGTGTGTGTGTGTGTGTGTGTGAACATTATTCTATCATATTCCATAAACTATTTATCTATTTACTGGATGGTCTGGATGGTGGACTTTTTTTTTTTTTTTTTTTTGGTTTCTTTTATCACAGCTCAACTTGCTATGAGCTTTTCTGTACCAGCCTTTGTGTGAATTATTGTTTTCATTTCTCACACCGAAGAGTGGGATGGCTGGATCATGTAGCAGGGATATGTTTAACATTTAAGCTATCCTTAACATTATTCCTTTTTTATTTTCCCTCCTGTGGTTATGAGAGTTCTAATTCCTTTACATTCTCACTAAAACTGAGTATGGATGGTCTTTTTAATTTTAGCTGTTTAGATTTAGTCATTTAATAAAAAATATGTGGTAGTGTCTTTAGGATAAACTATCATTGCCCAATGTCCAATGTCTTGAATAACATTGTCTTTATATCTTCATATATACAGGGTGTCCCCAAAAATACATACACACTTTAACAGCTGATCAAAAATACATACGCACTTTAACAACTGATAGTTCAATTTTGAAAATGAAACGTATTTTAGTAAACACTGCCTTTGTAATAATTCAAAGTATGTGTATACATTTTGGGGAGACACTCTAATTTTTTATTGTTTTGTTTTTTAGTTGTTTCAAATTAGGATGTAAGCCAGCTCCCCATTACTTCTTCTTTGCCAAAAACCTCACTCAATATATAGCAAAGGCGAGGAAACACTCCATGAGAGAAAAATAAAACAATGAGGTAAACAAATTAAAAAACAAATTTTCACTCACTAACACTGCATTTTAATCATGGCTATATATATACATATTTGTGTTCAGCTGAGAATTTGCTCTCCTGGTGAGAACAATTTAACAGAATCAGAGCTCTCTTAGCAAATTCTTTAATATCTGTATTTTTGGCCTGAGGTGATATTCTTTCCACTTGCTTCTATAATACACGCTTTTGCTCTCAGTGAGGACCAATGAAACCTTCCCTGACCATTCAAACTAAAGTAGCCGCCCTGTTCTATTTTGCATCACCATGGGTTTGCTTTTGCTATTTTATGTATCATTACTAGATATTTTCTTGTTGATTTTTTAAAAAAATTATCTATCTCCCTGAACCATGAAATCATGTCCCTGTCTGTCTTATTCAGAGTCTATTTCCTGTAGCCAGAAGAATGGCCCATGGTAAGTGTTCAATAAAGTATGTTAAAAGAGTATTTTCTAGTTCTGGCCTTGGAGCCACTATTCCTTCATTTAAAAAAAAAAAAAAAAAAGTGTTCTAAAAGGAAAATAAATATATGAACATATTAGTATCACAACATTGCTACATGTTCACTTATATCTACTGTGGATAAAAAAAAGGGGGGGGGAGGTTTCTACTGAAAGTAACCTCAAAGAATGATCTGAGCATAAATTTCTAACTGGGCAGGGTGTGGGGTAGCCATGCACCAGGCACATAACATTTTAGGGAAAAGTGTGAAGCAAGCCCTGCCCTTTGTTCTGGTGTATCTGAGTTACAATGCCTTTGAAATGCCAGAAGTAACCCTCCTGAAATGCAAACCACCCTCAGGAGAGCACCTCATTTTGTTAAATATTCTGTAATCCAATCCCTCATCCCTGCCTTGCTTTAGCTCACTTTCATGTAACTTTTTTTTAAAAATTCCCTCCTAATTCCAAGTACATGAAACAAAGGAAAAATTGCAAATTGTGGTCCTGGAAGCATTTGAAATCTTGCTTCCCAATAATTGACGTCAGTTTTAGCTCAAATAAACTATTAACAAAAATTCCCTACAAGTTTAGACATTTCTTAAGTTGACACACTGACACTGCACTCTTTATGACTTTATTGTTGGCATTACCTATGAACCTTTCCTGATATTACCTTCTTATCTGATTTTTTTTTCCCCATGCTGATTTTCATTCTTATTTTTTCACATTTCCTGTTCTGGAATCTGTTTTATCCAGGCACTTAAAGTTACCATAAAGAAAAAAAAGAGCCGAAACCGGTTTGGCTCAGCGGTAGAGCATCGGTCTGCGGACTGAAGGGTCCCGGGTTCGATTCCAGTCAAGGGCATGTACATTGGTTGCGGGCTGCTGGTCGATGTTTCTCTCTCATTGACGTTTCTAGCTCTCTGTCTCTCTCCCTTCCTCTCTGTAAAAAATCAATAAAATATATTAAGAAAGAAAGAAAGAAAGAAAGAAAGAAAGAAAGAAAGAAAGAAAGAAAGAAAGAAAGAAAGAAAGACTACATGGAAAAAATACCTTCTTTCCTTGAGTTTATTATTTTTATAAAAAATGCTGCACATCATGTTGGGATATTTTTCTTTACACCCCACATCCTGATGCCACATTCCAAGCATTCTTTTGTCACAGTCCTATATATTTGACTTCCTACTCTGTTCAAGCCCAGCTTTTTGAAAGGTGCCTTAACTGGGCTTCAAATGAGAACAGCTGAGCCCAATAACATTATAAAACCAGGAGATAGCATACATTATTAAAACACTAATTTTAGGAGTGGTGTGTTATTCAGAAAATAGATAGTGAAAAAGAAATTGGTACTGTATATAAGGTGTTTTTGTAACAAAACCCTAAAATGTTTTAGCAAAAAAAAAAGGGGAGAGGGATTCTATGGAAATTACAAGGTGATCTGATCATAAATTCTTAATTGGGCAGGTCATGGGTGGGCAGTCATGCTTTAGGCATATAATTTCATTAGTAAAGATTCATCTTTGTCTTAAGGAAGCCCTGTCCATTGTGTCTGTGCATCCAGGTGAACACACCTTTGACACATCCTAACCAATCTCAAGATAATATATAATCTTAATTGTCCTGTAATACCTTTTCCTACCTCTATGTTATCTTCCTAGTTCTCTTCTTAATTTCAAATGCATAAAAGAAGCTGCAATACTGTTATTCTCTAGAGTAGGGGTGTCGAACTCAATCAGAGAAGGGGCCAAAATCTAAAATCCAGCCTAAATCGCGGGCCGAATGGTTTACTGAACAGTCATAAACTGACAATGTCATAAACTGACAGCGGAGTGCAGTGATGACAGCGCGGTGCGGGCCACATTGCAAGGCCTGGCGGGCTGGATTTGGCCCGCGGGCCTTGTGTTTGACACATGTACTCTAGAGCATTTGAGATCCTGCTATTCATCATGGGTCATCAGTTTGCATCCAGTAAGCTCATAAAATACAGGTTTGGACATTTTTATGTTGACACAGGTAAGAATGACTTTGAGACTGGATGTGAGGAGAAGCTTGACAGGCCAGGAGGAAACTTTGCAAACTCTTTTGTTTTTATACTAATTTTTAAAATATGTTTTTATTGATTATAAGAGAGAGAGAGAGAGAGAGAGAGAGAGAGAGAGAGAGAGAGAGAGAGAGAGAGAGAGAAATACATTGATGTGAGAGAGAAACATCGATTGGCTGTCTTCCGTACTCACCCTTACCAGTAATTAAACCTCTTGGTATATGCCATAACATGAAATCTAACTGGAAACCTTCTGGTGCCTAATAAAATGAGTCACACAGACCATGGGAGAACTTTTCAAACTCTTAATGGTCATTGAGAAGGTGATTATTGGAGGCCGGATGAAAAGGGGTGTGAGTTATGTATGGGAGAGCAATTAGCAACACCAGCCCTTGAGTAAGTATGGAAAATGGGAAGAGTACTAAACAAACGTGGCTTTGCTAAGGAGATTTTCAGGCAGAATGTTGAAAATGAGAACTGACCTCTCCTAGTGCCCATAAACAAAAAGAGAAGAAGAAAGAGTTTGATAAAGAAGGAACTGTTGAGTTTTGTATTAGAATTTGGTGGAAATAGGGTCCAAGACAGTTTTTTCTAGCTAGCAAAAGGTTCTCAAAATAAGAAATGGCCCCAGAACAAAGATCATATGCATGGCACTTCCAGCAAAACATGGTGTCAGGGTAAAGATGAAGTCGAGGGTGTGGCCATAAGATCCTTTATTGACATATCAGAAAGATTATAATATGTTTGGGCCTCATAAGACCTCATAGGCAGGCAATAGGCTTTTAAGAATACTAAGGCATGTCTGTCAGATCTTATCTGCTAGACCTGTGGTCGGCAAACTGCAGCTCATGAGCCACATGCAGCTCTTTGGCCCCTTGAGTGTAGCTCTTCCACAAATACCACAGCCTGAGTGAGTCTATTTTGAAGAAGTGGCATTAGAAGAAGTTAAAAAATGTGGCTCTCAAAAGAAATTTTAATCATTGTACTGTTGATATTTGGCTCTGTTGGCTAATGAGTTGCTGACCACTGTGCTAGATGAAAAGTTTCTAAGAATCTCAAAGCATCATCTTAAAGCTCCCTGATCTTCTTCCAAAGGAGACTATGTCCTATCCTGAAGCTATTTATGGATGTGGCTTTTGTCTCATAGAGGGAGCACCAATAATATTCACAGAAAACCTATACCATTTTTTAAAGAGCATTATGTTGGGAAAAAAGAAACAAATAAGAAAATAAAACAAAACCCAAACCAACCATACAAACAAACAAACAAAAACAACCACTCACTTATTTGGACTTAAATGTTTCTAAAATACAGAAATACATTTTATTCTCATGTATAAACCTCATAATTCAGCAACCAAACTCAATTTACACATTCATTCTAATTATTTTTATTTTTTTAATCCTCATCTGAGGATTTTTTCCATTGATTTTTAGAGAGAGTGGAAGGGAGAGGGAAAGAGAGAGAAACACTGATGTGAGAGAGACACATTGATTGGTTGTCTCCAGCATGCCTCAGACCAGAGCTGGGAGCCTGCAACTGAGGTACGTGCCCTTAACGGGAATTGAACCCAGGACCCTTCAGTTCACAGGCCAATGCTCTATCCACTGAGCAAAACCAGCTAGAGCCATTCTAATTATTTTTAGATTCTTTGGAATTTTCTATGCTGTCAGCATAAGAAATGTCCAAGCCTGTAGAGTCTTTTTATAAATATTTATTTGAGTCAAACAAAGGATACACCTGGAAGGAAGACCTCAGCAGACCGAGACAAATGTTTCTGAGAATAGCAGTTTCTTTTATGCATTTGACATTAAGGAGTTAAAGTAGGGATGTTCACACCTAGGTGGAAGGAAGTAACAGAATACTTATTATGTGCTCTTGTGGGGTGATTATGCTTATTTCAAAGGTGTGTTCATATAGATGCACAAAAACAATGGGCAGGGTTTGCTTAAGACAAAGATAAATCTTTTACTAAAACAGTATATGTCTGGGGCATGACTGCCTACCATGACTTGCCTAGTCAGGGATTTCTGATCAGATCATCCTGTGAGGTTACTTCCCATGAAACCTCTTTTTTTGTCCACAATATGTAATCATTCTAAATTTCATTTCTGCCACTAGTAGGTATGTCTTTCTTCTTCAGTTATTACTTATATGGTAGACCTCTACTTTTTTCGTGCTCAATTAAGATGCTGATCATTTCTTTGTTGGTAAATATGTGTGTGTGTATATATATATATATATATATATATATATATATATATATATATATTTTTTTTTTTTTTAATGGCTAGACAGAAAAAAGAAGAAAAAAAGACTGAACTGTGGTTCACCGAAGAAAATGGGTACTTCATTGCCATATCTAATTGAATCCAGATCATATTAGTGACAAAAACTAAGAATGACTCAGACTAGTTTTTTAATCCATCAAAAACTTCCTGTGTGCATCATAGCTGTATATGTCTCTTTTCTGGCATGAGTTTCCTGATTCTCAGGTTGTCTTTTGTTCCTGTAAGGTTTATGTTAGTCACAGATTTGTCTGCCAATTCCTAGAAGAATTTATCTGTCTTCTCATTCTATTCCCGAAATGCAGTGCTAGCTACTTCCTCTAGTGTTAATATTAACAAGAAGTTCAATTTTCCCAATCATTTCCACAGTGATATAATCTATGATAGCCACTAAAAGTCTTTCCTTATTTAGGCCAAGAGATTTAATTAAGGTCATTCCCCTAAATGACTACATTTTAGTAGGTTAAAAAACTGTGCATGTAAATTACTCTTAGAGACAAATGGAGGAAATATTTGGTCATCTATGTTATCAGTGAAATTCAGATAACATCATTTTCACAGTAAACCATAAACTGTTTCGGTTATGGTTTAAAAGTTACACCTGTGAAAATTGCAAAAGGTATATATATGGTTCTCCAGTTGGAATAGCAGCTCAGTAATTCTAAGGTTACATTGCTACTGAGCTAGGATAATCAAGGCCCATACTTGCTCTGTGCCTTGTGTAGAGTTAGTGTTTAGCGAGTAACTTGTGCTTGATTTGATGAAAGATGTCCTCCCGGAACCAGCCAGGAGTGCTTCATAAATTCAAGGAGACCCTCTTTTCTACTTTGTCTTCAGAAGAACTTCTGAATTCCCTGGATTCTTTCCACGCAAGAGAAGATGATGTGTTTCTGGTGTCCTACCCAAAATCTGGTAAAGTCTATTTTAATATATTTTGTAAATGTAGGAATACAATAATAATTATAAATACAATAATGGTTTTTATGAAACATTTGCTTTTTTAGAATTTTCCATAAGAAATTAAAATGTCCTAAATGCATAGTCTAATGAAAAAGTTTGACAATAGAGAGGCAAAAAAAAAAAAAAAAAAAAAAAAATGCTTCGAAAAAATTCAACTGGAGAAAATAGAGCATCACTACACTCTTGTTTCTATTTTATTCATGAAGATGAAGACATATAAATGTTGACCTATATAATAAGCATGATATCTATGATGTTATAAAATTACCTTTCTACTTGGTACCAGGCATGGTGACAATGTTTGCTCCTTTTATAGTTAATAATTAATTTATAAATATTATTTTTCTGGGTTAATAATTACCATAAATGCTTTTACTATTAAAGTTATGCCATGCCATTTAAATTAATAATATATTACTAGGATATTTAATATCTAACTGCCTGTTGCTATGTCCAGAATAGTGGCTGGGTGTGGATGAGCAAATACCTGCTCTCCTGGATTCAGCAAGTAAGAGCCAAGCTCCCTTTGAGCTGGGTGTGTACTAAATCCTTCACTGGATTGTAAGTCAGGCCCTAGAAACCCTTCCTTTGGATGATGCAGAGCTCACACAGGGATGTTTTTGAGAATATCTATAAACCATATATTTATATATCTTTTATTGGAAAATATTGCTGCAAATGGAAATTAAATTATTGCCTTCAGAGTACTTCAGTATTCTCCCTATACAAAGGGTTGCTCTGTGAATAAATACATCTTAAAATGATATATTAGTTTAGAAAGTAATTAGTGATACTTGTAAGATTCTTGGAACAGGTGGTTAATTTATACCATACATAAACAACCACATGTGGGACTTCCACTGTACATACTGGTGCCCATAAATTGACATCTTCCCACCGGCTGCTAGGTGGTCTCTTTAAACACCACAAAACTGTGTGGTCTTTCTTCTTCATTAGAAGGAATCAATTTATTTTGTTAAAATAATACGATTTTCACTACTATATGAGTCACATTTATCTGAATGCTATATGTTTAAATTTAAAATATATACCCCTACCAGTGTGGCTCAGTGGTTGAGTGTCAACCTATGAACCAGGAGGTCATGTTTTGATTCCCGGTTAAGGCACCTGTCCAGGTTACAGGCTTAATCTCTCTCTCTTTTCCATCCTTTCTGAAAGCAATAAAAATATAATGAAAAAAATAAATTTAAAATATATAATGCAAATAAAAGTTCTATTTCTCCTATGAATATTTATTTATCTGTAAAATTGTAATGAGATAAATGGAAACTAAGGCAGATTTAAATTCTTCAGGAACATTGCTTTCAAATTAGCAAAAATCCTCCCCACCCAAATTTCTACTTCCCTGCTTCCACATACAGTGTCTACCCAAGCATGTCAAACTCGCAGCAAGCCGTGAATTTGACATTTTTGGTCTACACCATTGGAACACATCTACATTTACTTTATGTTAACACTACAGGCCTGATGCACAAAATTTGTGGCCCGGCCCACTGGTCATTCCGGAAGGTCATTCTACTGCCCGGTCTAATTAGCATATTAGCTCTTTATTATATAGGATAAAGTGGTATTCCTTCCAGACTTTGAGGTAGCAGACTTGCATCTCTATGATTTTTAAAAAATATATTTTATTGATTTTTTACAGAGAGGAAGAGAGAGGGATAGAGAGTTAGAAACATCAATCAGAGAGAAACATCAATTAGCTGCCTCCTCTACACCCACTACTGGGGATGTGCCCGCAACCAAGGTACATGCCCTTGACCGGAATCAAACCTGTGACCTTTCAGTCCGCAGGCCGACGCTCTCTGTCCACTGAACCAAACCGGTTTCAGCTCTATGATTTTTTAATATATCATTTGTTCATTGTTCTGATGCTTTGTTTGCACAATTATTTTGCATTTACACACAAACAAAAGTAAGACCAACTGTCTCTCTTCAAGGAGGAAATGGGAAGATAGACATAAATACAAGCAATGGCGAGTATACTCTAGGGTCTGTTACTTTGGAGAGACTTGAAGGGTGAGCAATTATTCCAGGGTTGTGGGGACTCAGGAGACAGTTTATAAAAGAACAAGATGCATGTGCTTATAGGACTAATAGGAATTATGTGTAGAAAGATTTTTGTATTTGTGAATTAGAGAAGGTGTTAGAGGTGAGTGGTAGCATTAAAAGAGTATTTCAAGCTGAGGAAACAGCATACACAGTTCTCATATAGCTTCATGTTTCAAAATGTGAGTTTTTCCCTATATAATGAATTAACATCTTAAGTATTTCAACAGGTTTCAATGGGTGTCAAGAGGTAAAACTAACTAGCATAATAAAACTAGTGCATTCATTGCCTTTATAACCTACTTCTAATTTTCTAAATTCATTTCACCAAGAGGGCCATTTAATTAAAAGTGAGTTTTATTTTATTTTTATGTGAAGGCACACACTGGATTGCAAAAGTCATTGAGAATATTCCCAACGCTGAAATTACTCTAACATCTCCAATTGAATTGGGAGACATTTCTAAATTTGAAGAGCTAAAAATGTGTTGTAAGAGAAGAGTCATTCCCACTCATTTGAGCTATAACATGCTACCAGTGGATGTTAAACAAAAGCAATGCAAGGTAAGTTCAATGGTGAAGGGCAGGAGCCTGGGAATACCACAAAACTGAGCTTGGGTTCCTGCTCTGCCACTTTCCAGCTCTGTGACCTTGGAAAACTGCTGATGCTCTCTAAGCCTTAGTTTCTTCATTTGATACAGGAATAATGGTATCAGTCTCACACAGTAATGTACAAATTAAATAAGACAATGCATGTATAGGTCTGACCACAGTATCTGGTTTATATAAATTTTTTTAATGATCTGTCGGTAATGAACTATAGTTACACTAGACAATGTCTTATTCCATTCTATATTTGATTTTAATCTTTTTACTTTAAATATTGATGTCTAGGAAAAGAAAAATTGCCTTAATTTTATTTTAATTACTTTAGTACTAATTACTTTAGTATTTATATAGGAAGGGAATAAAAATATTGTATATAAAAATAGTTACCTCAAGCTATTTTAAAATAAAGTTACCACATTGTTATTATTTTAAAAGTTAACTATAATTTAAAAGAATATTTTGTACTTTCATATATTTCATATTCTAATTTTTGTTTTCATGGAGAAATGCTTATGGAATAAGATTAAATATAAGACATGTTTTAAACACCTGTATACTGAATAATCTCAATTTAATTAAAATATACATATACACATAAAAAAGATCTAGATGTAAATATAACAACATGTCAAGTGGTTTTCTATGATATGACATTACAGTTGGATTTTATTTTCTTTACAAATGTCTACATAAGGAGCATTTTTTAAATTCTGTTTTGATCAGAAAAATAAATTTGAAAAGCAAAGGCAAGATATATGTGTTTATTGTAACAAGATCCCAGTACTGAAGCCTCTTTAGACAATGTCAGCCATATTCCAAAAATAGCGAAAATTACCCAGCAGTCAATGAGCACAAACCAAAAAGCTCTTCCTACGATTATAGCTCTATGACCACAATGCACCTATGCACACCATCTCTTCTTTTGCTCAAAGAAAAGTAAATACAGTCAACTGGAGGCAAATGGGATAGTTTGTCTGTATTCCCAGCAAATCTATCAGAACAGGTGACGGTGTACCTAACTTGATTACACTTTCACTCAACCGAGCATTTTCATTTTAGACAGTCTTTGAGAGAGAGAGAGAAAGAGAGAGAGAGAGAGAGAGAGAGAGAGAGAGAGAGAGAGAGAGAGAGAGAGAGAGAGATGGGGGATAATGAGCCAGGTGAGCTCCATAACCCTTACTCAAAGCAATGCAATAACACTCATAACAAATGCCTACTAGAGATGGAGCTGTGTTTTGTAAACACATCCCAAAAATAAGAGAAGTGGGCATTTTACTTTTCATAAGCGAAGAAACTGAAGCTCAGAAAGGTTAGGGTGCTTCTTTAAACAACTACACTAACGGTACAGCCTCTAGGTACAGCCCTTTTCTTTTTACCTCTTCTGGGGACTGAGACTCTGGTTGCCCCTGGTCTCCCCAGAAAATGAGCTGCCTCTGTTGCTGATGGCCTAGCCCAGTGGTCGGCAAACTCATTAGTCAACAGAGCCAAATACCAACAGTACAACGATTGAAATTTCTTTTGAGAGCCAAATTTTTAAACTTAAACTTTTTCTGATGCCACTTCTTCAAAATAGACTCACCCAGGCCGTGGTATTATATTTTGTGGAAGAGCCACCACTCAAGGGGCTAAAGAGCCGCATGTGGCTTTGGAGCTGCAGTTTGCCGACCAGGGGCCTAGCCCTACGGGACCAGCTGGACAACCTTCACCTGGTTGATGAGCTGGCAGCATCCCCTGCTGGTTCAGATGCACATTAAGGGTTGAGAAACACTGCCCGGAGTCTATGTTTAATAATTAGCTGAGGCTGTTAAAAAAATCGTGCCTGTCATGGTTAAGTTTCGCTTCTACTTTATTTTTTTTTCTTTTTAAACATATTTTTATTTAAACATTTTTTAAAATAGTTTATATTTAATATTATTTTGTATTAGTTTAAGATGCACAGCATAGTAGTTAGACAATCCTATACTTTACCAAGTGTTCACCTTATATTTCCAGTACCGGCTCTTACTTTCTTTTAGAAAATGTTTAGTGGTTGGGCTATTTTCACCCCAAAAAAAATAAATTGATTTTCTTTTAACAGATTATCTACATTGTTAGGAATCCAAAAGACACAGCTGTTTCTCTGTTCCATTACTACAGAGATAACCCTAACCTCCCCGGCATTGAAACCTGGGCTGCATTTTTAGAGCTGTTCCTGAAAGGAAATGGTAAATATGACAATGGTTTTTCACTCATAATATACAGTGAACTTTTCTGCTCAGAATGAAAGCATTTTCTAAAAGTTTAAATGGATTCCAACGTCTACTTTCAGAAGTACTCTTTGAATAGATGATTTGTTTGCTTCCAAGCAATTCTTTCTCATTGTGCTTCTTCACAGTCTTTCTTATCATCCATGGATAGTACATATTAACAATTTATTAGTCTTAATCCTGGTCAAGAATCTCTCTTTTTTTAAAATATATATGATCCGTCATTTCACTAATGGGGTATAGCTGAGACCTAGACAGGTTGCCCAAACTGTCCTTACTGGTATACAGTATATACCTGCTGGATAATAAAGCAACACAAACAATGCAACCCGAAAAGAACCCTCAGATTCTCCAAATAAAACAAATGTAGAAGAATTAGCCATACTGGCCTTTAGTTTTATAAAAAGTAACAGGAAGTAATTTGTCCTGAAAACACCACAATGATACGTCATTTGATTGAGCTGCGTAGCATATGTTGGTCCTGCTAACTTTTGGGCCTGCATGACCTCTGCATTTATTCAATTTTTCTTGTGAATAAATTCAGTGGTGTCTGGAGCTCTTAAAAAACAAAACAAACAAACCAAAACCAAAAACAAAACCCCTTCTAAATTCCTAAGGTATATTCAGCAAAAATAATATAGCAAGACAATACAGAATTTAAAAGAGACATGATTCTGAAATGGTGTGTGTCCAGAAGTTTTTCTCTCTTATTGGGCTTCGCATAGATCTTGTTAATTTCACTCTTTTACAAGGTAATTGTTATGCTCTTGTTTGTTAATTTGAAAGAGGCCACAGCAAGTGTGACCTTAACAATAAGTACATTGCAATAAATATAGATATGAACTTTAGTAAATGAAATATACTATTCTCATACGATTTCAACTCTATTCCCTCATTTAATGGCACGCATCTCTTAGAATCACAGTTTCAGGGATGACAGGTACACTAAAGGTCATCTGTTTAAAATACCCAACGTTTGAATCACCTTTATAATATCTCCAAGTATTGTAGAGCCTAAGCTTGAACCACTTAACCTGGACAATAGGTTCCCACTCCACACTCCTGTTCCAAAGGAACACTGTCATCTTGGTACTTCCAAAATGTTGGGGGGAAAATTCTTACCATATGATGCAGACACTGAGCTAAGTGCTACGCAAACATGATCTCTTTTCATCCTCACTAGACCACGTGAGGTAAATGTTATTACATCTTACAGGTGAGGAAAATGCAGACCTCGGGAGGCCAAATAACGTGCCCAGAGATGCGTAACTAATAAGGAGTAGGGCCGAGATTTAAATTCAGATGTCAGCTCCAAAATCTTTGCTCTTACCACTGTGCCATAACTCATCCAACCCAATCATTAATTCCTCTTCCACATGTTAGTCTTCTAAATATTTGAAGATATTTAACATGCCTCACTCTACCTTTTTTCCATTTTTGGAATAAGCAGAGTTTAAATACATAAATTAGTTTTTTAAAACAGATCTTGAGCCTGCTTTTTCTCAAGAAGAAAAAAAGTTGTGTTTGTCTCCCGTTATTACACACTGTGGCTCACTCTTCCTCCCTCACCACTGCATGAGCTCTGATTTGGCATTCTCTGTAATTTTTCAGTGCCTCGGGGTATGGTCTAACTGATTCTGTTAGAGAGGTTATTTTTCTGTAAATGTAGACACAGAGCACTGGCCAGTGTGTTAAGTGGTTAGAGTGTCAGCCCATGCACCGAAGGGTCTCGGGTTTGATTCTGGGTCAAAGACCTAAATTGCAGGTTCGATCCTGGTCCCAGTTGGGGTAAATGCAGGAGGCAACCAGTCAATGTGTCTCTTTCACATCAATGTTTCTCTTGTGTGCCTCTCCCCTGCCCTTCCACTCTCTCTAAAAGTCAATGGAAAAATATCCTCAGGTGAGAATTAACAAACAAAAAGATAAAGATAGTGACACATTTATCTAATCACCTAATTTGTCTTTCACACAGTTTAAAAATCCACGTTAGGTTTTCAAATTAAACAATAACTATAAATTATATCATGGAGATATCATGGCAGATTAATAGTTCAATGAAACATGTATTAGCATTTGCCCTTTATTCCCTGTAGTCACCTCTCCAGTTTTATATTAGAATTCTTTGTTTCCTAGGCCACTTCAGCCCAGTGAGTTTTGTTTTCTGCCTGATTATCTATCATCAGAATGCTTCCTAGAAACTAAACACTAAAGTGATCTTTATAACTGATTGTAAGAGTGGGGCGAAGAGGGTTTGCAGAAATTTATGGGAGTTTTGAAACAGCTGAAGAATAGGAGAATGTGTTAATGCAGGACAAATCAGTTTGCCAGGCAGCCTTGGGGCCCTTGAGACTGGAAAATGAATCTGCAGTGGTGTAAATACAGAATGGTATAAATTTCTTTAGCAGAACTCAGAAGTAGTAGGTGAGGTGGAAAGGAGGTGAAGTGTTTTGATCCAATACTGACTGTTTCTTGGATGATTAAAATAACCTATAAGGGGGCAAAGAAATGCAGGTATTGATGAGAAAATTGGTGAGGGGATATACAAAGGAAAGAAAGTAAAGAGAGAAAGGGAGTTAAACAGTAAGAGGAAAGTATTACAGCAACTATCTAATAAAGTTGCTACAGTTGGTAGTGTGGGAACCCCTTTCACGTCCCATGTGGTTCAGGGTTCCAGTTCAGGGTTCGGGATCTGGAGAAGGCTGCACACAAATGAAAAGAGACTAGAAAAGTATTAATTTGGTGATACTGGGGACCAGGCAGGAGCCCACTTCTAGTGAGAGGACTCCAACCTGCTCTGGCCTTGCTATCCCTTTTATGGGAAACACCCAAAGCCTTTAGGCAGGAATTTCCAATAACATAAATTTACATAAAACAAACAGAGGTGGAGGCTGCTTCAGCTAACAATGTTACAACTAAGCAGTGAGCGAACTAGCTCTGACCTTCCAGAGCAATGAAGGTTGTTGACAAAGATCAGTTTCCGATAAGTAAGACCTGAGATACCATAGAAGACTATATTCAAAAACCAGAGTCTTCCGGGGGTGTAATGGAGAGATCAGGTCAATTTCTGGCTGAAACCGGGATGTAGAGGTGCTAGAATCAAAGGAGTTGTTAAAGGATCCTGGATTGTCTAGGAGGGAGGAATTCTGGAAGTCCCAAGAAAACAGAGACTGCGGACTAGCTCTCCAGGTCCTAAGATACATGAATTGTTTGAGGAAGAGCAACTTGTATTCAAGGCCACTGAAGAGGAGCCGGTAATTTGTGGATAGCAGAAGGAAAGCCATCCAGGCATATGTTAATTAAGGCCAGGAGGTGATGGAATGATTTTGCAATTAAGTGAAAGATAAGGAGAAAAGTATTTCCCCTAAAAGCAAGATTTCAAATCTCAATTTTGAAAGCTATATTTTCTTTAAAGCTATAGGTCTACTCACAACCTGATCAATGAGGGTTCTGATTTAAAAATCAACACAAACTGTAATTTCCTTCACTCATGAGAAAGGCCCAGGCAGACAATTTCTTTAGATTCTTTTGGCTAGTTTGAGTTCTTTTGGAATAAGGGAGAGTAGAAATGAATTAGTCAATAATAGAACAGCTGGCTCTCAAATTATGATCAGGCTAGGATCCAAAGGTTTCTTCTTAAATCTATTTTGGATATCTTAGAATACATTTTCTACTGAATAACCATAATGGGTAGATCAATTACCCCATCACCACCCTGCCCATCCCACCCAGTGTGATTTTTAGTCTCTATCCCTGCCTAGCATTGAGCCATAGAAGCATGGGCTCCCCCAGACCCTATTGAGGGCTCCACATTATCAACGCTAGGCAGGGATATTACCCACAAGGGCTGGGCTGTGGCTGCTGGTGGGAATCAGAGAGGTCAGTTAAGACTGTGAGGTAGTCTGGCAAACTAGGGACTAGTTAACTTCCTAAATTTGTGTGAGAGGCATATCAGTTTCCCTCCTAATGAACTCTAAGGTGATCATTATAACCAGGTGATCATTATAAGAGCACATGTGTTTGTGCTTGGGAAAATGTTGATAATTCTTAGAAGATAAACCCTTACGAGTGACACAGTCATTTGGGTAATTCTAAGACAAAGTATTAGGTAAGGCACTGAAATAGCAGTGAGATTGCTGATAACCAAAAACTGGATCTGGACAGCTCTCCTAAGACCAGTTCTGATTATACAGCCCTAGGGTCCTGAGTCTGATAGCACAGTAGTCCCTTGTTTCAAAAATCTGTTCTAGTTATTTTCTTGCCCTTTGCTTCCTCGGGAGCTAAAGTAATGAAAAATTGCTCTTAGTTTGGAGTTAATTTTACTTTTAATTATTCAAAGCTTTAATGTTCAAACTGTACTAGTATATAGCTCAGTGTCTCGCTTAATAAATGTTTTTTATTAAAATAAATCAATAGTCAGCAGATCTTCAAGGAAATCACTAGTAGAGTAGTTTTTTTTTTTATGACTGGGGTACTAGCTAGTATTAAATCTTTGCATGAACAAGAATGCTGGAAAGATGTATATTAAATTATTGTTTTATGCTTTAGATTGTCAAGCTAGTCATTTTGTGTGTGCGCGTGCTGATAAGTTGCTCACTGTTTGCTTTTAATAATCACAACTAAAGAGGTTACTCTGCATGATAGTATTTTTCTTTTAAGCCCTGGAGATTTTTGAGTCTGTCAAATTAACAAAACATTAAAGAGACAATATAAACTACTTACAAATCCCTAAGTCTGTAATTCTCAACCTTGAACTAAGATACCTGATAGAATTATGGGTGGTGGTGGTGGGGGGGGTGGGGGGGGAGTTTATAACCTTTTCTGCTGAGAACTTACAATTATGAAAAGCATGTCACATTACAGAAAGAAGGTGACAAATTCTCGCTGTTTCTCTGTCTCCCAAGATTTAGAATAGTTATCAGAACACACTTATTGGGAAAATGTGTATCTGTATTTCTGTTGTCACTTTTCCTGATGATAAAGAAAGTTATTAAAAATGAGGAAAAACCCCACACCACTTTATTAAAAGGTGTCCCTATCCTGCTTCATTTCACAATATTGTGTTTAGTTGAAACAATAGTAAAACTGAGCTCTTCTAAGGAAAACATTTTCATTCTCGTGTCTAAGATGTATGAGCCTTGCTTTGACAACTTTGCAGAAGTGGGAAGGCCCCAGGGACCCAAAGCCATAATTTTTAATATTAACACAGCAATTCACTTTTCTTCCAGTTGTGTATGGATCCTGGTTTGATCACATTTTAAGCTGGGAAGACCACAAAAATGATAAAAACGTTCTCTTTATCTTCTATGAAGAAATGAAGAAAGTAAGTCTTTCCTAACATTTCAACAATCAAAATATAAGTCAAATTCAGCTAATACAGGATCTCAATCTATGAATTCTGTTTTAAGGTTTGAGAAAATGAATTTAGTGTTTTGACAAATAACACTTATATATTTGCTTATTGCTCAGGATCTTTTTAAAAGCATAAAGAAAATAACGACTTTCCTTGGTATCAATGTGAGTGAAAGTGAAATTAATCACATTGCTTCGAAATCATCATTCAAGGAAATGAAAAATAATGCAGCCAAAGAAAACTGTGATCCAAATAAGACCATCTGTGCCCTCACATCGAATAAGAACCTGGTATTTAGGAAAGGTAAGTCAGAATGGGCTGTGGTGCTTTGCCTGGGGCTTATGTTTGGAAGAATTTGGAAAAGGATGCATGAAGGAAGGTGAAGTGAGCAGAGGGGAGAGAAGCAGAAAGATTGGAGGGACCATGGTAAAGAGGATGATGAGAAATGAAGTTCTGATGGCTACTGGAGTTCAGTGCTACTGCTGACATCTTTCATCACTGCCCTTTCAACACTGATTGATTAGCTAATTCTCAGTATTCTCACATCTTATCATGCAAACTTGAGAACTTTTACTCTAATGATAATAGAGTTAATCTCTGACCTGGCCATGCGTGTCATCCTAGCAGGTATTTTCAGGTGAAACCATATCAACAAAATTGTGGCTGATAACATTCATTGGAATGCATTTAAGTTCTACCTAAAAGTGGTTTCTTTATCTTATACCTAACAAAGCACAGAAGGTTGCTAGTAGAAAATCCTCACTAATACTAGTCACCCTGAGCACCAAGTGGTAAATTTGAACTATGTGAGGATCTAAACAAAGGATGTAAGGATGTTTGCTGGATTTGGGCGGTGTGTGTGTGTGTGTGTGTGTGTGTGTGTGTGTGTATGTGTGCGCGCGCACAGAGGATCCATTCTCTGAAAATAAGAGTTTCAAAGAAGCTACCGAAGTCGTTGATTCTGAATCAGTGGCAAAGGGAGATAATCCTCATTTTGCAAAGGAGAATTTGTGCCTGCAGCTGTCTTTACCTTAAACTCAGAAATAGAGCTGATATTCTAGGAAATGACTATGGGGCCAGGATAAAGTGACAAGCAAGGTTAGTCCTCATAAATGTCAGAAGTTTGAGGGCTCTGACATACTAAAATATAGAGGGAGAATTATAGGTATGGAAAGGTGTATGGGCAGGATGTATGTAGCAATGTTGCTTATAACAGTGAAAACCTAGAATGTACTTAAAAGCTCACTAATCAGAAACTGTTAAACATATTAAGTCACATACATTTAGGGATTTCCTATGGAGTCATGAAAACTATAGAGTCAAAATAACTAGCATTTGCTAAGTG
Organism: Pipistrellus hanaki; assembly: GCF_964339955.1. NCBI lineage: Eukaryota > Metazoa > Chordata > Mammalia > Chiroptera > Vespertilionidae > Pipistrellus > Pipistrellus hanaki. The sequence continues at coordinate 160,559,400 of NC_140505.1, forward strand.
CTTTGCTACGTGCCAGATACACATACCTGTCTGGATTTTGAAAGCAAACTTTTGAAAGTGGTATTCATATTATTCACACTTTATTGAGACACCAAACACCTGAATAATTTGTCCGAAGACACACAACTAGAGTCAAGACTTGAATCCTAACAAAAGTTACTCTCCCTAACTTTCATTGTTGGCATATAAATACTAACATGGGAAGATTATAAAGTATAATAAGTAGAGGAAACTGGAGTTATAATTGTGTGACTTAAAATGTGGTTTATATGCATTTCTATATTTGCAAAGAACATCTGGAAGGATGCATGCCAACCAATTTGTTAGTGATGTTAGCTGAATACATTTCCTTGATTTGTTATCTTATTTTGCTTATATGTAATTCCTCTAACCTACATATATAGCTACAATTTTATTTTTTAAAAGAATTAAAAAAAAAAGTCAGAGTGAAAGAATAAATCAGAAACCAAGCAAACAAAAGTCAGGTCGAAAGAAAGAAGGCAGCAGTGGGGAGCTTTAGAAGCAGTGTCATGATGCCATTTCCTGACTCTGGGATCTTCCCCCTGATACTTTCTTTTATTTCATACAGAAGAGTTCCACTTTACTTCTTTTTAAACTTAGTCTTTTGGATGAGGAATCAATACCAAACATTTCTTAAGTTGTAATATAAATAAATTTCTTTGCTGTACGTGACATTGTCTGACATTCAATCAAACCACAGGTTTTACTGAGCATCTACTTTATAGTCAGCACTGGATTCAGGACTTCAGGAATACACATGAACAATACATCACAGACCATAACTCAAAAGAGTTTATAAACTAGTTGGAAAAATATATACTAGAGAATGACTTATGACTGTCTGCAATGGGGGGCAGTGCCCCAGTGCACCTAGACCCAGGGATGAAGTGTAGGGCCAGAAGTAACAAAAGACCAGGGTGGGCAAGATCTAGGGGTGGGGTTTGGCCAGTGTGCCTAATGGATGTGAGAAGGGCAGTTCTGATGCTGTGCCAAGGCTGAGAGGGTGACTCGAAAGAACAGAAGAGGCCGATAGACTGCGTGAAGTACAGTTGTCCCTTGAATAACATGGGTTCAACTGCGCAGGTCCACTTATACACATATTTTTTTTTTCAATCAATACTGTAAATGTATTTTCTCTTCCTTATGATTTTCTTAATAACATTTTCTTTTCTCAACCTTACTTTATTGAAATAATATAGTATATAATGTATATAATAAACAAAATGTGTGTTAATCAATTGTTTATATTATGAGTAAGGCTTCATCAGTAGACTCTTGGTCGTTAAGTTTTGGAGAACCAAAAGATATATGATACATGAATTTTTGACTGGGGAGAGGGTGGATGCTTCTAATCCTTGCAGTGTTCAAGAATCAACTGTATTTATCTTATTTCAAGTCTCTGTTATCATTATTGTAAGATAAATTTCCTCAAAATGAGACCAATTACCCACCCCTGTGATGTGTTATCAGCACAGCTATTGCTCTGGAGGTGTACAGACAGGGAAATAAGTGAAGCATCATTCCATCCACTGTATGCCTTAGGCTTTGATTAGGTTTAGGTGAGATAATTTTTGCCTGCTATCATAAAACTTAAGACATTTGTGTATTTTTTAAATATGTTTTTTTAAAATTGATTTCAGAGAAGAAAGGAGAGGGGGAGAGAGAGATAGAAACATCAGTGATAATAGATAATCATTGATTGGCTGCTTCTGGCATGCCCTCACCACTGGGGATCAAGCCCTGACCAGGAATTGAACTGTGACCTCCGAGTTCATAGGTCAATGCTCAACCACTGAACTACACTGGCTGGGCACGTTTGTGTATTTTTAATCTTCATTTTTTTTAAAGAAAAAGAAATAACTTTTTAAACTCTACAAATTGACATGCAATATTACTAAAGAAATTATAAACAACAGATAAGCAAATGAAAAGAATAATTTCCCTATCATCTTATCACCAAGAGGCGAAACTGTCCACATTTCATTATAAATCTGACATTTTTTCTTTTGTGACTACTATACATTTAAATTGGTTCTTGTCTGATACATTTCCAATTTTTCCAGGAGCTGTGGGTGATTGGATAAACTACTTTACTTCAAAGCAGAGGAGAGTATTTGATGAACTATTCACAGAGAAAATGAAACACAGCGAACTAGCAAGACACTTTGAAGATTACTCTTAATATAAATGGAAAATGAAACCAATTTCCATTTTATGCAATACAATGCTCGTGGAATACATAAATATTTTTTACCAATGTGGAAAGCAGATATTTCCTTCAATGAGAAACAAACACTTTATGAATGTGTCAAAAGTGCCATGTGTGAGAGATTGTTATTATCATATTTTATAGTAGCAGAGAATTATTAAGAAAAGGAAGCATATACTTTTTGAATAGCTAAATTATATGTCTGCTTTCAGTATACTTATATAGCAAGGAGATTACTGTTATTCAGAGAGCGTATTACTGTAGGTGTTCTATAAACTACATTAATGTACAACAAAAGAAGTGAGGGATTGTCTAAAAACAACCAGTGTATGAAAAGAATCTATTTTCTGGCTGTTTGGACCAGCATGACCTCTAGACACACATTTTTAATTCAAAGCTCCCTGGTGCCCATGTGGAAATGTTTTCTAGTGTCAGAGCAATGACAAACATCATCTACTAAAGTGAAAACACCAAATAGGTCAATTATATCAGATGACCACAATCTGGTATTTTGGTGAAATGAAGAATGAAAAGATACCCTTTTACACTAAATTAACACTGGTGTGTCTTTCCAATATGTACCTTATCTTGTAAAGTCATTCAAATTACAAAATTTCTTATTTTCCAGTTTTGAAAAGTAGAATTTTCCTGAAGTTATTATTGTTTTTACAATATTTTGAATATGTATTCTTTCTCCTAGTAGCATTTCTAGCATTAATCAAAACTCTCCTGTCATGACTATTATATATTGGTTATGAACATCTGTGCCATATTGTTTACATCTGTGCCATAGTACCTAACTCAAGGCTAATGGGAAATCAAAATGTATATTGTATATGACTTTAAGTTATGAAACCAAAACAATGAGTTGAGTTAATTCAGCCAAACACCAATGTATTGTGAACCTTATTTTTAATAACACATCTGTTGGAGGTTTTTGTACCAAGTTTATCACAATTCAGCCAGTATTAGATCTTCATGAATCTTCTATATATACATATTTGTTACAAATAAAATGTATTTCTGTTAACTTAATGCAATTTATGTGTTTTTATTTTTCTCTTTTTTATAAAATTAACATATACAGAGATTTAAAAAGACACCTACCTTCCCCAAATACATGAGGCTAGTGAGTGAGAACGGCAACCAGAAGTTGGAGCTAAAATCACACTTAACCTTCCCTGAGGTTGATGTGCAGAGAATGAGAAAGCAGTCAGAGTCAGGTGAAGGGGATCTGATGAGACTGGCAAGTGAAGACAATGACTGTTGTGCCAAAGGCATCCCATGAGGCTCTATCACCTTCTCACGAGATTAAAATGATCATTGAGCTTAAAAGAACGGAAACAAGACTTTATTTGATGGCATTTTATATTTTAGATCTGTAAGGTATCTTTTGGGTCATTGTAATCCAATGTTGACAGGAAATTGCTTAAGGTCAACAATCCAAAGGTATAACTAAGAGCCTTAGTTTCCAGACTATTATCAATTTAAAAAAAAATTGTATCTATATGTACAGCAGCATTACTCACACAACCCAAGTGTCCATCAATAAATTAATGGATAAACAAAATATAGTATATACAAACAATGGAATATTATCCAGCCTTAAAAAGGAAGGAAATTCTGACACATACTACAACATGGATAAACCTTGAGAACATTATGCTTAGTGAAGCCAATTACTAAAGGAAAAATAATATATGGTTCCACTTATAAGAGGTATCTAGAGTAGTCAAATCCATAGAAACAGAAAGTAGAATGCAGCTGGGGAAAGGGAAATTTAGGGAGTTGGTTAATAAGTATAGCATTTCAGTTTTGCAAGATGAAGTTCTGAAGACTGGTTGCACAACAATGTGAATATACTTGATGCTACTGAATGTACAACTAAAAATGAAAGGTGGTAATAAATGCATATATATATATATATATATATATATATATATATATATTTCAGCCTCTTCTATGCATTAGTGTAGATGATAGGGACACATTAATTTGAGAGAATCCCTTTTTTCAAGAAGCTTCCATCCTAGTGAGGGTAAATATATAATTTTAATAACAATTTTTAATAAAGAAAACATCTGAGATACGGAAGGCATCATATGTGCTATAAAGAAGATAATAAGCCCAGCTGGGCATGGCTCAGTGGTTGAACATTGACCCAAGAACCAAGATATCACCTGTTCAATTTCAGGTTAGGACACATGTCCAGGTTGAGGGCTCAATCTCCAGTGCGGGGTGTGCAGGAGGCAGCCGATTGATGATTCTCTCTCATCATTGATGTTTCTATCTCTTTCTCCTTTTCCCTTCCTCTCTAAAATAATATATATATATATATATATATATATATATATATATATATATATATATATTTTTTTTTTTTTTTTTTTTTTAAGAAGATAGGATAAGGTAATGTCGTAGATAGTGACTACAGGCTGCCTTAGCTGGGCCATTGGGCCGAGGACTCTTAGGAGGTGACATAAGAGATTCAATGCCATTGATGAATCAGGCTCCTGGACTTGGAGACATAAAAGGAATTTGGCTTCCATGCTAGTGGGGGAGATTTCCCATGAGTGAGACATTCTGACACTTTCATAAGATCACTCTGACCACTAGATGGAGAATGGCTCTAATGTAGGAGAGGGGCATGAGAACTATATAAATCAACTAAAGTCAAATAAAGGGGCTTGCTACGTGCTGCCTGACAGAACTTGGCTGACCTCTGAGATGCAAGAAGACCACGAAGAGTCCCCAGACAAAGAAAATTCCTGCAAAGATTCATTAATAGCTACTCAGCCAGACCTCATCTTTTACTCATTCCATAAAGGGAAAACAGACCACAAGATATACCTTGAAAAGGTTAAAGTTAACCCCAATGGTGTTTGTTTCCCCATTCTATTTTCCCGTAACATCACTTTTCTGTAGAAACTACAAACAGATAAAAGCTTGACCTCTAGAGGTTGCAGTCTCTTCCTTCTCTTGTGAGGAGAGTCCGTTACTCTGTCTATGGAGTGGCTTTTTCTGATTGTTCTCTCTGCTTGATAAAACATGCTTTCCACTTTAACCCTTCGTTTGGCTCCTACCTTAAATTCTGTCCTGCGTGAAACCAAGAGCCCTAGGCTTGAATGATCTTCCCCTAGGACTTGCCCCTCGGGCATCAGACCTAGGGATTATGGGAGAAGGCATGGCTATATGGCTGTTACATTGTTGTAGGTGAGAGAGGAAGGGCACACAAACAGTGGTTGTAGCAGTGGAAATGCTGAGACACGGCCAATTTCAGGATATTTTATGAATCTTGAGCCAGCTAACCTATCAGTACAGGAGTGAGAGACAGAAAGGAACAAATGAAGCCTAGATTTCTGACTAATTAATTGAAAATCTGAAGGTACCATTTATTTAGATGTGAAGCTTGATAGAATGATTTTAATGGTGGTAGTGGTGGTGTGACTATGGATCAAGACTTATGCTATGGCCATGCTGTTTGAAATGTCTACCTAGACACTGGGTAATTGGTTGGATAGAAGAATCCCTCTGATGACTGCTGTGTTGTTCCCTGGAACCCCTTAGGAGGGTTCAAGAAGGTCGGGGTGAGTGGTGATGGGAGATTGAGGAAGTTTGGATTTATAGAGCACTATGGAAATGAATATCCCTATGATGACGGGAATTGCTGAGACATTAATGTGTTGCAGATTAATTGCCTGGATATCCACGCCCTGCTGGGCTTTCCCCTTTTCAAAGGTAAGTTCTGTCTCTTCACCTGAACTCTGACCTACCACATTGCTTTTGCACTTCCTTAAAGGTGCAAAACCACTGGCATGCATTTCCTCACTCCCACTATTCCCCTGATGAGTCTTCTGTTTCTTTTTTTTTTTTTTTAATTTCTTTATTGATTAAGGTATCACATATTTGTCCTCAACCCCCCATTCCAATCCCCCCCCCCCTATTGTCCTTGGCCATTGGTTAGACTCATATGTATGCACATAAGTCCTTTGGTTGATCTCTCCCTTTTATCTCCACCCTCCCTTTGAGGTCCAACAGTCTGATCCATAGCTCCTTATCTCTGGGTCTGTCCTTGTTCATCAGTCTATGTTGTTCACCAGTTTCCCTAGATGAGTGAGATCATGTCCTACTGGAAATATACTTATAAGAATAAAAAGTGAGACAAGCAATAATCATTATGCTGAAAGGCATATGAATCAGTCTGTAGTGAGCTTCTTTCTGGGCCACCAGTTCTTTTGAGACCCAATTTCAATGTCATGTGTACATGTCAGCAATGATATTTTAGTTCTGGATGGTGGGCAAATGGTGGTAATGCAGGTCCAACCCTCTCTGGTTTGGTCCTGGGCAAACTGCAGTGGAGTCTTCTGTTTCTTATTTTTCACTCTTCTTCCTCCTTAGTTTCTCTGGCCTCTCTATAGTCAATAAGTAACTGCTAAATCCTAATGATTCTTTTAAGGTTTGTGCCTTAAAGGCAATTCACCCTATAAGCAGTTTCACACCAGCTCAGTGAAAACCTGCTCTGATGCTCCTTTCTCTTGCCCCCATTATTCTATCTCTTCCACCCCCCCCCCCACCATTGACTCTTCACTTGTATTTTGCTTCCCACACTTAACTATTAGAATCTTGTATTTCTATATAAATGTCTGTCTCCTATTCCAGTGTGTAAGGTATCCTTCACCATGCCTGGCCCAGGACAGCACTCATAAGACTAGATGCTTTACAAATCCTGGGTGTGAACTGAGTTCATGGATCAGTTTAATTGCATGTCTCCCAGAAGACTCAGTTCTAATACTAATCACCCACCACCATGATCCTATTCTCGTATTCTCCTATTGTTTCATGTCTGCATTAATCAATTATTGTTTAACCTAATCACTTACTCCCTCTATTATTATTCAACTGGTTCACATTATGCAAGTCTTTCCTTTCCAATTTTACTGTAGACTTAAATGAAGAGCTTGTAGAAAGCTTCTTCAGTGACTGAGGCAGTGTATTGCCCTCAGAAATTGTTCCACGAGGGTGTGTTAAGTGGAATAATGAATTAGTGAATCGATGATTTAAAGAATGAATGAACAGTCCTGGCTGGTGTGGCTCAGTTAGTTGAAGGTCATCTCATGTACGGAGAGGTTGTGTGTATGATTCCTGGTCAGGGAATATGCCCAAGTTTCAGCCTTGATCCTCAGTAGGGGGACCACAGGAAGCAGCTGATGATGTTTCTCTCTCTTTCTCTCTTCCTTCTTCTCTCTCTAACATCAATAAAAACTTTTTCTGAACACCTTCCTGTCTACCAGCTCAGTTTCCTGGTCCTGTAGGCTTGAATGCATAGAGTCATGTTTTATTGTTTGTCCTCTGCCCCACTTTTCAAATCCAACCAGAGAAAAATACTATTGATTCTTACATTTCAATAACTTTTAATCCATAATGAAAGATGTTATCAATCTTCTTTCAGACATAAAGATATACAAAAATCAATTATAACTAATAAGAATTGTCTGTAGTTACCACCTGTAGGGTAAATAATGTGGGTGTTCATCTTCTTTCAGACATAAAGATAAGCAAAGATGAATTATAAATGATAAGAATAGCTTGTAGCTACCACCTGTAGGGTAAATAATGTGGTTCTTCATATAATATGTATGTGCTTTTAACCTTTCTCTTTTAAAAATGTCTCCTTGTATTATATAAGACTATAAAATAGAAATACTTTTTGTCTTCAGCAACATCTATGTAAGAAACATTCAAATTGCAAAGAATTTTTGTGAGACTATTTGAGCCAAAGTGTTTACAATTGCCGGGGGGAAAAATCTCAACAGATTGAGATAATGCTCCTGAGAATGGCAGTTTTGCACCTTATTTTATACATTACAATCAAAAGAGGAGATGTATGTGGGTTGCATGAAATCCATTGCCGATAGATTAGGGAGGCGGGAGAAAGCCAACGGGGGAAACCTCTGGGACTGGATAAAAAATAAAGTGGTAGTCACACACTTCTTTGACTTAGGTGGTAGGATAGTTAGCAGTCAACAGTAAACTCAATGACAACGAGGGGATTTGTGGTCTCCACAGAAAGGTGCCTTTTCCAGGGGTCTGGAAAAAGGAAAATTACTTTGACATTCCAATAATATGTCATCAAAGATGCAAAAAGACAATAGACAGACTCAGTTAAGGTAAAGATTGACTTTTGTCAGGAAAGATACTGGCCTAATACATGACTACCCACCATAAGCTGCTTTTAGTTAAAAGAGTTTTCATTTCAGACATCCTTTGTGGTTACTGTAGGTCTCTGAGTTTGCAAGGCCGCCATGCAGGCCTTCTCTGAGCTTGTCAGGTTAGCAGGTGGCCCCTTTTCATCCACACAAGCTCATTCACTCATTTATAAAACATTAATTCATGTTAGGTCATTGAAAATCAGTGTCAAAGAAGAACAATACAGCATTTAAATGATATTCACATTGTTTTATTTAATTATACAGTAGTATGATAAAAGAATTGTTGATCGTTCTAAGCGCACAGGTACAGACCTAGATGGAATTTTGTAAGGAGTTAGCAAATTAGGAAGTAGGAAAAGACCCTGTAACAACTCTGCACGGAGCTCTTGAACAAAGTAAATAAGGAGACATCAATCCACCCACCCCTTCCCCCATATCCAGTGCCAATTAGGAAAACTAGTTACAGATATACACTGTGGGCACCTCATTTAGACAGTTTGAATTATTACCCTCACGAAGAGTGAGGAGCATAATCTCACGCTCTTACTACACAGATCTGGGCAAGTAAATTTGGGCCATTTTTTTGTTTTGTTTATTTGCAATATAACCATTCATAATTTAAAGTCTTTGTGACTATTGGTATACAGCTATGAGGATTTACTAATCCTTAACTGTTCATTAGCTGTATTGTCATTATCCCTTGGATAAAAAGGGAAATCTCAAACTATAATTGATAATAAGAGCACAAATCTGGGTCAATCTATGTCTGTGATATACTAGTATATGTATGTATAAAATATATTTAATTTTAATTTTTAAAATTAAATTAACAAAAACATGTGCCCATTTTATTTTTTATTAAATTTATTGGTTGATGTTGGTTTACCTGATAATTTTAAATATTAAAATTATATAGGTTTCAGCCCTGCCAGGTGGCTCAGGAGGTCATGGATGGATTTCCAGTCAGGGCACTGCCTGGGTTTCAGGCTCAATCCCCATTGTGGGATGTGCAGGAGGCAGCTACTGTAACTAATGATCCTCTCTCATCATTGATGTTTCTGTCTCTCTTTCCCTCCCCCTCCCTCTCTGAAATAAGTAAAAATATATTTTAAAGAATTAGATGGGTTTCAGATGTACATTCTACAATATAATACATCATCTGTATATTGTATTGGGTGTTCAGCACCCCAAGTTGTATATTTAAATTTCTAAAAATATGAGTCTGTTCAATTCAAATGTGCTATTTATTTCAATGGTTTATATTAATTTATGGTATCAAAATTGCTCTAATAAATATGAGAAAATGTAGGTCTTTAGGTGTTCTCTACTCTTTAGATTGTGCCTTCACTTTGTGAAAGTTTCACAGAACCAGGATCTGTATGAGTGATAGCTGAAGGGAGATACAGGCAGGTGGGGCGGGCAAAATGCTCTGGTGATAATTAGCTAGATTTTAGGGCAAGAGGGTATGTTTCCGAGTAATTGGCCCGAAGAGAATTTTAATTAAAATAAATTGGAGTGATCAGCTCCATTTTCTGCGAGGTGCATGCAGTTGAGCTGGAAAATGATCTAGAGAAGTGTGTTCCCTCCAGACAGAAATATTTAAAATCATCAGGTAAACAGGCAAATTAATCATATTAATATTAATTTTGTTCCAGGAGGCAGTTTCTATAGCCATTCCAATCAACGTCTCATTTCATTCTTCTCCCCCTTGCATAAAGATCAAGGGAACCCTGCTTTGCGAGAGCTCGGCCTCTGATTTCCAGCTGAGGGTATGAGGCTTCGGTAGCCAGCGGGGTGAAGTAGAGTTTCTCCCCAGAGATTCATGAAACCTCAGTACGAGTGAGTTCCTTGAGGCGGGAGGGTGAGGAGGCCGCGTGACAGGCGTGTCACGGTGTTTCTTCTATGGTGCCAATTAAACAAAGGGCCGGCTGTTCCAGGAAGGGCAATTCACAAGTGCGCTCCTGGGGCCTCTTTGTTATCTCTGCGCCCGAGGACAGCAGTCCGATGGCTCCAGGAAGCTCCTGGCTTCCATCAGACGCGATGGCTTTCTAATGTGAGGCCCAGGCTTGGGTCTCCGCTGTGAAAGGGAAATGCTGAAGTTCAAAAGAGAACCTGGGTAGCAGTCATGTTTGGTCTGTAAAATGAGGAGTGTGTAAAAAAGACCCCTGAGGGCCCATCCAGGTTAGCACCTTTCCTTGCCTCCCTGGGGGATAATCTCCCTAAGAACTGGGACCATGAGGAGTATGGGTGTGGGAGAGGACAGAAGGAACTAGGCATAGAGATGGCATGTCCCGGCCACATGGGGTCCTGTCTTTACCCCGATTTGCTTCTCTGTTGTTCTCCCTCTGTCAGTACTCCAGGCTTTCTGCTAAGCAAGCACCAAAAGTTTTCACTGAGGAGGATTAGTTCACTATTTTTGCAGCAAGAGGATTGGGAACCCCATAGAATAGACTTCAGGTACTGAACCAGACCCTGAAAACACCAATGACCAAACCAAAGGGGTTGCCTCTTCAGAGTTTACGCTCGTAAGTGGGGGGGTGATTATTAAACAAGAAAAGTGCAGTGACAGATCTCTATAGGTCTGAATCTCAGTGTGTGGGGTTCGGGATACGGAATGGGAGCTGCAAGGGTTGCAATTGGGAGGCAGGGGTCTCTCACCAAGGATGGAGATGCATAATGTGCAGCTGTTCTGGTGGAAGGTACCCAGAGTGCCCACAGAGCCAACTGTGTTTTGCAAAACACAATTCTCTGCCATGTGGGCCAGGTATGAGGAGAAAGAAACTTAGGCTGAGTGAATCCTCTGGCCTGGTTCCTGAGAGAGCCCTTTCCTCAATTTCTGACATGGGCTTCAAGACTCTCTGGACCCGGAGTCTGGAAAATGAGCCATCTTCAATAATAAAAGCGTAATATGCTAATTAGATCAGAGGTCTTTTTGGACAACCTTCCAGACAAAACCAGGTCTGTGTGGGAAGTCAGGGTCCCTGGTGCCAGAGGAAAGCGAGTGCTGGCAGCCAGCGGAAGGCCTACTCTTGCATGAATTTCGTGCATTGGGCCTCTAGTATTTAACATTACAGATAAGGGTCTTAATCTAACCTTTATTTCCTTCTCATTATCTTGGCATTCTTTCCCCTGCTCTGCCTGTTTTTTTTAAAAAAAACAAAAACAGTTTCTCAAAGTGTACTTTACATAACTGCATGCAAATCACCTTTAAGTTACTTGTTATAGATTCCATGTGAGAACTATTGCTCAGAAACAGGAGATCCTGACTCTGGCTGCATATGAGAATCACCTGAAAACAGCACCTTTGTAAAAACACCAATTCTCTGGGCCCTAAGCCAGATCTTCTGATTTGATTGGTCTGGGTTGGCTCCAGGCACCTGTGTGATTTTAACCCCCACTCCCCTGCCTCCCACCCAGTGACCCGAGTATGCAGTCGGGGTTGAGAGTCCCTGAGTTAGAGGAAGCTTCCAAGGATGAACAGGTGTGTGTCCAGAGGAATGAGGACTGGGAGGGACTAGACCACTGAGGCCTGCTGGTAATCAGGAAGGTCTCCCATGCACAGGTAGTGTCTACTAAGTGGATATGGAGTGCTTCCTGAACCTAGATTCCTTCCCTGTTATACTTCATGAGGCCCATCCTCCTTCCCTGGGTCTCCCCACTTGTCTCCACTACTAAAGGATTCCCAAAATTTAGTGTGCATAAAAGTCAAAATTTTACTAAACTTACTAACATGCAGATTCCCAGAGGTTCTGATTCAGTGTTTCTGGGATGCGACTGGACTCTACATATCAAACAAGTATTATATTTAAGGATGATTCTGTATCATTCTGATGGTGATCGAGAGACCACCAAACTCTGAAAATTCTGCCTAGGCTTTCACCAAAAGTATAATCAGCTAGGGAATGTTCTCTGTTTCAAATTCTGGCTCTGCCATCTCATATCCGATCTTGAGGATACTAACTTCTCTGTACCTCGATTTCTCCACTTGTAAAATGAAGGAAAAGTACTTACTTTATATAGGTTCTGAGGATTGAAAGAAGTTAAGACAGGTCATTTCTATGGCCTGAGGTAACCAGGTGACGGAACTGGGTAGCTTTGGGGAGATAGCTCTCTATTTAGTTGAATTTGGTCCTCTAATAAGGCAGTAGTACAACTGTTTCCCCAGTGTCATTCAGCCTTACTCTCCTACCCCATTTCCCCACCTACTCAAGGGCTACCACAATCACTGTTAGAATAAACTTTATTTCTATGCGATTTATTGTGAAAAACAAAATACCCAAAACTGAACTTGTGCTTTATGTTTAGTGTATAAAAGTTGAACAATAAAAATATGTTTTTAAATTTTATTAGACTCAGTTATTTCCAATCAGCAGGCCTAAAAATCCATCTTCCTAAAAACTAGATCCATGATGACACCCAGTGGACAAAATGTTAACCACTGAGATTTTAAAAAACGTGTTTTCCCAAGCACACAAATACTTAACATTGCATCAACTTTATCTTTACAGTTTGAGAACAATTCAAATAAAGCATGAAATAGTCCTGCATGAGGAATTTCATCAACAAAATGTGGACAAGCCAAAACCCTTTAGTACTGTTTTCAGTAGTACTCCTTCCACAACCAGTTCAGACAGAGAAGAGTACCAGGTCATCAAAGGTGACATTCTAGCAAAAATTTTTAAATTTGGAGAAAGCTATTTATAACAACGTGTGGTAAATAAACACAAAGACTGTTAAGATTTCACAGTAGTCACACTTGGTCCTTTAAACAATCTATACTAATAAAAGGGTAATATGTTAATTAGACCAGACATCTTCTGGGCGACCTTCTGGATGTCCTTCTGAACAAAGCCACAGTGTTGGGGCCAAGACAGAGGCAGTTAGAGGTGATCAGGCTGGCAGGGGAGAGCAGTTAAGGGGATCAAGCTGGCAGGGGAGGGGAGTTAGGGTCGATCAGGTCAGCAGAGGAGCTGTTAGGGGATGATCAGGCCAGCAGGCAGAGGCAGTTAGGGGCAAACAGGCTGGCAGGCAAAGGCAATTAGGGGTGATCAGGCCAGCAGGCAGAAGAGGTGGTTAGGGGCAATCAGGCAGGCAGGCAGAAGAGTGGTTAGGAGCCAGCAGTCCCAGATTGCGAGAGGGATGTCAGACTGCTGATCTAGGCTCAATCCAGCAAGGGTCCTGGATTGGAGAGGGTGCAGGCTGGGGTGAGGGACACCCACAAATTTTGTTCACAGGACCTCTAGTTAGGAAACAATAAATAATTCAGGTAATGATCAAAGCAGACATAGAATGTTGGGGAACCAGCTAGATTTGTAAGAAATATTAATCATGCTCAGTTAACCATGGTTGTTTTATTCTGATTAAAGAAGGTACATTCTAACCTGGCTGGCAGCCTCACTCAGGACCTGGAAGTTTAGCCCTTCCTTCCCATTTGGAACTGCCTATTACCATGGAAAGATTAACAACTTTGTTACAGAAACCAGAATTGCCAGCCCATTGAAGATCCCCAGACCTTGCATATCACTAAGCACTTTGAGAATCCCAAGCCCTCTGCTTACCTGTTAACTGTCCATTTGGCATACCCTTTGGCTATTTCCTTTGTAAACCAGCCCCCGCATATCTCTAAGCCCTTTGAAGACCCCAGCTCTTTTGCATATCTGTACTGCCCATTTGCTCTTTTGCCTACTTTCCCATGTAATCTTTGTTCTTCTACCAATATAAGCAGAGGGCTTATGCTTGGGTGCAGAGCAGATTTTTGTGGATGACCTGCTGCTCTCCCATACTGCCGGCAATATTTGAAAAATGCTCGTATGTGATTCAACCCCGTCTCTGCTGAATTGGTTCCAGTAGTGACAGGCAGCACAGACCCATTGTTGTCCAGTAGCAGTAACAGTCATTACTTTATCAGACAGGCACAGGATCTATTCTTTTGTAGATTCATTCATTTACTCAAGAAATATTTCCTTGTTTCCCAGATTACGAAGTAAACTCAGAGGGAGATTAGTGTCCAATGGAGTTCATCTAACCTACTTATGTCTCCTCCTTTAATGGTAATTTATGAAAATAGGTGAAAAACTGCCATTCTGCAGAGTATTACCTCAATGTTTGTGAGTTTGGCTCAAATAAACACAAAAATTCTTTATGGGTTTGAATGTTTCTTACATTAATAATCTGGATCTGATGACTGCGCTCTCTCTTTCAATTTTTATTATTTTTAAAATATATATTTTTATTGATTTCAGAGAGGAAGAGAGGGGAGGAGATAAAAACATCAATGGTGAGGATCACTGATCAGCTGCTTCTTGCACGCTTGCTACTAGGGATCGAGCCCACAATTTGGGCATATGCCTTTGACTGGAATCAAATCCAGGACACTTCAGTCTTCAGGCCAACACTCTTATTCAGTGAGCCAAACCAGGTAAAGCTTATTTCTCTCTTAAGACTGATTTCTCTTGCCTTTTGATGTGCTTTATAACTTTTTTATTGTTGTTGAAACTCAGATATGTTGTTGGGTAGTAGGTACCAAGACAAAATGATCTTTAGTGTTAATTCACTAATCTTACTGGGAGTTGGGCTGTATTTGTTTCTTCTACCAGAGACTTCAAATTCCCTGAGTCCTTATTTTTTACTTTAAGGACTTTTGGGACTTACTTTTGTATTGCCTCAGTAAAAGTTTGTGCTCTGTAGCCTTTCAGCTGTATACCACTGTTACTGTCCTGGCAAAATACTGGCGTGGTGCATGGTGTGAAAGAGAAGCCTAAGACTTAGTCTTTCACTGGGCTTGTCCTGGGAGTATGGCCTTCACTAGCGTTTCTTGAGGGACAGCTTTCTACCCCCTGCTCCTACTTTCTTTCCTGACTGCAGCATTCCCAATCTATTTCCTTGGTGTCCTCTCCTTTCTGTCGACTAGGGAGTTTTTTCTCTCCTTCAGGTGAGAGGAAGGCTGGAGTGGACTAGAGCAGAGTTCCCTTCTCCCAATTGGGTAAGTTTTCAGTATTGCCTGCTGGAGAGACGTCCTTCTTATTGGAGAGTAGGCCTCTGCTCGAAGAATCTGGGAGAGTTTCACAATGGTTATTCTCTTCCTGTCAGGACCACCAGGGAAATTTCCTCCAATCTTCAGATCCATCTTGAGAGAACCTGCTGGCATTTCTGGAGGGAAGACTCCCCGGCCCCCCATGACTGTGGCCTTTAGGAGTTTCTTGCTCTCATATTAGTTCTCATACTCAATCTCTACCAATTCACCAAAATTATTAGTTAAGTGTTGATTAGCTATGCCACCTAGCAGCTTTTGCTCCAGGTAAACAAGTGTCAGGTGTGGTACCTCTCTGGATATACCTGTCTCTTCCGATTTGGAGTGGTTGCTTGCCCTCTGACTTCAGTTCAGAAAAGTTATTAAGTTTTAGCTTTTCCAGTTTTTCTTGTTTTTAAGAAGGGATTGGCAACTTCTAAGTTCTTTACATATCAGAGCTGATACTAAAATGCAGTATTAGGAAAACAGGAAATAGGAGTCACAATGAGGACTTAACTCTCTTCTTGTACTTGGCTTTGGATCACTGAAATGAAACAAGGACTCCAGTATAATCTATACTATGCACAGTATTTATTTTGGGAGGTATTTTGGCGAGAGCTTTTTGAGGAACGAGTGATTTATGTATTGGTTAAAGGTAGGACTCGAGAATAGGAGGCATTGTAGGAGAATTACACAGAATAACTCAAGGGACCCTCAGGATCAGTAGGAGCCAAGCTGGAAATATTAGATTGTGGCCAGAGTATGTTTGGGCTGAGGAATATTTTACCACATTCTGTGGTCAGCCTGGAGTCACTAAAAGATTTTGTAAGGATAGCATCAAATGTGGAGAATTAAACCTAATGATAACATTGGATAAACTGAATGAAGCATGCTCAAGATTTGGTGTCTGACTAGAGATGAAAAGGAAAAATAGTGAAAGATTGTGATGTCTCAATGATAAAATCAGACATTTAAGAGTGAAGTCCAGGAGTCTGGAGCACGAAGAGTTTGAAATGCAACCAGAACTCACAGCAGATATTAGATTTTGGAGGCATCAGCATGGAGGCTACAGAATAAAGATGTGGTCTCTGGGAAGAACTGGGGTTAGAACCTTTGTGATACGTACATTTAAGGGAGAGGAGAAAATAGTCAGCAGTGGAAAGATGGGAGTAAAACCAGGACAAGATGTTAAGATTAAGATAAAAGATAATCCTTTTTTTCCAATGTCTGTCTGGCTTATAGGGGGCAGATTCTGAACTGTATAAATCTAGGTGTGACAAAGGAAAACAGCTTCCAGTATAGCTTGGCCTGAACAAATTACTTTTTGCCAAAGTTTTACATGAAATGTTTTTTAGTCGAAATAGATGCAAATGGCCCTGGATGGCTTGGCTCAGTAGATAGAGCATCAGCCTGCGGAATGAAGGGTCCTGGGTTCGATTCTGGCCAAGGGCACATGCCTGGGTTGCAGGCTAAATCTTAATGGGGGGCGTGCAGGAGGTGGCCAATTGATGATTCTCTCTCATCACTGATGTTTCTATCTCTCTCTCCTTCTCCCTTCCTCTCTGAAACCAATAAAGAAATATATTATTTAAAAAAAGAGAAAAAAAGAAATAGATTCAAATGTCCCATAGAAAATGGTTAGTGTTTATTAGGTAAATGTCCATATTTATGAGATAATATCCAATTCTTAGAATCTAACTAGGTAAGAGAGTAATTTGTGGTCACTATAAAATTGTGATGAGAGCTAAATTTAGTATACATAATTACCATGCCCTCAAGGTAACTGCAAGCCATCTTCATAACATTTCTTCAGATTATCTGCACTATGTATATGTGCTATAATCAGGAGTTATACACCTCATATTTAGTGGTTTGTTTCTCACATTCATTACATGGTTAGTGTTTAAAGGAAATCAGAGCATGTTCAGTAAATTTTCTTTTCTAGAGCAACAAGGCAATTTTCATCAAGTCTGTGAAATGTATTTTTTTAATTAATAGAAGAGCATGTCTTACCAGATACACTGTCCCCAAATAAATAAAATAGCATAAAAAGCACACAAACACACAGTTTTACAGGGTACAATACAAAGTCAATTTTGATCATGTTCTTACTTGCATTTACTAAAAATGTGAGACTGTAAATCAATCTCTAAATAATTATCTTGCATAAAGAGAAAAGTACAGCACAATTATTTCACAGTAGGTTTTGGAGAGACAATTTGAGAAGACTTTGCTTTAAAAGATATGAAGATATATCACAAATCAAGTCACATGTCTATAACATTAAAACATGGGATTGTACTTAATCAAAAACAAAAGTAAAATAGCTGAAGAAGACTGTATACTCCCCCCCACACATTACACTAACTTCTATTTTTGGCAGGAGTTAACAACCTTTTCCATTAGTAGGAAAATGTGCTCTGCAAACTCTCGGAGGGCACCACGGCCACCATTACACTTGCAAATGTACCCGACAGCCTTCTGGGCTGTGGAACAGGCATCAGCAGGAACAGCACTTAGGCCCACTTTCTTCAGGCACTCCTCATCGGACACTTCATTTCCTATCGCAGAAAAGAAACACTGGTTGACCATGAGACAAAGAATATTCTTTCCAAATGATGCAAACAGCAAACAATAAGTAATTCTAGTAAGTTTAGTGGCCTAAATCGCTGCATACATCACAGCTTAGATGGAACAAAAATATGTTAAAGAACTTGTTCTTATGGAATAATTATCAATGTTTTAGATAATTTATCAATGTTTTTTCTCTATTTCCTGCCACCTTGCTTTTTTGGAGGGGATAAAGAAACCCCAGATATATTTTACCCCAAAAACTTTTTAGCATTTATCTATGATATATATACCGTATATATTTTTTTAAAGTGACATAATATCATCAAACTAACAAAATCAACAATTTCTTAATATCACCTAATAATTCAAATATTCTCAGTTGTCTCAAAATTGTTTTAGTTGATTTATGTGAATCAGAAACCAAAAAGGCTCCACATATTACATTTTGTTGATATGTATTTTTTCTTTTATTTATATGTATTTTTTTTAATGTTTTTATTGATTTTTTTAGAAGGAGAAGAAGGGAGAGGGATAGAGTGTAGAAACTTCAATGAGAGAGGAACATAATTGATTGGCGGCCTCCTGCAAGGCCCCTATTAGGAACTGAACCTGCAACTTGGGCATGGGCCCTAACTGGTAACCAAATTCTTGGGTCAATGCTCAACCACTAAGTCAATCCATGGGCTGTTGTTGATATATATCATAAGTCTCTTTTAATTGTAATAGTTCTGATTTGAATAACACTTATTTGTTGAAAAATCACCATTACAACCTTGCCTTGATTCTTCTCAACCCCCCCGTTTTTTGACAGAATGAATTTCAGAAGCTCCCAGTACCTTAGATTCACCATTCTGAGTATATCTACTACTTTGCTACAGAGCAAAAACAAACAATAAAATGCCATTTAAGGGTCTGTTTTATATTTTCCTACATTTATCTACTGAAAATTTTCTCCTATTGGTAAATGTACTGAAATTTAAATTTTCACTGAAAGATGATTAAAATTAGGATATTTCTTCATATTATCCATCCCTCAAATTAAGCTTTACTAAATTTTACTTATAAAAGTGTCAATATTTTAAGGGACACATTGTTATATATTTATGTGGTCCATACAAAACTGCTCTTTTTAAATAAAAAATTTGGAGTTCATTCTCTATTTTCCCAATTTTCTAACTACTATTTTTTAGTTTTTTCTTATAAGTGAAGGCAAACATATTCAAAATCATCCTAATTACCACCATTTATGAACAGTCATTACATTTTGGTATATATTATAAATTGGAAAACTAAGGTTTAGAGAAGCTTGCTTAGGGTCACACAGATAATAAATAAGTATAGCTGGGATTTTGTTCTCTTCTTACAAAACCTGGATCATTTTCTATCAAAGGTTCTATAGTATTTTTCTCCATACAATTTGTACATGCAGTTCAAAGGCTATTCCTGAATCTCCAGATCATATGCTTCCAAAGCATTCTGTGATGCTTCTGAGGCCCATATTAGCCCTGTAAATACTTATTTCATACATGGCTTATAGCTATTATATATAATAACTTGACATTGTTAGCCATTATTATTTAAAATATTGACATCATTAGACTGTAAGCTCTGTAACTATTAAGTCCCAGGAACCAGTTCAAAGTCTGCATACAGTAAACATGTAATAAATATATTTGCTTAATACTAACGTGAAAAACTTGTGAGATCTGACCATTGTTTGTAATGGTTGCATAGTATTCAATTTTACAGATATTTTATTTTTGTAGAATATTTAGGTCATTTATTTTTTCTCTATTATTGCCACATTTGTCCAATTTCTTTCCTGGAATTGGAATTTTGGGGTCAAAACTATGTACATTTAAAACAAATTAAAAAAAAGATGTACATATAATAATAGCTAAAAATATTCAAAGTGTTCTATTTATAATTAGGAATCTGCTAAATGCTTTACCCACTTTATGTAACTGGTAATAGACCAATGACAATAGGTACTTTTAACAGTTCCAATTTATAGATGAGGAAAACTAGGCTTTCCTTACCAAAATTGGCTTCAAGGTTGTGGTCTGACTCCACAGCAAGTGTTGGTAATCATTTCTCTGGCTATACTTGGTAAATATTATTAAAGTGACCTCCAGGAGGGCTGTCTGAATTTAATACTTTTGTCGGTAGTGTAGGAGAGTTTCTGTTTCTTTATAATCATGCTAATTGTGGGAATTTTCTTTCTTGTTTTTTTATTTCTTAAAAAAAAAATAAAAAAATAAAAATCCTGATTCGTTTTATTATGGCTGAATAAAAAGATACCAACCAAGATATGCCACTTCTTTCCAGCACAGGCCCATTTCTTTCCTCCATTCATCTACAACTGCTAGCTTGTCTGGTACATTGACTTCCATTTTGCAATCCAGTTTTAAGGAAGAGAGTGTCTGCTTTGAACAGGCCCTTTCTGAGATTAATCTCACCTTTTAAAAAAGGACAAAAGGAGAAAATAAGAGAAACAGAAATCTTTCAGAATAAGATAACGCCTTGGTAAACAATACAAATCACAACTGAGTAGTCCTTTGACCTTTTGAAGGACAAATTCTACTATGTCTAAGTAGACCTGTAAAGGTGAAAGACCGTTTTCTACGATGGAAAGGATTCTACCTACAAGCAAGAAAAGTGCAACATACACGGTCTGAAGCTAATTTAAGAGTCTCCTATAATTCAATTTATCCAAAGAAAAGTCTATAATATATCTCTTGTGCTGCTTAGAAACACATAAGAGTTCTAATCAATTATGAGAAATCATCTTAAAATACACATTAATATTAAGCTATTGTGAATTAAAATTTTTAATCATAAGAATAAGCTACATTTTAAAGTCTATAAGATATTTGTTTTATTTTTAAACACTGACATTTTTTATTAAATCTTTCTGGTTGCAAGATCCTTTAGCAACTAAAAAGCATCTATATGAAAATAATACGTTCATACTTATTAAATAAACATTTACTTGTTGGTTCACATTTTGCTCATCTACAATTAAGTAGTATGAAAATTTTCTAGGCACATGAAGGCTAAATTTCAGATATTTTAATAGATGATATAAAAAAATGTATATTTCATTTCCCTTACATATTCCTTGACCCTGAATCATAATCTTGAAAAAACAATGCTGTATTCAGGGGCACATACCTCAATACCACTTTTCTTTAATAAACTTATGCCAATAGCATCTTTTACATCATAAGATATTATTTCTTTTTGGTCTCCTGATACATAAATGTGGCCATTGGTGAGACATCCATCAATACTGCAAACCAAAAGTTTTATCTCCTTAAACTTCTCTTTGCCAAAATAGCCATATCTAAAAGAAACCAAATAGACCTTTGAATATAAGTGCAATACTTACTAGTCACTATCTCTCATCTGGCTAATGCCAGGAAATTTAACCCATTCCCATCCAATTATTCAGAAGTACCCTTCATATTTACTTCACAAATACACTTAAACTTACAGCGGAGAATAAGTAGTGTGGTCTAAGTGGACTATGTGTTTCTCAACGTATTGAAAATGTCATCTAAAGGAATAGTTTATGTATATGTCCTTCCTCATATGAGCAAATGAATTACACAGATCCTTAGATGGAGTATCACAAATCAGTGTTCATACATATGATAAACATATCTACTAACAATAATGTTATAGAGTCTTGTGCAAAGGCTAGATAAGTCTTGTTTTTACCTTAATACTCGTTGTTCTGCAATAGGCCAATCAATATCCACATCTATGTCCACACTGTGCTCAGCACGCATTTCATAGTAGGCCATTTTCCCACCCTAAACAGTACAAATGCCATGAGTGCTGGTTTTTACATGCATTTACATATATCGAAAGTTTCTAATGCAGAACAATGAATTCATTTCTACAGTATTGAGAAAAACGAATAACACAATAATATTAGTGACATATAACAAATCCCTTTTTTTGAGGGAAAAGCTTATATTTTTGTTTCCTATATATTCAAACTACATAAAACAAATAACTTTTATATTTTTCTTTTATTTTCTTTTAACTTTAACATTTTTCAATTTTTATCTACACAGTGCAAGTTCTCATTTTCCTTTGGATAGATTACTTTATGATTGCAAAAATCGAAAATAATACCCATCCTCATTTTCTAACCACAGGAATTTTCTGTTCTGGCAATCTCTCTCATCATTCAAAGGTAGTAGAAATGTTTTCAGAATTTGTTCCTATTTAAAACTAAGGAGCAAAATAGGAAAGGAAAAAATAACTAGAGTATCTAGCGTACAGAATTATCTTAGATCCCTGTGCTCCAGATGGGAGTGAGCAATACTATCTGATTCAAATGTGCACTAAGATAGGGATGATTTACTGATCCCGAGATATGGGGGCAAGAATTGCAAGTCTCTTCACAAATTATGATGAAAGATTTTATTTTTCTTCACACTTCAGGGAAGGTCAAATCAGTTTGGGACGGTGGTATCTCTATCTGTAAAACTGAATTTTTCTTAACACTCAAACTTAACACTCAAACAGCCTACAGTTTGCCTAAACACTGACCAGAAGTTTGGAAAAATATTTTTCCCTCAGAGCATGAGTCACATTAGAATTTCTACTATAGAGAGTGGAGTTTTAGTGTTTTATTAAATGCTATTTTTGAGTAATGTAAGGATCTGAATCCAAATCCCGACAATACCATTTACTGCTTGTTTTTGCCTTAAGCCAATTATTTCATTTTTCAAATCTATCATTTCTTCCTCTGAAAAACTGGGCTTGGGATGTCCACTTTATTCTGTTGCTATGCAGATTACAAGAGATATCCTATGTAGTATTTCATATAGTCCTTGGTAAGTGCTGAATAAGTAATAGCTATAACTAAAATGAAAAAATAGCATATGATACAACCATGTAGGCTCTAAAGATGAGAGAAACACCCAACCTCCTTATTTTAAAATAAGGGCAAGAACAGATAAAACAATATATTTAAGATTACATAAATATATAAACTATAACTCGATTTTCCTGATGCCCAGGTTGGTGCTGTTTCACCTTTACTGTATACTTTTTTGTTTATTTCTTTTTAAAGCAACAGAAGTTATTCAACTGTACAACTACAACCTGACAGTAACACAACCATAAATTAAAGTTTTGAATGTAATAATATGAATACCAGGACATGCAAAGAACATTCAATATTTGATTCATTTCTAATTATAATATTTTAGTTGCAGAATTCCTTGCATATTTACTGGATGGATTCCAAAGAGTAGTTTGGGGTAAGCCTACAGGATAAATGCTGAGATAATAAATCTTGAGTTATGCCTTTCCTCTAGGAGTTGATATTTTTCACTATGAACTGTGCCATACCTCTTCCCTAAAACTCAAAAGCATACCACAAAAGGGTTTAAAAGGTTTTATAAAATGAAGGCACAAACCTGTAAGTAACCCATGTCTATCAAATGTCTCTTAGCAAAATAAAATGAGCCATTTTCATATAACTCTCCATCCCAATCTTGTCGACGAGGTCGTTTAGCTGGATTCAAATTCAGAGGTTCAGTCACTTCACGAACTAAAAGCAAAAAGCTATATTAAGTCCGCATTGCTTTGAATCCATTTAGTAATTTTTTAAAAAGCATAGAAATGAACTCAAGAATGTAGAATATTTCTGTATCTAGATAAATATTTAAGAAGATTTAAATAAAATCTGAAATAATTCTGATGACTTATCTTTGTTTTCTAATAATAGAAAGATAAAGTATTTCACAGTAGAATTCTGCATAATTAATATTTTAATGTGTTTATATAAATATAATGCTTTGGGAGGACATTAGGGAAACCTCAAAGTTGTCAAAAAACAGATTGGCCATAAAATACCAATATTCAATAACTGACCCCTTTAAACTATTTATCATTATTTATTTCTATAGAAATACAATGTATGCATTATTCATCTAATGTGGTTAAGAAATGACAGTCATAGAATTATTATAGAAAAGTGAAGATTTCCCTATTAAATTACTTAAACTTTTATAGTGACAAAAATGTTTATATAATGTACTATGAGTTCTTACCAGTGGTTAAAAAAGAAACTAATCATAATAATAAATAGCATTTATTATTTTTCTTGGTAATGAAGGCTCAGCAATATCAACATCAATTATCATAACACAATATAATAAACTAGAGGCCCAGTGCATGAATTCATGCATGGGTGGGGTCCCTCAGCCTGGCCGGCGATTGGGGCCAATGGGGGCTGCAGAGGTTGGCCAGGGGAGGGGCCACAGGAGGTTCCAGTTGGGGCCATTCAGCTGGGGGGAGGGGGCAGGCGCCACAGAAGGTTGACCCAGGGCCCCCATCCATGGGGAGGGACCACGGGAGATTGGCCGGCCGGGGGAAGGAACCACAGGAGGTCGGCCAGCCATGGGAAATTGGCTGTGGGAGCACAATGACCACCAGGGGGCAGCTCCTATGCTGAGTGTCTTCCCCCTGGTGGTCAGTGTGCATCACAGCGACCAGTCGTTCGGTCTCTTAGGCTTTTATGTATATAGATGACACCCTTAGTACTAGAAAATAGGAATTCCTTTGCCTTTTCACTTAGTTTTTCCTAAATTGTGTTTGTGGATGTGTACAGGTATGTATACACTTATGCTGTGTGTGTGTGTTTAGTAACTGGTAATTCCTCAGAATCTTTCTTCACTTTTTGTTGTCACTTCTGTATATAGAGGCTTCTAGGAATAATCTCTACATACTTCCCTAACAAAACCATCCTCTACTCAACTCCAACCCAATGTTTGATATAATTAGGAAAAATACTCAGCAAACATATATTGAGTATGTGGTATAGTTTTATAGGCACTGGATACACAACAGTGAACATAACTCCTACTCTCATGGAGTGTGCATTCTAGTGGCGGAGATAAACAATCTATACTAATAAAAGGATAATATGCTAATTAGACCAGGTCAACCGGCCATCTACCAGATGTTCGACTTCCTTCCAGACAAAGCCATAGTAGTAAGAGCCGAGGCAGAGGCAGTTAGGGGTGATCAGGCCAGCAGGGGAGGGAAATTGGGGGAGACCAGGCTGGCAGGCAGAGGCAGTTGGGGGCAAGATCAGGCCAGCAGGAGAGGGCAGTTAGGGGCGATCAGGCAGGCAGACAGGCAGAAAGGTTAGGGGTGATCAGGCTGGCAGGGGACAAGGTAGGGATGATCAGGCCAGCAGGGGGGCAAGGTAGGGGCAATCAGACAGAGGGGTTAGGGGCGATCAGGCAGGCTGGTAGATGAGTGGTTAGGAGCTAGTCATCCCAGATTGAGAGTGGAATGCCTGACTACTGGTTTAAACCAGCAGTCAGATATCCTCCGAAGGGTCCCAGATTGAAGAGGGTATTTTGTGCATCCAGCTTCTAGTAAGCAAATAAACAAGATAATTCAAGTGGTACTTTGAAGAAAAGAGAGGGACAAGTCTTTCCTATAGGATCAGTGGCTGAATTTCCACTGGAGTTATTTGCTCAGTCTGAGAAAGAGGTAAGAAAAGATCAAGCTTGGCATAAGCAGAGGATCTTAGCTGGAATAAGGAGAAACCAGAATTTTAATAGTTTCAACACTGCCCAACTCCTAATTAGAGCAAAGTGATTAGCCCCTTATCCTATCAGCCTGATAGAAGAAAATAATATATATTCCAGTCTGTATGTCTGGCAAATGATAAAATATGACACATATAAAGAAGCAGAAATACATGACTCCTAATCAGAAAAAAAGTCACAGGAACAGAACTATAAATGATCCAGATGTTACAGTCAACGATTTTCATATAACTATCATGGAGATCTTAAAGAAATTTTAAAAAATATATTTTTTTAAAAGAATGAAGTGTTCTCCCTCCCTGAGCATACCAGTGTCTCCCCCCATGGTCCTACAAGTCTGGTCACTTTTACCTTCCTCACTTCTAAGCTCTAAGGGCCCTTCCCTTGCCTCTACTAGCATAACTTGTTTCTTTCTTTCTTTTTTTTCTTTAATATATTTCTATTCATTTTATTTTTATTCATTTTTTACAGAGAGGAAGAGAGAGGGATAGAGAAGTTAGAAACATCAATGAGAGAGAATCATCGATCAGCTGCCTCCTACATACCTCCTACCGGGGATGTGCCCCCAACCAAGGTACATGCCCTTGACCAGAATCAAACCTGGGACCTTTCAGTCCGCAGACCAACGCTCTATCCACTGAGCCAAACCGGTTTTGGCCATAACATGTTTCTTAAGCCCATTTCTTCTACCAATCACTTTTAGCTCTGTGTGATTTTCTAAATAAATTAGAGGCTCAGTGTATAAAATTTGTGCACAGGTAGACCTAGACCTGGCCAGAGATCAGGGATGATTGGGACCTTACTTCCCCACGCTGCTGGCCAGGGCCTTCCTTCCCCTGGCTGCCAGGCAGGGCATCCCTTCATTTCACACCACCTCCTGGTGGTCAGCACACGTCATAGCAAGTGATCAACCTCCCAGTCGGTCAAACTCCTGGTTGGTCGAACTCGCAAAGGGACAATTTGCAAATTAGCCTTTATTATATAGGATGTTCTCTTATAGTTTGAAAAAAAAGAATAAGGATAAAAAGATGGAATATCTCAACAGAGAATGGAGTCTCTAAAAAATAACTTAAAGGTATATTCTATAATAGGAAAACACACAGTTCCTGAAATAATTCACTGGACAGAATTTAGAGTGCACTAGACAAGTTAGAAGAAATAATACATGAGCTGGAACATAAGTCAATCGAAATTACTCAAAATAAAGCACAAAGAAAAATAAACAATGCAGAACAGACGATGAGAGACATGTGAACACTATAAAATTGTTTAAAATCCATTTAAATTGGAGTCCCAGAAAAAAAAAGGAGATAGGAAATGTGGCTGAAGAAATATTTGAAGAGAATTTTTGAAAACCGATGACATATATCAATCCATAGATATGAAAAGTTCAGGGAACTCCAAACAGGGTGAACACAAAGAACACCACAGCAATACATATTAGAGTCAAACTATAGAAACTAAAGATAAAGAGGAAATCTTAAAAGTAGCCTGAAGAAAATCATATTCAGAGAAACAATGGTCAGATTTACAGCTGATTTCTTTCTTTTTTTTTAATATATTTTTTAATTGATTTTTTTACAGAGAGGAAGGGAGAGGGATAGTGAGCTAGAAACATTGATGAGAGAGAAACATTGACAAGCTGCCTCCTGCACACCCACTACCAGGGATGTGCCCGCAACCAATGTACATGGCCTTGACTGGAATCGAACCTGGGACCTTTCAGTCTGCAGACCGATGCTCTATCCACTGAGCCAAACCGGTTTCAGCTACAGCTGATTTCTTATAAGAAACAATGGATGGCAGAAGATAATGGAATAACATGCTAAAGATACATCTTCAAAAGAATAACATTTTAAGTTACACTTATGTTAGAGACAATTAGGCCAGCTTTTCTACACTCAACGAAAGGCACATAACAGAAATCACAATGCCTTTCTTCAAGTACGTTATATTTACCTATTTGTTGGTGATTCTATTCTTTATTACATATTTTGCTAGTTTATCTGGCTAGAAATCAGGCTCTACCTAAACACTATGGAACTCTTCTTACATAAAAGAGTAACATATTTTGGGAAATTACACAATTCATTCTTGAGTTCCTCTAAAACTCTTTGGTGGATGCTTCCTATTCCCACAATTCTATATGATTTATATAGAGTTTATCAAACATGTCTAGAACAAAAATAAAAGTACTTGATCTAGAAAAATATGTCAATCTGAAAAGGCAAATAAAGTGTTAAAATGTTTCTTTGTAAAAATAAAGCAAAGAATTAATTTTGGCTCACTGTCTTCCCTCAGTAATCACAAGATTGAGAACTGATTAGAAATGTCATTACCTACTAGGGTTAAGAATCATGTTTTCCTTTTTTTAAATATATTTTATTGATTTTTTACAGAGAGGAAGAGAGTGTTAGAAACATCCATGAGAGAGAAACATCAATCAGCTGCCTCCTGCACACCCCCTACTGGAGATATGCCAGCAACCAAGGTACATGCCCTTGACCGGAATAGAACCCCAGACCCTTCAGTCCACAGGCCTCTATCTACTGAGCCAAACCGGTTTCAGCAAGAATATTTTCTTTTCCTGCTCCTTTTTACTCTCTTCACTCCTAAAGAATATTTGCATATGAAAAACGGATTCTCCATAAAATGAGCTAAAATAAAGAGTGACATAACAAATTACCTCCTTTCTGAATTTCACTCCATCGAAATTGATGGCGCCTCACAACAGAGAAAACAGAATCATATCCTTCTTCTCGAATCATTTCTGCAACTTTTTGAAGGTCAGTAGGATGTAAACATGGAGAAGTAGCTTGAATATTACCTACAATGTCAACCTCTTTAAAAAGACAAAACAAAAGGACATCAGAATAAAGTTCTCTGCAAGACAGTAATCTTAAATGCAAATGATAAAACAAGTCTTGTAAACTGACTGATAAGCAAGTTATAAATCACATAACATTTTGAATATACTATTAAACTCATACCATTGTGATAACTAAGAAATTCTACGATGGCATCTAATGAGGTAGAGCTGTCTTTTGAAACTTCAGAACTTCTTCGATGAACTTGTGCACCAAATTGTTTGGCCACATTCTCAATTTCATCATGGTCCGTTGAAACCCACACACTGTAGAGACATTAAAAAGAACAAATACATAAAACTAAATCACGAAATCATTACAGATAAAAAGGAACTCTAAAACCCTAAAATACAGCTTATATTATGTTAGAATAGTTTTTGTTTCATGAAAATAATGTTACAGATACAAAGTACTATAATTTTTTTTAAATACAGTATTTAAAATATAAGCAGTACTTTCATTTATTTATTTATATATTTTAAACAGCATTTTTAAATATCTAAGTAAATGTCCTATATATGTTTATATTTATACATAGAAATATTTCTACTATAATACATACAACATATATTGTGATTTATATAAACTAGAGGCCTGGGGCACGAAATTTGTGCACTGGTGGAGAGGTGTCCCTCAGCCCAGCCTGCACCCTCTCCAATCTAAAATGCTTAAAAGATAAATTTAAAAAAAAATAGAGATTCTGGAAGAGGTTTGTTTGCTTGTTTTTCTTCTTTAAACCCTTTATCATTCATTCATTACTTCATTCATGAAATATTTACTAAGTCATAGTTTGTTTCAGGCACTAGGCACTTGTCTGGACACTGGGGATACACAGACCATTTTTTTGAGAAACTCTGGGCCTATCATAGAGACAGAGTCCAACATAGTAATAATCTCCCAAAGACTCAATTTTCAGTAAAATAGAGGTGATGATAATTACCTCAAATGGTTCTTACAAGGATTAACTATAAACCACAACTCAGAATGAACATTAAATAAATGTTTTCTTTTCAAAATAATAAAATACAAATGGTAATTTAAAAACATCTACAGTCTCATTTAATCCTTATACTGACTCTGTTGGAAGGAAAACTGGAGTTCTGCTTTCAGACCATCAAAGGTTCAAATGTCTAATTTGTATTTATAATATTAGGCGATGGCATTGGGGATATGAAAGTAACATCCAATACGTACACATAAATCTAAAGATCATCATCTATTGTTCAAGGATCTAAGTAAGTCGATAATTTCCTTTGATGTAGAGGAATCAGATGAGGAAAGGCAAAGGAGAAAGAATGAGCAAGTGAACAAAGAGGCTTAACAAAATTTAAAATCAAATTTAGAGTAAATGTCAAAGACTAAATGCCAATGGCTTTATTCTCACATGAAATCATATTACATCTAACAGGAAAAGCAGGAATATCAACAGTGGTGCCTATTCAAGTTATTTCAAATCATATGCTGCCATTTTAAAGAGAACACAAGATAAGCCTTTCATTAGTCATAAGTCCACAACCTAGAAATGCATATTTTTCACCAGTATGCTAGGCAATATTTTTAATAATCAATTTATTCTAAGGTATACTTATACTTTTGAAAATCAAACTTTTACAAACTCAGCTGTAATGGTAACTTTTTATTAGATGCATAAATAAAATTATCTCAGTATTTATCTTGACTGCTTACTACCCAAGTTTAGTAGCTTTTTTTTTTTTTTTTTTTATAAAATATTTTATTGATTTTTTACAGAGAGGAAGAGAGCGGGATAGAGAGTTAGAAACATCAATGAGAGAGAATCATCGATCAGCTGCCTCCTGCACATCCCCTACTGGGGATGTGCCCTCAACTAAGGTACATGCCCTTGATGGGAATCAAACCTGGGACCTTTCAGTCCGCAGACCGACGCTCTATCCACTGAGCCAAAACAGTTTCGGCCCACGTTAGTAGCTTTTAAAATATTGCTAGCTTAGCCTGGCTGGGGTGGCTCAGTGGCTGGGCGTTGACCCAACCTATGAAACAGGAGGTCAAGGTTCAATTCCCAGTCAGGGTTGTGGGCTCTGATCCACTGTGCAAGAGGCACCTGATCAATGATTCTCTCATCATTGATGTTTCCCTCCCTCCTCTCTGAAATCAATAAATAAAATAAAATAAAATAAAATAAAATAAAATAAAATAAAATAAAATAAAATAAAATACTGCTAGCTTTGATTCTGTGCAGGCCAGGAAAATATGCCTCATCTGAGTCAAATCATTATTTTGAACAAATAATCTCCTGAAAAACACAAATCAGGCAGATTTTCTTCCTGGGGTAAATATTTGTTGAAGAAAGGAAGTAGAGGGCTGCTCCAAATTCCAACTGCAGCTTCAGAATAAGTCCATTAAATTAAAATGAGCACATTTTAATTGAGGTTCTGATCTATAAAGCATTCCAGAGTGAGAAAGGTAGTATCTGCTCACAAGAAGCTTTTCACTTAGGAGAGCAGGGGTCATTCCAGGACAAATTTGGCTCAAAAGAATGTTAGAATTAAAAACACTTTGAAGATAATGATAACTTTCCAATTTTACCAGTAAGGAAACTGGCCATGGAAGAGATGAAGACTGTAGAAACCTTCAATACAAGGAGAAAATGTCAAGGATAGATCACACACTATTATATATATACGCCAGGCACTATTCTAAGGGTTGCAAAAATTGTATCTCATTTAATTCCCTCAGAAAGCCCAGGAGATACACTTAAGCCCATTCTGAAGATGATAACACAGAGGCACAGGGACAATATTAGATGACTTACCCATATTTGCAATTAATACACCCTTACACTTTGACTCCAGGGTAGATCAGCAAAAACCAACCAGCCAACAAACAGGAAAGAAACTAGAATAAGTGTTTACTAGCTAGGAGGGGAACAGTGAGGTTCAGCTCCAGGTTTTTGCCCCTCGGTGGCTGGTGATGCTAACAGAAAATGCCCAGGTAGAAGCAGTGCGAGCTGCAACCTGGGCACATGTGCCCTGACAGGGGAACTGGCAACCTTTCAGTGCAGAGAGGATGCCCCACAAGCTGAGGCCCACCAGCCAGGGCTCCATCTGTAATTTTGATTTCTAGTTCATTTCACAAAAATGGGATTTTATTACATCTCTGCTGCCTGAATGCACTTTATCTCAGCCCTTATTTTTCAGTGTAAGGAGGTAAAATCGTTCAAACGCGGGCTTGTGGACTTCACAAGGAAAGAACCATGTCACACTCACCCTGGATGTATTTATTCTCTTGGATTAGAGAGCAGAAATTAAGGCTCAGTAAATATTTGCTGAATTGGACTAAACCCCCACGTCTTTCCCTATCTGTCCTTTGCACACTTCCTGTTGCACTACTGTTATCTTCTGGGTGCCACCTCTGTCCACCCAGGCTTCCTTCGGGTTAACACACTGAAGGAATTAGTACACCGATACCTGGATATAAAAGTGGGTAATTAACCCGCCTCAAAGACAGCCATCTCTTTAAAAACCAAGACCCCAACATCCAAAGGTCAAAACAATTTACTCTCCCCAATAACACACTCAAATACAATTAGGTTGAAGTTGCTATGTGCACGTGTTCTTGGCACAGACTTCTATCTCCCATCATTTATGAATGACATCAGCTTGTAACTCCTACGGCATATGGCAACCTCTCTCTCTCTATGTGATGAACAATAAAACTGTCCTCGGGGCAGCCCAGGTTCCAAAGGTATGATAAAACCATTTAACAGCACATAAAACAGCCAGCTGTTCGCTCTCCCACTGTCTCCCACCTGCCAAGGAATGCGGGGAGCCCTGGATTGTGCTGACTCACAGGCAGATAGCTTTGAGCATTTTTTCAAAGGTCAGGGAAGGTTCTCCAGGCTGAGCTGGAAATGAGAAAGCCTTTGCGCGCGCGCGCGCGCGTGCGCGCGCGCGCACACACACACACACACACACACACACCCCTCCATTCGGGAACCTGACGCCTCCCTGATCCACCAGCACACACACACACACACACACACACACACACCTCCATTCGGGAACCTGACACCTCCCTGATCCACCAGCAAGCAGCACCCAGTGGCTATCAGACGCGGGCAGCAGTGGCGCCCCATGGCCTCCGCTTAGGAGTCCACCGGTCATCGCAGGAGTGGCCTCCTCTCCCCGGGGAGGTGGCAGGAACGGAGGAAGGCGGTTAAGAGGAAATGTCCCCATGTAGAGGTGGCATTCTCGAGGGCGGGGTCAGGATCTGTCCCAGGGCATGATTATCAGCGGCTACAGAACAAGGAATAAGCTGGAGCCCGTTCTTCCAGGGCTCTCAGCCGGGGCCCAGACACCCCAGGTGCCGCACATCCCTTCCAGGAGCGAGCGCCCCCCAGAACCCCCGCTGCTCCTCTGCGGCCCCCGCTGCCGCCCCGCCGCCCCTGCTGCTCCTCTGCGGCCCCCGCCCCCCGCTGCTCCCCCCCCCCCGGCCCCCGCTGCTCCTCCGCGGCCCCCGCTGCTCCCCCGCGGCCCCCGCCCCCCGCTGCTCCTCCGCGGGCCCCCCCCCCCTGCTCCTCCGCGGCCTCCCCTGCTCCCCCCCGCCCCCCGCTGCTCCCCCGCTCCCCCCGCTGCTCCCCCGCCGCCCCCGCTGCTTCCCCCGGTCCGCGCTGCTCCCCCGCGGCCCCCGCCCCCCGCCGTGCGTACCTCTGGAAGACCCCCGAGTCCAGGGCCGCACGCAGGACCCAGCCGATGAGCGGGACCCCCGCCAGGTGCTTGATGTTCTTCAAAGGGATGCCCTTGCTGCCGCCGCGGGCCAGGACTAAGGCCGCCAGGTGCGGGGGCTTCTCCACGCTCCGGCCCGGGCCGCCGCGGGAGTTGCGCTGCAGCTTCGGAGGCCGCCCCCGGGACGGCCGCCCCCGCGGGTTGGACACGGTGGTGGCGGCCCCCTTCTCCACCGAGTCCATCTTCCTCCCACGCCTACTCCTCCCCAGCTTCTCCACATCCGGGAGCTCTTCTCTCACCACCTCAGCTCGGCGCCCAACGCCGGATCTCCCCGCCTCCGCGCTCTCCGGGTGGCTGTTCCTGGCCCCGCCCCCGGGCACGCCCCGCCTGTTTGCGGAGCACGCTGGGAATTGTAGTCCGTAGGTCTCTCTCTCTCTCTCTCTCTCTCTCTCTCTCTCTCTCTCTCTCTCTCTCTCTCTCTCTCTCTCTCTCTCTCTCTCTCTCTCTCTCTCTCTCTCTCTCTCTCTCTCTCTCTCTCTCTCTCTCTCTCTCTCTCTCTCTCTCTCAACATAGATTATTGATCTAAAGAACTTACCCACTGAAGAATTATGTTAGAGCCCTCACTGGTTTGAAGGGTTCCAGTTTCAATTCTTATCAAGGGCACATGCTGGGGTTGCAGGCTTGATCCCCATAGGGGGCATGCCTGAGGCAGCCAACCAATGATTCTCTGATCATTGATGCTTCTATCTCTCTTTCCCTCTCCTTTCCTCTCTGAAATCAATAAAAATGTATTTTTTAAAAAAGAAGAATTGTCGTCTTTCCCACTGCATACCCTGATGCACCCTAAGAGGAATCAATTTTATATTTAAAATTATATTTTAAATGTATATCTTTCTGCTATGCTCCTGTGACTCATTGCTTCCAAGGTATTATTCGAATGTCACCCTCAATCCAACATTTTAACAACTCAACTCTCAATATGGGCTCAAACTGCTTCTACCTGGGCATTTTCTATTAACATCACCAGTCACCTAGCAATAAAAACCTGGAGGTCAACCTGACTATTCTCCCCCTAGCTAATAAACACCTATTCTAGTTTTTTTCATGTTTGTTTGGTTTGGGATTTTTGGTGTTTTTGTTTGTTTGTTTGTTTGTTAATGTTTTGTCCGTTAAAAATCTTTCCTTTTAGGAGTTGTTTCTTACCTTACCTGGTAGGGCTTTTACTCACATCCTCTGCATTGTAACAGAAGGTGTGTAACCCAAGCTGGTCAATCTAAATACCTCATCTTCCTGAACACAGCTGTGGTCTAGGAACAGGCATATGATCAAGCAGAGCCCATTGGAGTCCTTCCCAGAGATCCTTGGAAAGAAAGGATCTTTCTCTTGCTGAGCTTTTGGGTACTTGGAGTCTTATAAACCTGAATCCTCAGAGCAGGATAAGGGAAGGGGGGTTGGGGGTTTGCTGTTCTGAAATGGGCTGGCAGACTGATGTCCACACAGACGAAAGCAGGACCAGGATACACAGAGAGAAAAGAGAAAGAGCCCCAGTGGCATCCTTCAAACATCTTGATTACTGACCTAACGATCAGTAGTCTTTCACCACTTCTGCAAGCCTGTATCTGGAAATAGAGAATTTTCTTGTCTGCCCTATGTGGAGACTAATACATCCAGAAGCAACGCAAAGTACAATAGTAGTATTGCTTTCCCTTCTCAAGGTGAGTAAAAAGACCTTTGTGCTTCTCAGATCTTGACCCTTTCTGAAAGAGACAGAATAAACCTTTACTGTTTGGGTCCTGGGACCAGCACTGAAAACTTTCAATCTCTTTGCTTGTGAAGTAGAGAATAGCTCAGCCCTTCCTTGGAGTGCTTTTAGGAGAAAAAGCTGTGCTCCTCTTGGATATGAGAAAGGATGGCCATAAACAAACATCAGTGCAGTGCCTGAAGAAGGGGGCCAGACTCCCGGAGCCATCCCAAAACTGCAGGCCCAGTGGTCAGTTTGCCCACACACTGGCTCCTTGCATGGGACCTTTACAGATACTGTGCTTCAGAAACACCAGCACTGAGTTTTTGTTAACCATGTGAGAAGGACATCTGCTTCTTACATCCCAGAAACTCTCATCTCCTTTGCACCCCAATAACAAACTTAGTTCCCACTTATAAAGTTGACATTCTCCACAGTAATTCCCTAGAAGCTCATAAACATTAATGGACCATAGAAACCCCAGAAGTTTGACTCTTGGTGCGTAGTGGTGTCCTCCAAGTTGGGGACAGAGCAAGTGGCACCACCGTTTCTTATCAAAGGAGGTTACGGCAATCTGAGTAAATGCTATGAGACTGGACTCCTCCAAGAGAGGGTCTGTTCCTTCTTTTTAATTGCGTCCAGAACAGAGTGTAGGTCACTGTGAGTGCTCAGTAAATGTCAGTGAGTTGCATTTCATATTACTTTTCTAGTCTCTGCCCACACATACTTTTGAACATAATAGTTGCAACCTTCTGATAATAAAGCATTTTGTATTCTTTGTATTGTTACAGTACAACTTTGGTTAGAGCTGACAACTGGCTATCCCAAGCTTGAGAAAGGAGAGAGGAAGAGAGGGAGAGTGTGTGTGTGTGTGTGTGTGTGTGTGTCTGAGAGAGAGAGAGAGAGAGAGAGAGAGAGAGAGAGAGAGAGAGAGAGAGAGAGGGAGAAAATGGTTCTTCTAATTAAATGGAAGATGATTCTTCTAATTCAATATATGGCACAGAAAATTTTGAAAAATATTTTTTCAATAAAATTAGAATATACTCATTTGATATATTTTCTTCTTTCTAGTCAATGGTTATAAAGTTTAAGTTAAGCAAGATGAATGAACTTTACAAATTTGCTATACAACATTGTACCTATGGCTAACATTAGTGTATTGTACACTTTAACGTTTAAGACAGTAGATCTCATGTTGTGTTCTTTCAAAATAAAATAAAGATTAAAGAGAAAGAGTAAGTGATAGAGAATTACTGTGCAGGAAGAGGAAATGTTTGCCTGTCTTCGGATTACTTTGGAGGGATAAAAATAAACCACTCTTAAAGCAAATATTCAACTCATTCTTCCTTTAAAGATGTGTTAAGTCTTGCTACCAAAGAATCATTCATTCATATTTATAGTAAAAAGTGCCTTTATATTACATCTTGTTTTATGATTCCATATATGAACAAATGCAGTAGCCAGAGGAATCCTTTTATTCATCCATTTGCACACATTTATTGCATTCCACTGCCAGGCCCGGTGCTACACTTTAGGAATTCCAAAGCAAGATGAGCAAGACAGAGCTCAGAGTTCTGAAGGGGAGACAGGCAAACCTCAGTAGAGTGTGGTTTGTGATGTGATAGAATTTATGTGTGCTGAGGCAAGCAAGCACCAGGGGGGAAGTATTTAGGCTAGAATAAGATTTTTTTCTGGCTTTTCAGATGCCTCTCCGAGAAATGTGGGTCCTCATATAACTGGAGAAAATGGGACCCCACAAGAGGGGGATTGGCCTTTTATTACCATCCTTTTACTACGACCAATCTCTTAAATTGAAAGCATCACACTCCCGCTTATTCCGTAAAACTTCAAGCCACAGTTGACCTTCCGGCATCAGTTTTTTAGACCCATAAGTCAACCTGGGTTGACTGCAAACAATTCCTTCTCATGCTTTTTAACACCAAGGAGCGCATGAGTATAATAACAAGCTTGGAAATGGCTCCAGACCCAGGCCCCAACAGGGACACAAACAGATGGGCCAGGGACACTCTCCCAGATGTGGAATCCAGATGAGACCCGAATTCAGAGGATGGGAGGGTCAAGTTAGAGAGATATTGGCTGGCCTTCCTCTAGGGCTCTGGGCTGGGTCCGAGAAGGCCACTAATATGGCTAAGACCTCTGAGGTTTTCCAGAGGCCTCATGAAAATCCGGCAGCCTTTTATGAGAGACTCTGTGAAGCATATTGAGTTTACACTCCTTTTGACCCAGAGGCCTCATAGAATCAAACTATGGTCAATGCAGCCTTCATTAGTCAGGCTTAGCCAGACATAAGGAGAAAGCTATGTCTTTGCAGGAAACCTGCTACTGAACTGCTAGAGATAGCTAACAAGGTTTTCATTAATCAAAAAAAAAGCGGCTAAAAAGAAGGCTGAGAGAAACTAAAAAGGAAAGTGAATCTGATTGCTGTGGCTGCTAAAGAAGCTAGCTCCCAGAAAAGGAAAGGGAGACAGCAAGGAGCCACGTCAGGAAAAGGAAGGATGGATCTGAAACAGGACCAGTGTGCCTATTGCAAAGAATTAGGACACTGGGAGAATGGATGTCTGAGCCGCCAGAAGAAGCATTTCAAAGTCTTTCAACTTATTGTTAAAAGTTGTTTAAAATTACATCAACAAATCAACAAACGACAAGTGTTGGCGAGGTTGCGAAGAAAAAGGAACCCTTGTGCACTGCTGGTGGGAACGCAGACTGGTGCAACCACTGTGGAGAACAGTATGGAGTTTCCTCAAAAAACTGAAAATGGAACTCCCATTTGACCCAGTAATCCCACTTCTAGGAATATATCCCAAGAAACTAGAAACACCAATCAGAAAGGATATATGCACCCCTATGTTCATAGCAGCACAATCTACAATAGCCAGAATCTGGAAACAGCCTAGGTGCCCGTCAGCAGATGATTGGATCAAAAAACTTTGGTACATCTACACAATGGAATACTATGCTGCCATAAGAAAGAAGGAATTCTCATCATTTGCAGCTACCTGGATGGAATTGGAGAACATCATGCTGAGTGAAATAAACCAGTCAATGAAAGAGAAATACCACATGGTCTCACTCATTTATGGATATTAAAAAACATTATAAACTGACAAACCAAAAGATACATATAAAGACAGTAAAGCAACAAGCAGACTGTAAAATTACAGCGGGGAGATCTGGGGGAGATAAGAGATCAACTGAAGGACTTGCATACATGCATATAAGTACAACCAATGGACACAAAACTCTGGGGAGGGAGGGTATGTATGGGAGGGGGGGCAATGTTAAAATATGTACACAGATAATAATTTAATAAATAAATAAATAAATAAATAAATAAATAAAAGGAAAAAAAAGTTGTTTAAAATTACTTGAACTTGATAGACCATAATTTATTTAGCAATTTCTTATTGCTGAATATTTTAATGCAAGGTAAATAATCCCTGATAACTTTGTGCATAAATTTGTAATGACATAGGCAAAAGCTCCTGGGACAGATTTCTATAAATGAAATTGCTATATTGCAATGTAGTAGTTATCTTCCTTTGACTCCAAATTAAGATTCAATGCCATCAGAATGTGTTGGCAACTGTTACTATTCATGTATAAGTTATCTCTTGATGCATAATACATTACCCTAAAATTTGGCAGCTTCAAACAACAATATCTTACAGTTTCTAAGGGTCAGAGGGTAACTTAGATGGATGGTTCTGGCTAGGGTTTTTCGTGAGGTTTCATCCTGTTCCAAAGTGGGACCCCAATTATCTCAGGGCTTGACTGTAGCTGGAGAATCCGATTCCAAGATGGCTTACCCAAATGGCTGTTGGCAGTCTGTTCCTTGCTGGCCATTGGCCAGGGGCCTCAGCTCTTTACCCCATGGATCTCTCTATGGGGCCGCTCACAGTATGGCAGCTCGTGTCCCCAAAACAGGTGATTCAATAAAAAGTGGAAAACAAGATAACCAAGATGAAAGCTCAGTACCTCTTACACAGTCTCTGAAGTCACATACTGTCACTTTCATTTCATTTTTTTTAAAATTTGTATCAGGATACATGATTTTAAAAAGCATGGCTATGTTTAATGCTAGAAAACTTATTCCAATAAAACAGGTTGGAAAGAAGCTGTAGAAA
Source organism: Pipistrellus hanaki (assembly GCF_964339955.1). Taxonomy (NCBI): domain Eukaryota; kingdom Metazoa; phylum Chordata; class Mammalia; order Chiroptera; family Vespertilionidae; genus Pipistrellus; species Pipistrellus hanaki. Next base: position 160,598,467 of record NC_140505.1, read on the forward strand.
AGAAAGCTGCATGGAACAAGTAAGAGAAGGGTTATTGCAGGGAACTGCTCCAGTGGAAGTTCAAACCATCTGCCAGATTTGAAGGACTCTCTGGATCCTTATCTGCCTCTCCCTACCAAACTCTTGAGAAGAAGGCGGAAAAAAAGGGAGGTGCCTCAGAACTACTTAGCTCAGAGCCAGCAGTGCTTTCAACTACCTCAGTCTTTGAACTCCAGGGGGAGTTGGTAAGGTGAGGTCTGAAGGCGGCAGAGCTCTCATGGTATTAAAAACATCTGATAAAGTTCTGTCCACAGTGAAAGAATTCCTGAGCAAAATATCAGGTCTTTCCAGGCACACACAACCATTGTCCTGTGACTGGCATGAGACAGGATAGAAGAAAAGTTGGAGGGAAGCATGAATACTGTAACTGCCAAGGGAGCCATCCTCTGCTACGGACCATGCCAAGGCGGCTCAGGAAGCACTCAGGACTTGGTGCTCCCTAAAACTATGGGACAAAATAATAAAAATAAAATAAAATAAAATAAAACTATGGGACGGGTCCCTAAGAGACTAGATTTAAGGCCAACAAAACCAAGTTTGAAACATTCTTTAACTCCTGTTCAAAGGCTTTTGCCTGGACCTGAAAGGAAAATGCTTCTGGAACAATACTCTGCTAAGCAGTAAATTGAAAATGCCCATTTTGATGATGTTAACAGAGAGAGGTGTATTCATAATTATATTTAACACTGATTGAGACCTTGTGTGCCTTCTACACAGCTGAGTCTTTACAGACATTATTTTGTTTCATTCTCATGACAACCCAAATCACTTAACACCGTGGTCAGCGAATTGTGGCTCTCGAGCCTCATGCGGCTCTTTGCCCCTTGAGTGTGGCTCTTCCACAAAATACCATGGCCTGGGCGCGTCTATTTTGAAGAAGTGGTGTTAGAAGGAGTTTGAGTTTAAAAAATTTGGCTCTAAAAAGAAATTTCGATCATTGTACTGTTGATATTTGGCTCTGTTGACTAATGAATTTGCTGACCACTGATTTAACACATCCCCAATTGCAGATAAGATACCTTAGCTCTCCAAGTAACTTTCATTCCTGTTCAAAGTCCCACTGCTGGCAAGTGGTCAAGGTGAGATTTGAATGCAGAGTCTCAAGCTCTATAAACTGGATTCTAAACTCCTGTGCTCTGAGGGTTGAATGATTTTGTAGTTAAATGCTGGCTTGATTGGGAGGAGAAAGAACAAAGAGCACCAGATTCAGAATGGATAGGATCTAGTACCAGGTGTTCCTGTAGCATGTTCAGTTGTCTCATGTAGATGGGATTCTTGGGCAAGATGGTGGAACAGCCATGGAAACCATGAAACCTTAGGAGTGAGCTAGTGCTGCTCATATCAGGTGGCCTCATGAACCACTACCCATTAGGGGGCTGAAAGAGAAATCCCTGCACTTGCTGTAGAGGCACTAAGTCTGATTAGGGTGGGAAGCAGGTATTCCAAAAGGAGCCATCTAGCTAGGCCACACAGGAGTGTAATCCTGACAAGAGGATAAAGAGGGTGGTTCATCTAATCAGATTGTTGTTCCCAGATGATTCTTGAGCAGAATACAGCTGCTGGTCCCAGGCCACAAAGGTCCAGCCCCATTTCTGCAGGAGTCTGCAGTGGGGAAAAGGAGGCTATAGACCACATGTGTCAAACACAAGACCCGCGGGCCAAATCCAGCCCGCCAGGCCTTGCAATGTGGCCCGCACCGCGCTGTCATCACTGCACTCCGCTGTCAGTTTATGACATTGTCAGTTTATGACTGTTCAGTAAACCATTCGGCCCGCGATTTAGGCTGGATTTTAGATTTTGGCCCCTTCTCTGATTGAGTTCGACACCCCTACTATAGACAGAGGTGAATGAGCTATAAAGATGTCACAAAGTTACCCAGTGCCCTGATCATGTGCACTACTCTTGCTCCGTGTGGGCATGGCAGCATTGCTCCTTTCAAGTGTATGGGAGTCTGTGACGCTGGGAGGAGGGAAGACCAGAAATACCAGAGCGCCCCAGTGAATACACTGCATTTCTCCAACTGCAGCAATGATGTGCGGATGGGGTGCAGAAGATCTTTGCCTGGGATTGAAACATTCTAGAAGACAGACTGTCTCCTGCACATGCTTTGTGCTCAATGGTCTATGTATTCAGATCTTCCCTTTATCACTTACTATTTGTTTGACCTTGAGAAATTAGCCTCTGTGAGTCTAAATTTTCTCATCTATGTCATAGATATAATCATTGCCACATTATAAGATTGTTTTTGAGAATAGGTGACAATGTATTAAAAGCATTTAACAGAGAGCATAACACAGAAGGGTCTGGTAGTGGAGTTATTGAAATATTTATGTGTTAGAGAAGAAAATGTGAATTTATGAGCTGGCCCAGTGTTTCATATTTCATAAGAAGATATCTGAGCCTTCTTTTAAAAGCACAATGCCCTGAGAGGCTCTGGATAGAAAAGTTGAAATTTTGGGTAGAAAAGGCAAAGAGCACGGCCTGGATGAACTGGAGTTGGAGCATTTTTTAAGGTGTTTGTTGTGCTTTGCTGTGCTCTAAACACCTTCTGTGTCTTTCTGTCTCCAGCTAGAGTCAGCTACCCTCACAGCTTCTGTTAGGGCTCCGGGTATGGGTTAGAGACGTGCAGGCTTCAGGGCCTGTCTAGCTTCAGGGCCTGTCTAGCATGTGGGAAAGAGTGGTACAGAGAGATAGAATGCACAAGATATGAGATGCAGAGTGAGATTGGGAATGCTGCCAAAGCAAGAAATCAGAAGTAGGAATGAGCAGGAGAAATGAGAGCCTACCCAGAGTCTTTGAGTAACTACATCACAGTAAGGGAGTTTGAGCAAATTTTCTTCAAATCTTGAAGTACAAGATACCAAGGAAGGTTCAAGGGCTTTGAGGACTTATTTTTTTTTTAATATATACAATATTTTTATTGATTTCAGAGAGGAAGAGAGAGGGAGAGAGAGAGATAATCATCAATGATGAAGATTATTGAGGGGCTGCCTCTTGCATACCCCCTTCTGGGAATCAAGCCCAAAACCAGGGCCTGTGCCCTGACCTGGAATTGAACTGTGACCTCCTGGTTCATAGGTTGATGCTAAACCACTGAGAAAAACCAGCAAGACACTTTGAGGACTTAAAAAAAGTGATACCTGTGTTACAATTATTCTCAGTTTTATTCCAAACTTAATCACATTGGTGAATTGCTAATAAAAAGTGGTGATGGGTCTTGAAGTACTCAGTTATCTTTGTTGTCATAAAGGTATTTAAAGAAAATCTTTATAGTTGAGATTATTACAGATGTGCCTCTTTTTCCTCACCATTGCTCCCCTCCACCCAATGCAGCTCCAGGTCTTTGCCACCCTATAGTCTGTGTTAGTAGGTAATGCATATATGCATATAAGGTCTTCGTTTAATCTCTTCCCACCCTCCCACCCCCACTTCCCCTGAGTTCCTGCCCCAATGCCAGACAATCAATTCCCCAAAGTCTCCCGCTGGTGCCAGAGCTCAGAGGAAGCAGGACCTTGTAAGTTCAGTTTGTGGTGCTGGCCTTTTAAGAGGAACAGCTGGGTCTTCAGTAGCCTCTGTGTCACTGAGCCCAAATCTGCACTGGTTTTTACAGCCTGTAGTTCTTACTGCCTGAAGGGACTTCTTTTCCCAGTTCTGGGACCCTGGGCTGGGGGTCTGCTGTGGGGTGGGACTCCTTGCTCCTCCAGATGGCCTCTGCAGAGACAATCTCCCTTCTGATTAAAAAAAAAAAAAAAAAAAAAGTGGCCTCTGAACCTCCTATCAATCTCAGTGTGCTTTCATCTTTACTTCAGTAACTGTAGGATTTCCATTCAGCCAGCTTTTCAGCAGTTCTGGATGATAGTTGTTCTCCATTTCAGCTGTAACTTTGATGTGGTTGTGGAAGGCGGCAAGTACAGGGGTTTACCTGTGCCGCCATGTTCAAATCTTCCTGGCATTTGTGTTTTGCTGATGGAGGATACAGAGCAGGCTGAATAGCAGCTCCCCAAAGATGACTAAATCCTAATTCCTAGAACCCGTGAATATGTTACGTGGTAAAAGGAGCTTTGCAGCTGTAATTAAGTTAAGTGCCTTAAGATGAAATTGCCTGGAGTATTCAGGTGGCACCAATATAACCAATAAGAGTCTTTATCAGAGGAAGGCAGTTGTTTCAGAATCAGAAAGAGAAGCAGTAAGAATAGAAGCAGAGGCCAGAGGAGAGAGAAGATACTGAACTGCTGTCTTTGAAGACAGAGGAAGGGGCCACAGGCCAAGGTAAGCAGGCAGCCTCCAGAACCCGGAAAAGGCAAGGAAACAATTCTCCCTTAGAGCCTGCAGAAGGAACCATGCCTGCAGAAGCCTTTATGGATCCCAATGAAACTAATTTTGGACTTCTGACCTCAAGAACTTTAAGATAATTCAAGCCGTTTCAAGCCACCATATCTGAAGTATATCATCAGTAATGGTAACTAACACATAGGGTGAGGTTTGAGTATTTGGGCAAGAGCAGGAAGGCAGAGGGACAGTGTGGTGTCTGTTGGCATCTGGTCCTGTGAAAAGAAGAGGGTAGATGGCAGGGGAAGAAGAGTTTTGAGGGGTGAGGGCAGAGGCAGCAATGCTTAGGGCTCTGGATGAGACAGTATGACACAGAGCAGGAAACAGGAGAGCTAGCGCTGCTCTAAGGCTAAGAGGATGCTGCTGGATTTGTTAGTAGCCATTCTGGGCAGAGTAGAGGGAAGCTTCAGAGTCTATGATGGGTTAGGGGTTGGAGGAGACAGGGCCAGGAGAACCAGCAGTGGGTTAGGACTTGTATGTAGAAATATTAGACATCCCGAAATTGAAAGCCTTGAGGGACACTGATGGAAGGATAAGTTGTTACAAGTGCAGGAAAAGCCAGATGATTTGAATTATTATCGTTTCTCTTCCTTCATGTAAAAGGCCTGAAGAAACTAGGGTAACAGCAGTTTTAAGAATCTTGACCCATATAGTCAAACTTCTTTCTAGGATTTAATTACACTGCTTCCAGGGATGGATGCAAGGCACTACAGAGGTCTTTTGAAGGTGAAATGTATTGAGACTACAAATTTAAAGGGTGCTAGTATATTCTGATCACTAGATGGTCCCATTTCTATGGGCTGGAGAATTTGTTTAATGACTCTCAAGGGATTGAAATACATTAAATGTTTGTTTTGAGTTCAGTAACCTCAGTACTTGGTGTGCTCTGGGTATAATTAAAAAAGAAAAAGGTTTATAAAGTTATATTAATACAAGAGCTTTTCTTTTTTCATTCCTGTTTATGTACAAGTGTTTGGTCAACTGCACCATGAACCCTGTCTTCTTATCTATGCCATCAAATGGTTCTGTGTTCCCTAGCACCACAGACGTGGAGGAGAAAAGGGGAATGGCACTGAAATTCTCCTTTTTCGAAGATCTATTTTCTTCTTCCTTTTGCTAACGAGGGGATGACAGATAGAATATGCAAGGAGTTAACTCTGTTTTTCACTCTATATGTTACTGGCCATAATATATAGGGTCAAAAAATGTATGCACATACTTTGAATAAAGACAATGTTTACTACTAGTAAAACACATTTATTTTCAAAATTGAGCTATCAGCTGTTAAAGTGTGTACACATTTTTTGAGGATACCCTGTATTTATATAGCTATTTACCTTGCCATTCAAGAAACATTTATTGAAGGCCTATTCTGAGCAGAATAAATTTTCTAAGTATTTATGGTAGGTGATATAAATAATAGTTTAAAAATCCCCACAAAAACCACACAGCTCCAATTGGAAAGAACCTTAACATTTAATGGAGAAGAACAGATATTTAAATTATTGACTATGACATGTGGGGAATAAAATGTGCAGTGTAAACTTTCTTCAATCTTTATGCATTCAGTCTTTTCATGAATTTATTTTCACATGTGATACATTGGCACTTCCTTTTACTAAGGTAGTGAAAGGAATAATATTATTACTAGAAAAACATGCTTAGTTCTAACAACTGACACAATTAAATCTTGAAACAGCCATTTTAAACTCACCATCCATATCTTTAAATATAAAGAGAAATGACAAATATCTATAAAATTGATCTTAAATACATTAAAAAATTCAGAAAATAGGGAAAATAGAGAATTTTATAGTACCCAAAGAAAAATAAGTGGAAATAAATAAATGAAAGCTATTATAGTGTGATACTATTTTGAAAATACTGGTAATGTTTGAAAAATACTGACATATTCTCCCTAATACTTGATTGTCCTTACCATGGGTTTGGCAAACGATTTTTTATCCTAAGTTCAGGTGCTGATATTTGAGATAAAAGTCTACTGTTTATTGTTTAAACTTTGGCAGCCACTAAATAACCTCCACACACCACCTCTACTCATATATTAATGTCTGCATCCTGAAGATTATTTTAAACCAGATACTTTATCAGGCTATTTCATGATGTTGATTGTTCTGAAACCAATTTCCCTGAAAGTATTTATCTTCTAATATTTCAGGAAAGTTTTCTTGAATATAGCTCCAAATATATATTGTTATTTTATTGAAGTTTTACTTAGCCCCGACCGGTTTGGCTCAGTGAAGTTTTATTTTAGGTACAAATTTCAAGGATGTATATGTTGCCTGTCTCTGACTACCAATCCATTTCTATTATTTTTTTCTCATCATTTTAACTCTTTTAAAAAAATATTTGTATTGATTTCAAAGAGGAAGGGGGGATAAAGAGATAGAAACATCACTGATGAGAATCAGCGATTGGCTGCCTCCTGTATGCCCCTACTGGGGATTGAGCCTGTAAACTAGACATGTGCCCTGACTGGGATCGAACATTGACCTCCTGGTTCATAGGTTGATCTCAACCACTGAGCCATGCTGGCTGGGTTCATCATTTTAAGTCTTCATTTTCATTTCATTTTGTGGGCTCACCTTATTTTGTTATGTCCCTCAGTGTGTTTTCAGCAGTATCTATATTTCTCTCTGCTTCTTCCAACTCACTTTTGTTCTTTGAATGATTTTCTGTTTCTCTTTTCTGATTTCTCATAAAATATTTGTTGAGCGTCTAGATCTCTGTTCCTTATTCTTGTTTCTTACAGGCAATTGCTTATTTAATATTTTATTTACATTAAATATTAGGAGATAATTTTTATTTTCTCCTTGATGACATTCTACTCAGCATCCCTAACTTGTCAGTTGGTTTTCCTGTCTCCTCCTCCTTCTCCTTCTCCTTCCCCTCCTCCTCCTCCTCCTCCTCCTCCTCCTCCTCCTCCTCTTTTTTCTTCCCCTTCCCCTTCCCCTCCCCCTCCCCCTCCCCCTCCCCCTCCCCCTCCCCCTCCCCCTCCCCCTCCCCCTCCCCCTCCTTCTCCTTCTCCCTCTCTCCCTCCCCCTCCCCCTCCCCCTCCCCCTCCCTCTCCTTCTCCTTCTCCTTCTCCTTCTCCTTCTCCTTCTCCTTCTCCTTCTCCTTCTCCTTCTCCTTCTCCTTCTCCTTCTCCTTCTCCTTCTCCTTCTCCTTCTCCTTCTCCTTCTCCTTCTCCTTCTCCTTCTCCTTCTTCTTCTCCTTCTTCTTCTTCTTCTTCTTCTTCTCCTTCTCCTTCCTCTTTTTCTCCTGCTCAGATATTTGCATGAATCCTGAACAGATTTCCTTCTCATTGATGAGACAGGTCATTTTCTCTAGCTATTTGCTGGAATTTGGGAAGCAAGAGAGGACCCAGGCTTTGTGGCAGAATAGCTGGATAAGCAATTTGTGTGTGTGTGTGTGTGTGTGTGCTTAACAAGCTTACCTCTCTCTTCCACTGCTTCAGACACAGGCTGCTTCATCAGAAACCACCCCTTTGTGTGAGTCCTCTCCTGGCTTTGCCTACACCAATATTTGGAACCTAACTGAATTCCTGCTGTTAACGCACGTTCCTTTTTCCTACTCTTGCAGATTAGGGATATAGGATTTACACCTTAGGGTATGTACCTCTGTTTCAGGAAATGTACTTTTATTCTGGATCTTTAGAGCTATCCAGTTTTTTTTTTTTTTTTGCTTTTTTTTTTTGTGTGAGCATTTGCCTATTTGATCCCCCTTGCTTTTGAAAGCCCTTTCACCTATTTTGTGGTTTGGCATTTAACTGTCTTCTAGTTTTGCCAAAAACAACTTTAGTGTTTCTGAGTCCCTTTTGCTTCTTTTCTTTTGGATGACTTCCAGGGAGAGAAGGCAGAAATGCCAACTCTATGCCATTACTTTGGAACAAGATATTTCTATCTTAAATTCGGACATTTTGTTCCCTTGTTCTTTTTTTTTCTTTTTTCTTTCTCTTCCCTCCTCACTTCATATTCTTGTTTGTAATTTATCTGTCCTCACAATTTCTTCTGAGTAAATTACTATTAAATTTTCATCATTATCCTTAGTTCTTCTCTTTGATTATTTTCCCCCTGCCTATTGTCAGCTTCACATGGATATTACTAAGAAGCTTCCAGTATTATTGTCCTTCTCCATACTGTTTATATTCCTGATATTGGTCAATGGCACCACAACTTTCTCATGTGTCTAGCAAAAAATCCTAGAATCATATTTGTGCCTTTTTTTGTTCATTCTGTATTCAAGATATCTCCTGCTTTAGCTTCCCCATTTTATTTTCACTGATATCACCCTAGCCTGGACTGGACTAGCCTGAACTGGATACTGCAGACTTTTATTCTTGGTTGTCTTATCCAAAGCCAGTTCAGCTCCATATTGAGCCAGAATTAACTTAGTTAAGTACATCTGATTATGCTATTCCTTTCCTCAAAATGGTTCACCAGCAAAAGCAGAATTATCTCTTTAACCTTTCATAGATTGACATCTGAACTCCCGACCAACATAAAATTATTAGTTGTTTTATAAAAATACTCTTCATTCCTTTATTACCATAACTTTGCTTATCTTTTTACCTGGTAGGTCTATTTTTTCATCTTCAGTTGCTGATGTCTTGGCTAACTTTCAAGGTTCTGCTTATGAGGCACTTTCAAAGCACCTATTTGCATTTAGTAATCACTCCTTTCCCTACACTTGTTAATTGTTTTTTGTACCCAGGTGTTTGTCACACACATTACTGTGTGTCTCACAGGTGTTTGCCTTCCCCATTATTCTATGAGTTCCTGGAGCACAAAAGCCAGGTCTTTTTCAGCTTATATTATCCACTTCGCATAACATAGGTCCCTGCAGAGTGGGCACCATTCCTTGATTTAAATTTAAATTTAAATAAGCTATGTTAACAGGTATTTGTGGTCCATCCTAGTGCCTATATATATATGTCATATATGATTATATATTTTATTAGAGGCCCAATGAATAAAATCTGTGCAAGGGTAGGCCCTCACAGCCCCAGCTGCCTCGGCCTTTGCAGTGCTCCCCCCAACCTCCCCCCCAACCTCCCAGCTGCAGCCTTGGCCCTCGCAGACCTGGCTTTGTCTGGAAGGTTGTCGGATGGTCAATCTCCTGTTTGTCCTACTTAGCATATTAGTTCTTTATTATATAGGATGTATAATACTATCTATAATAATAAAAGCATAATATGCAAATTGACAGAACAGCCGAACAGCAGACCGACCATCTGGACGACCATGCTATGACACGCACTGGTGCCAGGCCAGCCAAGGTGAGTGTAACACAATTGATTGGGGGGCTAGGCCATAGCCCCATGATTGCCCCACAGAGGGAGGCCCAGGCCACCTGCCATGGGGAGATTGATTGGGGGGGGGGCGTGAGGGAGGGGCTCTAGGGAAATGGGGAAATGGGGGTGAGTAGTGGTGGACGAGGATAGCACCAGGCCAAGGTGGATGCAGGTGGGGGGTTGGGCTGTGAAGCTGGGGCCGTGAGGCCAGGGCTGCGAAGCCAATAGCTGGGGAAAGGAAGGCCTACCCTTGCATGAATTTCATGCATCAGGCCTCTAGTAATTTAATAATTTTTAATTTCTCCTTCAATTCTACTTTATTTGGTAAAACTCTGAAACTAACAGCCAACTCACATCTCTCCACCTTCTTCTCTCTGAAGAAGGCAGTTCCCCAGAGACAAAAGGGATGTGGCTTGGGGGCCATCCACCATCTCCTGGTTTTATGGTTTGGCAGGCCATGGGTTGGTGGTCAAGCCTCCAGGTACAAAGGTCTCAGAGACAATAGAGACAGTAAAAGAAAGTTCTCACTTCAAAGATAATGAAATCCTCTCTCCCCTCTTCCCTAATACCCATAATGTCCTCACACCCCCAAACTCAATAAAAAGATAGTAAAAGGAAATGCATGAGTGTGTAACACACTCATACACACACAGCTTCCTTTCAGCTACAAAATTCCTTCCTGGAAGGACATGGGCAGCACCCATTGTCTCTTACTTGAATTATTGCAATAGCTTTCTAATATCCACTGGATATTAGAAATTATTGCAATAGCTTTTTATTTATTTATTTATTTTAAATATATTTTGTTGATTTTGTACAGAGAGGAAGGGAGAGAGATAGAGAGTTAGAAACATCGATGAGAAAGAGTCATCGATCAGTTGCCTCTTGCACACCCCCTACTGGGGATATGTCTGCAACCAAGGTACATGCCCTTGACCGGAATCAAACCCGGGTCCCTTCAGTCCCCAAGCCGACACTCTATCCATTGAGCTAAACCGGTTTCAGCTGCAATAGCTTTTTAATATCCACTTGGTGGTCCAGGATGATGGCTTGAATCATGGATTAGTGTTGTCACCTAGAATGTCTGATGTGCCGGAGGGGATTACTGATAACAAAAAAGATAACGATATTTACTTTATCTTAATTTGCCAGTATGCTGTGATTTTACTACCAAACAGTAGATGGCACTCTAAGTATGTACTCATCAGATGACTAATTTTTAATAAATTCCAACATGTAACTTATATTATTTAATATTTGAAATTGTAGTATCTAATGTCAAAAAGGAACAGATCATTGCCTAAGGTCTAGAGATATATTTCTGATATATTCAGAATTTCTATTTAAAGTTTATTTGAAATTCTATTAGTTGTAACTTCTAAGGGACTTGGTACAGGTAAAGATGATGCTACTGGTACAAAGTCTAGACTTTTTCTTCTTTTTTAAAATTCTCACCAGAGGATATTTTCCCATTAATTTTAGAGAGAGTGGAAACAAGAGGGAGAGACAGAGAAACATTGATGTGAGAGAAACACATCCATTGGCTCCTCCTGCATGAGCCCCAATCAGGGAGAAGTCTGCAACCAAAGAATGATTCCTTGACCGGAATCGAACCTGGGACCCTTCAGTCTGGAGGCCAATGTTCTATCCACTGAGCCAAATCCGCGGGAGCTATACTTTTACATTTTAAGTCAGGATGGTGAATAATTTAGTGGATTAATCATTCCAGTGTTAGATTATCTAAAACACAGACTGAGCATATTCCTTAGCTACTAACAAATGGACTACCTTCCCCCCCCCCGCACCCCGTTTTACAAAGACTTTAATAACTTAGAAATCAAAGCAATCTTAATGTCAAAATCAGAACTTTGTTGGTCTTCCTTAACTTATATGACAATATATATTCTTTTACTTTGAAATTTTTTACGGAGTGTTTGCAAAGTTACCAATGGTCTCCATGTTGCTAACTTCAATCTTTATTCTTAGGTCTCCCTTTGTTTGACATGTCAGCAGCATTACACATAGCTGGTCACTCTTCTCTTCTGAAAACTCCCTTTTGCTTGGCTTTTAGGACACCACACCTATTGGTTTTTCCTTCTCCCTCACTGGCTATTTCTTTTTTCACTTCTCCTTAATTTTCTAATTTTTTTAATGTTGTAGTCCCAACATTGGTTAACCTCTCTTTCTTATTGTTCTCATTGATATAATTATAATACCAGTTTTAAATATAAGTAAAATATCCACATTTTAAGTGTCAGCCAAAGATTCAAGTGTGTAAAAGAAACTGCTGGATTATTTCAAGGCTAACCTGATGTAGAGGAAGAGTAGTGATTGCGAATACTGTTATATTTAATTTCCACAAAATCATGGCATGTGTTATTGTAGGTTTGGTGTACCATCTGAATGCAGTTATTATCTCTATGGTGACAATATTTAAATATATATTTGGATCTTTAGTTTAGACCTCCTCTCTTTCTGACATGTATTCAACCATTTACCTGGCAATTTTCCTTTAATATCTAATAAAAATATCAAATATGCCCAAATGTTCTTCCCACCTCCAAACCTCCTCTGCCATAGTCTCATTTATTTCAGTTGATGGCCAAAAATATTAAAAGAATCCTTGACTCCTCCTATTTCCAACCTGTCATTAAGTCTTGTTGACATCTCTAACTTCAACATATACCAAAATCTGATCATCTCTTACCACTTCCACTCTTACCACCCTGGAGTAATCATTGTCTCTCACTTGAATTATTGCAATAGCTTTCTAATCTCCACTCTGCAGCCTCACAGTCTATTTCCAGCAGAGCAGCCACAGTGGTCCTCTTAACATGTGAGTCAGTTTGTTCCTCTTCTGCCCCAATTGCTGCAGTGACTCCACATATCACTGCGAATAAAGCAAAGTCCTTACAATAAACTACAAGGTCAATAAGATCCGCCCTCACTTCATCTATGTGGTCATCTATCAGTACTCTATGTCTCTCTCATTCCATTCCAGCCATACTGCCCTCTTTGCTTTACCTCAAACATAGCAAATGCATGCCTATCTCGGGGGATTTGCACTGGCCATCCCTTTGCCTGAAAGTTTCTTCCTTTAATATTTACATGGCTTTCTCTCTTATCTCCTTGCTGTCTTCACGTCTCACACTGAGGAGTATATTGAGAGTCCTATTTATAATTTCAAACTTTGTCCTTGGCCCCAGCAGCCTATCTATCTTACCGGACTCTATTTTTTTTCCAAAGCACAAATCACCTTTGATGTAACATTTATTGTTATTTATTTCCTGCACTAAAATACAAACCTTAGATCAGTAGAGATTATTGACTTTTTGGATAATTTCTCTATAATTCTTAGAACAGTGCCTGGCATATTGTAGGTAATTAATAAATATTTGTTAAATGATGACTGAGTAAGTGAATGAATTGTAAGAGGGGTAGTGCACAATAATCTTTTCAGTATTTAATTTTCACTTAGAAACTGTCACTCATTTTGAAGCATGGTTTGCTGTTATAATAGTTTCCCCCCCCGCTTTTAAATCTGATGAAACAATGGTGGACTCACTAGCATGAAATTCCAAAATATGTAGCAGCAGGCCTAGTTCAAAATATACCTCACATAATTTAAGGTCTATAAATAGTTACCTAATGTTGGAGAAATTTTTACTATCTTGAGTTACCTAGTAAGGAAGGACAATGACTTTAATGTATGTAGTCACTTTATGCCATTCACATATACATTAGTATTTACTCTTTGTAACTCAGTGAGGTAGGTATATTCCAAATACTGCTGACTTAGAGGTGTTGGCTAGGGAAGGTAAAATTTCTTTTTTTTTTTTTTAAAGACTTTCCCCCAATATATATATATATATATATATATATATATATATATATATATATATATATATATATTTTATTTTGTTGATTTCAGAGAGGAAGGGAGAGGGAGAGAGAGGTAGAAGTATCAATGATGAGAGAGTATCTTTGATTGGCTGCCACCTGCATGTCCCCCACTGGGGATCAAGCCTGAAACCTGGACATGTTCCCTGATCAGGAATCAAACCATGACCTGATTCACAGGTCAACACTCAACCACTGAGCCCTGTCAGCTGGGCAAGATAAAATTGCTTGACTAACAGCACAACTAGCTGGTAGTATAGCTGGGATTCAAACTTAGTTTTGGCTCCTAATTCATGGTCTTTTCATGATACTCACTACCCCACCTCCTCTTTAAAAATGTTTAAGGGGAGGCCTGGCCGGTGTAGCTCAGTGGTTGAGTATTGACCTATGAACCAGACCTATGAACCAGAAGGTCAGGGCTCAATTCCCAGTCAGCACACATGTCCAGGTTGTGGCTCAATATCCAGTGTGGTGTGTGCAGGAGGCAGTTGATCCTTGATTCTCTCTCATCATTGATGTTTCTATTCTCTCCCTTCCTCTCTGAAATAAATTAAAACATTTAAAAAAAATAATAGGAAAAATTTAAGGGGAAATGTACATAGATACGTGTGTATGTATATATGTATGTATGTATGTACTGTATTAAAACCAGATATATTAAAAATCAGATAGTTCAGTGATTCTTGAACATGTAAAGCCCAGAAGTGACTCAGTTTCTGGACTCACCTCTAATTCCAGTCTGGTCCATGATGAATTTGATTTTATTTGATTTTAATTTAGATAAAAATAAATTAAGAAGAAACACTAGTGTTAGGTCCCTTTACACATACCCTAAATCTGTATAAGTTGAGGTTGAATATTTCTTTTTAAAAATATATATATATATTTTATTAATTTTTTACAGAGAGGAAAGGAGAGGGATAGAGAGTTAGAAACATTGATGAGAGAGAATCATCGATCAGCTGCCTCTTGCACACCCCATACTGGGGATGTGCCCGCAACCCAGGTACATGCCCTTGACTGGAATTGTACCCGGGACCTTTCAGTCTGCAGGCTGACGCTCTATCAACTGAGCCAAACCGGTTTCGGCGAGGTTGAATATTTCAAGTCACATCACACACGGAACCCTTTAGTCTTTTTATAAAGGACAAATCGTTTAATCTATACATGAAAATTATCTTGATAAGGATACAGTCAATTTGGCTACTTTGACCACTGGAACAACCACTCTTGATTTTATTTTGATTCCCATAAAAATTTAACCTATCTCTTGACCTAAATTCGGATGGGAAAATAATGCTGGAACAAAATGCTTCTATCTGAAGTAGAGTGTTTTTCCGGTCCCAGACCCTGCTAATAATGACGCAAAGGGCAAAGCCCAAGGCGAAGGTCACATGCTCCCACAGCTGCTCCCACACCTGGACCTCTGGAGACCGCCGATGATCAGATGGAGCCCAAGTGCTCCCCTCACCCGTTTTGTAGAAATAAACATCAGGAAGTGCTCTTCCCCTGATGCTTAAGCTATAGCTTGGAGTCACAGAAAGTTCTTTCCTCTCTCATGCCCCACTGTGAGCAGAGTGACTTTTTAGGTCTGGGATGTTTCACGTCACTTTTATTTTGAGATCCCATGTCTGGAGACAGCTGGGGAGTGTTAATGAGCAGGCCACAGTGCTCAGGTCTGCACGTCCACTTTCCTCAGTTCAGAACAAGGGAAACATCCTGGGATGTGGTTCTCACAACACAAAGGAGACACTGGAGCCTTGCGGTGACCCTCAGTGGGAGAGGAGCTATTTTTCAACTTGGCTTGGGACCAAGTGCTGGAAAAGGTGAAGCCATTGATTACATATTACTTCTTGGAGCCAAAAAAGTAGAAATTATACAAACACACAAGAACACTTAATATATTTTTCCCACATTCTGTCCCTCCCCTAGATACATTGTTTAAATTTGAGCAGTGGTACAAAAGATCCCAAGGGAAAGACACTTCCCACGTGAAAAGCTTCCTTGCTTATAAGAGCTTTAGTCCAATTCTCTGGTGGCTGAAGAGCTGATTTAAGGCTATAATTTAACCACAGAAATCCTTACATGTCATTATTTGAAATAAGGGAAGGAACAGAAGAATAAATCCCACATCTCTATAAGTTCATTAAAGATTGCCCTGTGTGGTGTTGAGTTTAGCATTATCTTTATGCCATACATGCCTACACAAAGTCCAGGGGACAAGAGAAAAGTAAGGAGGACTGAGATGTGCTATATTACAGTCAGATCAACAGTCACATATTCAGACTCACGTTCTAGTAACTAAGCTAGCTGTTGACGATCCAAAGGTCGTCAGTCCTTGCCACATTCTTTACAATCTAAGAAGAAATAATGGGCTAGAATTTAAAGACTATACCTCACCAACCAGCAGCAAGAATCAAACTTAGAGCAGGTAGATGTGATGAATTACCCTTCAATCCCTTTAGCACAGGAATACTACCCTTTTGGGCCACTGTGAATCACAGGGCTGAAATGAATTAGCAATTTCAGCTAATGAACTAGCTGGATCAATGAACCACCCAAAGTAAATTGAAATAGAGAAGCAGTCTACCTAGCTCCATGAGATAACCTTTGTTGTTATGTAACTTTATTATACTCCTATGAAATTGAAGGTATGCTCCCTTTTAAACAGAAAAATATTTGATTTGGAGTGTGGATGAAAATAGAAAGGCTCAAGGAGGTATTCTGTTTTTTTGATACATGTTTTAATCATTATACTATCATAGTCCTGTAGTGTCCTACAACCAGCATATCTCTAAGAATGAAAAAGATCTGATTCTTTTATGCTATTAGGACTCACTTTACATAAAGTTTTAAGAGCTATTTTTTGAGTTACAGACTTCACCTTATAGCAAAGCCTATTGAGAAAGGTATTGACCATTACTTTATGCCAGATCTATGTCAAGTGCTTGTCCATATATCATCTTATCTACTCTTTGGAGCAACTCTTTAAAGAAACTAATATTATTCCTGCCACTCAGGGGGAAAAAAATAGAAATTAACTAACTTGCCAAGGTTACTCATCAACTAAATGGTGGCACTGGGACTCAGAGACAAAATGTTATAAATAGTAACCAAATATGATGATATAAAAAAAAAGTGCTCCAATGTTTAAAATTTGATCACAAATGTAATCTGTTATTAAAAAGCATTTTTTGCTTTATCTGTAATTGCTACTTGAGAATATCTTTGTGTTTTCTAGAGTAGCCTTGAATTTCCCAAAGCCTTAACTCCACTTGAAAAGAGCATTTTATCAGTATACTAATTAAAGTCAAACACTTCTCTCTTTTTTTTTTCTTTTTCTTTTTTTTAATATATTTTATTGATTTTTTTTGACCCCCTCCCTCCCTCCCACACATCCCCTCCCTCCCCAGAGTTTTGTGTCCATTGGTTGCACTTATATGCATGTATACAAGTCCTTCGGTTGATCTATTATCTCCCCCAGATCTTCCTCCCGTCCCCGCTGTAACTTGACAGTCTACTTGTTGATATAGTGTCTCTATATCTATCTTATGGTTCATCAGTTTATAATGTTCTTTATTATCCACAAATGAGTGAGGTCATGTGGTGTTTCTCTTTCATTGATTGGCTTATTTCACTCAGCATGATGTTCTCCAATTCCATTCAGGATGCTGCAAATGATGAGAAATCCTTCTTTTTTATGGCAGCATAGTATTCCATTGTGTAGATGTACCATGGTTTTTGGATCCAATCATCTGCTGACGGACACTTAGGCTGTTTCCAAATTCTGGCTATTGTAGATTGTGCTGCTATGAACATAGGGGTGCATATATCCTTTCTGATTGGTGTTTCTAGTTTCTTGGGATATATTCCTAGAAGTGGGATTACTGGGTCAAATGGGAGTTCCATTTTCAGTTTTTTGAGGAAACTCCACACTGTTCTCCACAGTGGTTGCACCAGTCTACATTCCCACCAGCAGTGCACGAGGGTTCCTTTTTCTCCGCAACCTCGCCAACACTTGTCGTTTGTTGATTTGTTGATGTTGGCCATTCTGACAGGTGTGAGATGGTACCGCATTGTTGTTTTGATTTGCATCTCTCGGATAATTAGTGACTTTGAGCATGTTTTCATGTGCTTTTTGGCCTTCCTTCTGTCTTCTTTTGAAAATATTCTATTTAGGTCCATTGCCCATTTTTTAATTGGATCATTCATCTTCCTTTTATTTAGTTGTATAAGCTGTTTGTAGATGTTGGAGATTAAACCTTTATCAGTGGTAACATTTGCAAATATGTTCTCCCACACAGTGGGCTTTCTTGTTGTTTTGTTGATGGTTTCTTTTGCTGTAAAAATGCTTTTTATTTTGATGTAGTCCCATTTGTTTATTTTCTCTTTAGCTTCCATTGCACTAGGGGTAGTATCAGTGAAGAAGTTTTTTTGGCATACATCTGAGATTTTGTTGCCTGTGGATGCTTCAAGTATTTTTATGGTTTCCCGTCTGATGTTTAAGTCCTGTATCCATTTTGAGTTTATTTTTGTGTATGGTGTAAGTTGGTGATCTAGTTTCATTCTTTTGCATGTATCTGTCCAATTTTCCCAACACCATTTATTGAAGAGACTGTCTTGACTCCATTGTATATTAGTGCCTCCTTTGTCAAATATTAATTGAGCATAGTGATTTGGGTTGATATCTGGGTTCTCGATTCGATTCCATTGATCTATATGTCTGTTTTTGTGCCAGTACCAGGCTGTTTTGAGAACAGTGGCTTTGTAATACAGTTTGAAGTCTGGTATTGAGATACCTCCTACTTTACTCTTCTTTCTCAGGATTGCTGTGGCTATTCGGGGTCTTTTATTGTTCCAAATGAACTTTTGGAGAGTTCTTTCTAGGTCAGTGAAATATGCCGTTGGTATTTTAATGGGGAGTGCATTGAACTTATAGATTGCTTTAGGAAGTATGGACATTTTGATGATGTTGATTCTACCAATCCATGAACATGGTATGTTCTTCCATCTGTTTACATCTTCCTCTATTTCTTTTTTCAGTGTCGTGTAGTTTTCCGCATATAGGTCCTTTACTTCCTTAGTTAAGTTTATTCCTAGGTATCTTAATTTTTTTGGTGCGATCGTAAATGGAATTGCTTTTTTAGTCTCTGTTTCTATAAACTCACTGTTGGTGTATAGAAATGCCATAGATTTCTTGGTGTTAATTTTGTATCCTGCTACATTGCCAAATTCATTTATTAAGCCAATTAGTTTTTTAATGGAGTCTTTTGGGTTTTTTATATACAATATCATGTCGTCTGCAAATAAGGATAACTTTACTTCTTCTTTTCCAATTTGGATGCCTTTTATTTCCTCCTCTTGTCTAATTGCAATGGCTAGTACTTCCAGTACTATGTCAAAGAGGAGTGGCAATAGTGGGCATCCCTGTCTTGTTCCTGTTCTTAGAGGGAATGGTTTTAGTTTTTGCCCATTGAGTATGATGTTGGCTGTGGGTTTATCATAAATAGCTTTTATTATGTTGAGGTATGATCCTTGTACTCCCACCTTGTTAAGAGTTTTTATCAGGAAAGGGTGTTGGATTTTATCAAATGCTTTTTCTGCATCAATTGATATGACTATATGATTTTTATCTTTCAACTTGTTTATGTGATGTATCACGTTTATTGATTTGCGGATATTGTACCAACCTTGCATTCCTGGAATAAATCCTACTTGGTCATGGTGTATGATCTTTGTGATGCTCTGCTGGAGCCGATTTGCTAGAATTTTGTTGAGGATTTTGGCATCTATGTTCATGAGGGATATTGGCCTGTAATTCTCTTTCATTGAGTTGTCTTTATCGGGTTTTGGTATTAGGGTGATGCTGGCTTAATAGAAGGAGTTTGGAAGTGTTCCTTCCTCTTGAATTTTTTGGAATAGTCTGAGGAGGATAGGTTTTAGTTCTTCCTTGAATGTTTGGTAAAACTCTCCTGTGAAGCCATCTGGCCCTGGGCTTTTGTTTGCTGGAAGCTTTTTGATGACTGTTTCAATTTCTTCCCAAGTCACTGGTCTATTGAGATTTTTAGATTCTTCCTGATTGAGTTTTGGAAGTTTGTATTTTTCTAGGAATATGTCCATTTCCTCCAGGTTGTTCAGTTTGTTGGAATAGAGTTGTTCGTAGTATTTTGTAACAATCCGTTGTATTTCGGTGGGGTCTGTTGTTATTTCACCTCTTTCATTTCTGATTTTGTTTATTTGGGTCCTCTCTCTTTGTTTCTTGGTTAGCCTGGCTAGAGGTCCATCTATCTTGTTTATTCTTTCAAAGAACCAGCTCTTGGTTTTGTTGATCTTATGTATTGTTTTTTTGGTCTCTATGTCATTTATCTCTGCTCTGATTTTTGTTATTTCCTTCCTTCTGCTTACACTGGGTTTTTCTTGTTGCTCCTTTTCTAACTCTTTGAGTTGTAGAGTTAGATCATCTGTTACTATTTTTTCTAGTTTTTTGCAATAGGCTTGTAAGGATATGAACTTCCCTCTCAAAACTGCTTTTGCTGTGTCCCAAAGATTTTGGATTGTTGTGCTTTCATTGTCATTTGTTTCCAGGATGTTTTTAATTTCTTCCTTGATTTCTCTGGTAACCCAGTCCTTGTTTAATAGCAAGCTGTTTAGTCTCCATGTGTTTGATTTCTTTGGATTATTTTTATTGTAGTTAATTTCCAGTTTTATGCCATTATGGTCTGAGAAGATACTTGATATGATTTCTATCTTCTTGAATTTGAAGAGACTTTGCCTATGTCCCAAAATGTGGTCTATCTTTGAGAATGTCCCATGTGCACTTGAGAAGAATGTATATTCTGTGGCTTTGGGGTGGAGTGTCCTGAAGATGTCAATTAATTCGAACTGGTCTAGTGAGTCATTTAGGATTGATATTTCTTTGCTGATTTTTTGTTTAGATGATTTGTCGAAGGGTGACAGTGGGGTATTAAAATCTCCTACTATGATTGTATTGCTATTAATCTCTCCCTTAATGTCCTCCAGCAGTTTTTTAATGTATTTGGTTGCTCCTGTATTGGGTGCATATATATTTACCAGGGTTATTTCTTCTTGTTGGATTGTTCCCTTTAGTATTATGAAGTGGCCTTCATTATCTCTTGTTATGTCCTTCACTCTGAGATCTAATTTGTCAGATATAAGTATTGCTACCCCAGCTTTTTTTTCATTTCCATTTGCCTGGAAAACTTTTTTCCATCCCTTCACCCTCAGTCTGTGTGCATCTCTTTTTCTGAGGTGGGTTTCTTGTAGACAACAGATGTATGGGTCTTGTTTTCTTATCCAATCTGTTACCCTATGTCTTTTGATTGGAGCATTTAATCCATTTACATTTAAGGTTATTATTGATAGGTACTCATTTGACGCCATTTTTATTCTATACCGTGTTCCTTCTTCACTTCTTATTTCTTTATTTTTACAGTAGACCCTTTAGCATTTCTTGCATTGCTGGTTTGGTGGAGATAAATTCCTTCAGTCTTTTTTTGTCTGTGAAGCTCCTGATTTCCCCTTCAATTTTGATTGATAGCCTTGCTGGGTACAGTATTCTTGGATTCAGACCCTTCCTTTGCATGACTTTGTATATTTCATCCCATTCCCTTCTGGCCTGATAAGTTTCTGTTGAGAAATCAGTTGCTAGTCTGATGGGGGTTCCTTTGTATGTAACTTTCTGTCTCTCTCTGGCTGCTTTTAAGATTCTTACTTTGTCATTGTTGTTTGCCAATTTAATTATAATGTGCCTTGGAGTCTGTCTTCTGGGATTCATTTTGCTTGGGACTCTGCGGGCATCTTGGATTTGTGTGGGTTTTTTCTTTTCTATTTCAGGAAAGTTTTCTGTCATTATTTCTTGAAATACTTTTTCCATGTCTACCTCAGTTTCCTTTCCTTCTGGAACCCCTATTATTCGAATATTATTTTGTTTTGTTTTGTCCCAAAGCTCCCATAGGCTCTCCTCCTGCTTTTTAATCTTTTTTTCTAGAAGTTGCTCTACTTGGGTATTTTTTTCCATCTTATCTTCTAGCTCACTGATGCGGTCCTCTGCTTCATCTAGTCTACTCTTGATGCTTTCTATTGAGTTCTTCATGGTAGCTATGTCACTTTTCATTTCTTCTTGGTTCTTCTTCAGTTCCTCATGGCTCTTCTTCATTTCCTCATGGTTCTTTCTCATTTCTTCTTGGCTTTTGTCAAATTTCTCTTCCATTCTTTTTAGCCATGCTATGATCATTACTCTGAATTCTTGCTTTGGCAGGCTGCTTACCTCTGGCTCGTTTACTTCCTTTTCTGGTGATGCCTGCTTTTCTTTCAAGTGCAGACTATGTTTTTGTCTCCCCATGGCCTCTCTTTTCAGGATGTCTGGTTATGTGGTATTCCTTCTCCTGCGTTGATTTTGAGGTACAAAATACAACACTACCAGGTACAACACAAGAGGCACTTAACAGGAATGTATTTACAATATTAATAACCTCTAATAAAGGTGACCACTAGAGAAAGGCAACTTAGGGGATAGGAGAGAAGGAATAAAGGTAAAAAAAAAATTAAGTAAATTAAAAAAAAAGAGGGATAAAGAGATAGAAAAAGAAGAAGAAAAAAAAGTAATGACAAAATGAAGTTGGAAAACAGGGAAAAAAAGAAGAGGGAGAGAGAGAGAGAGAAAGAGAGAGAAGAAGCAAACTAAAAGAGAAATGGGAAACAAACTATATATATGTGGAGAAAATTGCCATAGAAAAACCTCTGGACCGAGCGAATGCCAGTAACAATACTTGGAGATTAATACAAACTACAATATCCACTATTATTAAGTAAGGCTATGATATACAGAAGTAAAAGAAACAAACAAAAACAGAGGATTTAAAAAAAAATACAAAGCAACAATAACAATACAGGAATAAGCATAACAATTTCACTAAAAGGCATAAAAATTCACAATAATCAACCTTCACACATACAATGTGAAAAGGATAGAGGGGAGAATGGATTTTTTTTTTTTTTTAACTAGTTAATATAGTGCA
Source organism: Pipistrellus hanaki (assembly GCF_964339955.1). NCBI lineage: Eukaryota > Metazoa > Chordata > Mammalia > Chiroptera > Vespertilionidae > Pipistrellus > Pipistrellus hanaki. The sequence goes on from NC_140505.1 coordinate 160,621,087, forward strand.
GAGATTGGTATTTATACACTTGGATCAGGGGTTGGAACTTAGGTCTATAAGTATAGTGAGAGCTTTAGCAGGGGGTATACAGAGAGAATAGAGGAAAAACTAAAGCCGGAAAGGGATAGGATAAACTGTAGACTAAAGGGTAAAGTTTAGTAAGAGAGTGATAGTGTAAAGGTTGAGTTGAGATAGGGTTGAATGATGCTATAGTAGAGATTAAAATAGAATGAAGGTTACTCCCAATGTAAAATAAAGAAAAAATAAAATGGTACTAGAGAGAGAAAAAAAAAGAAAAGAAAAAAAAAATTAATAAAAATTTTTTTAAAAAATTGCAAAATAGCAGTAGTAATAGTGATGATAGAGATTGAAAAATGTAATAATTGAAAAGGTAAAATAAAGTAAGGAAAAAAGAAAAAAAATTGTTTCTTAAGTAAAAGATATGAAAAATGAAAATTAAATAAAAGATGTAAAAAATGAAAATAAAATAAAGTATAGCAAAATTAGCATAAAAATGACCAGTACTGGTCACTCACTTCCTCAGTTAATGTGTTTGGCACTTCTGATTCTCGGACCAGACAGTCTTGCAGTTCCCAGCTTTCCACTGCACCTCAGTTTTGTAAGGTAATCCTTAATTTTTAGTAGACTATATCTTAGATATTTGTGTCCATTTATTTTTGATTAATTAAAAGACAAAAGAAAAGAAAGGAAAAAAAAAAAGAGAAAAAAAAAAAAAAAAAAAAAAAGGGCAGTTTGTAATTCAGCTCTTAGGTGTCAGTGTTTCCGGTTTGACCTCAGTCTTTTTGGTTGCTCTGGCCTTCTTTCTCTATGGCTCTAGCTGGCAGGGTGCCAGCTGGCTCCCAGACTATCTCTTCTGGCTCCGATCCCTTGTTTCCAGGGAGGCACTTTCTCCCTGCAAATTCCCCGGATATGCCCAACTAGGCTGTTCTTCCCTAGTATTCTGAAGCTAGGGGGTGAAGGGGATCAGGCGCCGAGGTGTCCAGATGTTCCGCCCTTGGCGGGACAGCCGCGATTCTTAACACTCTCTCCCGTGTCCCCTGGCTTTTTTTTAAAATAAAAAAAATTCCCGCTTCTGGGGAAGCTTATGCCAAACCCAGCACTAGATGTCGCTGCAGCCTTCTTAGGGCTCAGCTTTGCGGGCGCTCCATGGAGGCGGGGCCGGAACTCCCCGGCTACCGTGGCTGCCGGCGCCGCGGGACAGCGATCTCTCAGGCTTTCCCCGCAAATTCTGACCTTTCCGTGGGTGACCGAAGAACTCCTTTGAATCCACGCGCCAGCGCCAACTCGGGCGTCTCAGCTACTGGATGGACCTCTCCGCAGTGGGCTTTCCAGGCCTCAGAGAAGCCACTCCTTTCTCACAGCGCCGCCGCTGTGGCAGTGTTGGCCACCCGGCTGGAAATCCTGTCCAGCGGATTGCTGCCTAGCTTCCTTGAAACCTCTGCTGCCCCTCAGCTGCCAATCAACCCTCCCTGAGCAACTCAGATGTTACTTTTATCCGTTCTGGGACCAGAGTCAGAACAAGTCCGACTGTTTGGTCGCCATCTTCAAGCTCCGCCCCAAACACTTCTCTTAAACAAACATGATTTTAAGAGAAATCTGTGTGTGTGTGTGTGTGTGTGTGTGTGTGTGTTTAATTCTTCCTTTTCCAGGAAATCAGTTATACTTTCTTGTTGACATAATTTCTGCCAAGTCTCTTAAAAGTATCATGTATCTTGGATATACTGTATATGCTCTATAGAACAGACAGGGAAAGGGGGTACTTCCATAGTGTTGTTTGAATGGGAAACGGAAAACCAGGCTTAAACAGAGTTGGATTAATGATTCAATTAGCCTCAAAGCCTATAAAATTTGCTTTTTCTTTTGTCATGCCTTAAAGAAAGTCTCTTTTCTTTATTCTTTTCCCAGTGTGCAAATTGCTTTTGAAATGTGAAGACAATATTTGTTTAGTAAAAGTGTGGGTAAGAATTAATTTAATAAAACCCTACAGAGCACATTTATAAAGGACCCACATGTATATATAAACAATTCTTTGAAAGACAGAGGGCATAAACCAATCAGCTTTGTGCTTGTCCTGAATCATCACTATCTTTTGCCTTAAATCCCTAAGATTAGAAAGAGAACAGTGGGAAACAAGCTCAGTCTCTGGATGTTAGTTCTAGAGGTCTATTTATTTGTACCTGGCTTGGTATATTATCTTGTTTTACACTTCTGTAACATGTGGAGACATAAAGCAACTCCCTTTGAAGTCCTATAGCTATGGACATCTGTGTGATTCCAAGGTATAGGGAAAATGTATGTGTATCCTATCTAATAAGAGGGAATATGCTAATTGACTGCCACACTCTCAAAGATGGCAGCACCCACAGCAAATGAGGGAATATGCTAATTGACTGCCACACCCTCAAAGATGGCTATGCCTAGTCCCCTCAGCCCTTCGGGGTGGCAGGCCCAGTGGCTCCGCACACCTGCCTCTGGAGTATCCCAGTCCCTTCAGACCCCCAGCCGCACAGGGCCAGCCGAGGAGCAGGCAAGCCTCAGATGGCAGCTGTCCAGCTGCCCAGCGCTGCCTGAGGGTCAGGTAACCAGGGCCGGCCGAGGCTTATGCTGCTGGCAGTGGCAGCAGCAGAGGTATGATGGGGCATCGCCTTCCCCTGATTGGTGGGTCAATTCCTGCCCCTGAGGGCTCCTGGACTGTGAGAGGGGACAGCCCAGGCAGAGGGATCACCCCTCCAGTGTATGAATTTTCATGTACTGGACCTCTAGTTGTCGTATAAATGATAATGGTAACATTAAATTTTAATATAATTGGGTATTTTACTTTTAAAGTAGATTTAGCTATGATGTTTAAATTAAGAGAAGAAGGCTTCTACCATGCTAATAATTTCCTAACTTAATAGTTTTACAGGTTGAGTTATTTATAAATTATATTTTACGTATCATTAAGATAAAATTTATCTTTATATAATTAAAGGTATTGTATAAAGTTTCATTTGTCTTCCCAGTTTCAGTCTCTTTCTTTCCCTGTGTGTGCATTTGCATGTGTGTGCATAACATTAGACTTTTAAATTATAAATTAGATTTGAAAATTCATGGCAAGCTAAGTTAGAAGTATGCTGGGCAATTATCCAATGGATTTAGTCAAAGGAAATAGCTAAGACTGATAATTAGCAGATAGCTTATTCATTGCCTAAATGCAACTGATAATTGACCATAACTTTATTTTCCTTTGTTTATATAACGTAGATTTAATTCAAGTGTACCAAAATATGTTGCTGATGGAGAGAGTTTTAAACATTCTAACACATGAACTTGCTTTTACTCTTCCTATTCTATGTAAAAAGCAATGATGAATAAGACAATTAGATACTTCAATTTATCATCTTATGGTCCAGACAAATTATTACTGGCTCATGGGTTCTCATTTGTATTCTCTACTTAAACTCTTCCCTGAAGCCTGAATTCTTCAGGTTTACTACTGAAAAGAATAAAGTGGGAATATTTGCAATTCATGATAACATAGTGATGTGGTGGCCTAGAACCTTATGCCTCCGTAGCCAAGGGAAAGTAGGCAAAAACAATAATGATAAAGCAAAGCCAAGGATTTACCAGAAGAAACCAATCACAGAACAAGATTAGGGTATACATTTTGAAAATCTTATTTTACTTTTTTAAAATAGATTTTTATTTTGATTTCGGAGAGGAAAGGAGAGGGAGACAGAGGTAGAAACATCAATGATGAGAGAGAATCTGTGATTGGCTGCCTCCTGCATGCCCACCACTTTGGATTGAGCTGGCAACTCGGGCATGTGCCCTGACTAGGAATCAAACCGTGACCTCCTGGTTCATAGGTCAATGCTCAACCACTGAGACATACCAGCCGGGCAAAAATTTTATTTTATTTTTTTTATAATGGAAGTCAAAGAAGCTGAGGTTATGAGGCTGCTTCCCCAGCACTTCATTGAAAAACAAAAAGGAAACTGATAAGATCCTGATAAGATATCTTTCAATTTGGAGAGAAGCTGTCTATGGGGTTGAGAAAACACTTCGAGGAAAGAATCCATGAATCAGTCTAGTAAAATCTCTCAATAGTAGAAAGTCCTGGTTCAGAAGCTCTTAGTATAGGCTCAGTGGCACTGAGCTGAGATGGAGGAAATTAGTCACAGCCCAGAAGATTCTCTGAACTAAATTAAGGGGATCTTTAAAGAGCAGAATCTAGTTTTATTCAGCCCCACTTGGGTTTTCCCCGCTTCCTTTCTCTACACCCATAGACTATAACCAATGTATACACTATCTGGTACTTCAAGTGTAGACTGTAAGAGGACAAGAGAAAATAGTCTAGGATAACAGGGAAGGATATTTATGTTATCTCTCCCCAAAATTTTCAAAACCAATCATTTAAGAAAATGTCTCTTGAGTATAGAAACCTTTGGGATTGGTTTACAAGTCTGTTTCACATGAACAAACAGCCAAAGGAAGAATTTTTACATAAGTCCTCCAAGTGTGTCAATGCAACGTAGTTATATTTTTCTAACCCCAAAAGCATTAACACTCTTTCCCACAGTCATTTTGACTTTTCTGAGGTTTCCTTTTAATCATATTGTCATTAACATCTGTTTTAAGCAACATGACATTCTCACGGTAGCAAAACTATGATGAGTTTTCCATATGGAGAACGTAATGGAAACACGTGAATTGAGAAAAACAACTTTAAAAACTTCGGATTGGGGGGAAAACTTGATCAATTAATATAAACCTTATTCTGTGGGAGGAAAGTGATAAGGAGTCACTACTCCCAGCACATTGTTCTTTGCTAAATGCTGCAGAGCAGAATCCACCATTGGCAGAATTTCAGTTATTCTCAACTAACTCTTCTGTCTTGTTGCCCCTTCTGGGGACTTTCCTAAAATGCAAAGAGCTTTTCATACTTAGTCCTTATTGTCATTAGTGGGTCTTTATTGCACAGCTATGTTGTAAGACAAGCACGTTTTTCTTAAGCTTCCAAATGACAGGTGACTGAGGAACCTAAAAAGACTTGAGGTCGGAATGAAGAGGATTCAGTGTATGTGGATTTCAGCAGTAATCACTGGCTTCATGATGGCAATAAAAATCGCATCTTATCTCGATGTGATAAGAGACAGTATAGCAGAGGCTAGAGACTATAGTAATATTCTGTAAGTTATAATTATGTAATTAATATGTAGGCAATATATTCTTTGAAAATGTAAGATTACTCCAAGGATAGGGATTAAGAAGAAGAAGAAGAATGAGAAGGATTGGAGTAGTAAGAGAGAAAATCTTGAGCAACTGAGTTTAAATACCGAATTTATCACTTTAAAATCAGAAATGATGGCATTACTTTAAATTGGAAATTCTATTTTTCCGTGTCAGCCACAAAAATTGAGAGTTCATCATATACGTCAAGTAGCCAAACAGAATAAAAAATAGTACCGAACACTAACAAAAAGCAGAATTGACTTTTAGAACATTGAGCCAATCAAGAGAATTTTTAAAACCCTGAGAATAAATGCAAGCACAATAATTAGGAGAGAAAAAAACATTATTTTATTTCAGATGATCAGATGACTAACTTTAAATGTCAAAGGATTCAATATCAGAACTACTAAAACAAACAAAAGAGCTCAGTAAGTTCTCTAGTTATAATACAAATAAACAAATCCATTAATTTCCCAAATTAAAAAATCAGAAGTTATAAAATACAACTTTAAGATTTTCTATTCATGTCAGTCTATCACTGATATATTGCATTTTGTTGTTAATAACAGTTTGGTAAGATGTCTAGTTTTTTAAATAATAAATAACTTCCCTACATAAAAAATTCCAAATTATGAAATGAATCCTTAAAATATCCCCTTTACAGTAGGGTATCATTTATGAAATGGATATTGCTGTTAGTGACAGAGACTGAAAATAAAAGCTGCATAGATAAGAGAGATATCTTTATCTTTTACTAAAAATAAGTCTAGAGATAGACAGTCTGGTGGTGATATGATTGTGCAATTATCAGGCATCTTATCTCTTCCTGCTTTGCTATCCTTAGAGAAAGGGTTTCTATCATCCAGTTTCCTCCATATCCACAATCAGAAGGCAAGAAGGTGAATGTTGAATGATGCATATACCCTAGATTAGGGGTGTCGAACTCAATCAGAGAAGGGGCCAAAATCTAAAATCCAGCCTAAATCGCGGGCCGAATGGTTTACTGAACAGTCATAAACTGACAATGTCATAAACTGACAGCGGAGTGCAGTGATGACAGTGCGGTGCGGGCCACATTGCAAGGCCTGGCGGGCTGGATTTGGCCCGCGGGCCTTGTGTTTGACACATGTGCCCTAGATATATACTACCCACTTTAATAAACCTTTCTCCGAATGTCATCTAAGAACTTTCACTTATGTCCCATTGGCTAGAAATTATCCATAGGCCATGCCTACCTGCAAGTGGGACAGGGAAATGTAGTTTTTTATTTTATTTTATTTTATTTTTTCCAGTTTGGTTCAGTGGTTAAGTGTTGTCTTTTTTTTTTTTTTTTTTTTTTTTTTTAAATATATTTTATTGATTTTTTTTTTTGCCCCCCTCCCTCCCTCCCACACATCCCCTCCCTCCCGAGAGTTTTATGTCCATTGGTTGTACTTATATGCATGTATAAAAGTCCTTCGGTTGATCTATTATCTCCCCCAGATCTTCCTCCCCTCCCCGCTGTAATTTGACAGTCTGCTTGTTGATATACTGTCTCTATATCTATCTTTTGGTTCATCAGTTTATAATGTTCTTTATTATCCACAAATGAGTGAGGTCATGTGGTGTTTCTCTTTCATTGACTGGCTTATTTCACTCAGCATGATGTTCTCCAATTCCATCCAGGTTGCTGCAAATGATGAGAATTCCTCCTTTTTTATGGCAGCATAGTATTCCATTGTGTAGATGTACCATGGTTTTTGGATCCAATCATCTGCTGACGGGCACCTAGGCTGTTTCCAAATTCTGGCTACTGTAGATTGTGCTGCTATGAACATAGGGGTGCCTATATCCTTTCTGATTGGTGTTTCTAGTTTCTTGGGATATATTCCTAGGGGTGGGATTACTGGGTCAAATGGGAGTTCCATTTTCAGTTTTTTGAGGAAACTCCACACTGTTCTCCACAGTGGTTGCACCAGTCTGCATTCCCACCAGCAGTGCATGAGGGTTCCTTTTTCTCCTCACCCTCGCCAACACTTGTCGTTTGTTGATTTGTTGATGTTGGCCATTCTGACAGGTGTGAGATGGTACCGCATTGTTGTTTTGATTTGCATCTCTCGGACAATTAGTGACTTTGAGCATGTTTTCATGTGCCTTTTGGCCTTCCTTCTGTCTTCTTTGAAAATGTTCTATTTAGGTCCATTGCCCATTTTTTAATTGGATTATTCATCTTCCTTTTATTTAGTTGTATAAGCTGTTTGTAGATGTTGGAGATTAAACCTTTATCAGTGGTATCATTTGCAAATATGTTCTCCCACACAGTGGGCTTTCTTGTTGTTTTGTTGATGGTTTCTTTTGCTGTAAAAAAGCTTTTTATTTTGATGTAGTCCCATTTGTTTATTTTCTCTTTAGCTTCCATTGCCCTAGGGGTAGTATCAGTGAAGAAGTTCTTTTGGCATACGTCTGAGATTTTGCTGCCTGTGGATGCTTCTAGTATTTTTATGGTATCCCGTCTGATGTTTAAGTCCTGTATCCATTTTGAGTTTATTTTTGTGAATGGTGTAAGTTGGTGATCTAGTTTCATTCTTTTGCATGTGTCTGTCCAATTGGGAAATGTAGTTTTTTAACTGAAAATTTTGTCACCTTGAATCAAACCAATATTGTTCCATTAAATAGATATAGGGGAGAATGAATATTAGTATTGGCAGCTAACAATTTCTGCCATAACATGTTAAACTGCATAGTACTTAGAATTATTATGGGTCTTTTCTTGGGCATATAAAATAAAATTTGAATAAATTAAATTAAAATGAAGCTGAAAAATACCTTTGATTATAGTTAGAATAGCAATGATGACATGGCCGTGGGCAGGGGAATCCTGAGGACGGAACAGATTATTATCAAGGTTCTAGATTTTGTTTTGGGTGAAAGGTTTACAAGTGTTTATTTCATTACTAAAAATTGCCCTCTAACTAAATAACTTGAAGAAGATTCATGAGTAAACAATGAATGTGCCCTAGCCAAGATTTATCATTTCTGTTTCAAAAATTAAAGTACGATTTTGAATCTTATTTTTTAATTAAAAAAATGAAATTATTTAAAAATGCATATGGAAGAATAAATGGATGGAAAAGCCAAGGAAAAAAATGAAAAAGGGGTAATAAAGAAAGAAAATGTGCACCGACTGCCAGATTTTTTAAAACTCCTTACACATCATTTCAATGAAGCACTTTGCTCTTGGAAGGAGGAACCAGATCTCAGTCATAAACCTATGTGCTCAGAGGTTCATGGGTGATGCTCTTTGCATATTTTATGGGGAGTAATGAAAAGGGATTAATTGTTTACTCTTCTTCACTAAAGAGAAGTGATTACTGCTGTGCTTATTCTAATTCCATCCACCCATGACTCATTTAGGGATTTCAAGGTGCCCTTTTTATGCTGTGTCATTATCACCTTCTGCTGCCCAGATTACTGGTTGCTCAGCCCTGTTTCTATTCTCTCTCTACTTTGATCTTATTCAGCATCTCAATGATGTTGAGTAGAACTTTGTAACTTCTAGGAAATTTAAAAAGACAACTTGGAGTATACCCTTTGTTTCTGCTGCTTGAAATGCAAAGGTAATATATTTGTGGATAGAGTAGATGGGAGAGCTTTGTGCATCTTTGTGGCCCCTATGACTTCATGGAGCCATCAACTTAGATCCACATAAGTTAGTTTTTATTGATTTCAGAGAGGAAGGAAGAGGGAGAGAGAGATAGAAACATCAATGACGAGAGGGATTCATTGATTGGCTGCCTCCTGCACGCCTCCTACTGGGGAATCCAGCCCGCAACCTGGGCATGTGCCCTGGCCAGGAATCGAACCTGTGACCTCCTGGTTCATAATCAATGCTCAATCACTGAGCCACGCTGGCCAAGCCACAGAAATACTTTTAATATGTAAATGCTAAGAGATAATAATGAAGGCTGATAAGAAAATGATTCATTCATTTGAAATATGGTGTTAGAGGAGAGCTCTATGAGTACCCAAAGTTACTGGAAAGACATACAAGTAGATCCCAGATAAAATTAAGCCCCAAAACATATTACTGGAGGCAAAAAGGACAAAACTGAAGCTATCCAACTTCAGGCATATCAAGAAAAGTTACAATTCATTGGAAAAGACAATAATGCTGGGAAAAATAGAAGGTGTCAGGAAAAGAGGAAGACTGAATATAAGATAGATTGATTTCATAAAAGGAGTCGTAGGCATGAGCTGAGCAGGGCTGTTGAGAATGAACGTCACTCATTCATAGGGTCGCCAAGTGTCAGAGCCCACTCAATGGCACACACAATTCTTTCTGCAGTTACCTTTCCTATTAAATTGTCCAGCTGCTTACATACATATTGTCTCTTCAGTCAACGCTAGGGGGAGCAACAGTGCAGAACAAAAGCTGTGAAAATTTGAGCTTCAGATTCATTCTAGGAATATTAAAAATTGCAAAATTTCAGAAGTGAATGGCTAAGTGGTAGGAGGTCTAACAGTCTGTGATGGTGGGAAACTTCTACAACCAGACAGGAAAGCACTTTCTAAGTGATTTGGATGGTGGGAGTTGGGGATGATGCTTTGGATAGCTGAACTCTTTTTAAGGCAATTGTTTTCAAGACTGTGTTACTTTTCGCCTGGCCTACTTGGCTCAGTGGTTGAGTGTTGACCTAGGAACCAAGTCACAGTTCAATTCTCAGTTAGGGCACATGCTTGGGTTGTGGTCTTGATCTCCATGAGGGCCATGGAGGAAACAACTGATCAATGATTCTCTCTCGTCATTGATGTTTCTCTCTCTCTCCTCCTCCTTGCTGAAATCAATAAAAATATTTTTTAAAAGACTGTGATTTTTTAAGTCTTCACACTAAACAGTATCCAGGAAACAGAAATATCACTCTCAAGGACGTTAAGGGCTTTACTGCCAAGTTTTGCTAATAAGCAGGGGCAAGGCAAGAATAAGTAGATAGAAGAGCTTTGGCCAAGAACAATATAATTATGTCCTGTTCTTAATAAGTAGACCCAAGAAAACAAGTACCCTAATGAGGTGGGTAGGGTCAATCATTTTTCAAATTAGAAAATAGACTCAACATGAGCTAAGTAGTATACTAATGCTTAATTCTTTGATCATCACACTATATAGAGATGATTAGAAGTGACACAAACAAAATTAACTTTATTTTAAAATTTAATACAAATACTAGAAATGCATATTAGCTAATAAAATTTTGTAGTTTTTGGCATTTGACATTTTGTAGAAAAATTAGTAAACTACAGTCTGGCTGGTGTGGCTCAGTGGTTAAGTGTTGATCCATACACCAAGACGTTGCTAGATTGATTCCCAGTCAGGGCACATGCCCAGGTTGTATGCAGAAGGCAGCCTTTTATTTCTCTCTCTAAAAATCAATAAGAACGTATTTTTAAATAGTAAACTTACTACCCAAAGGAAGAGCTTGGTTCATAGTGCTCTTAACTTTGAGAAGTGATGGTTTTATTGTTAACTTATTGAAGCTGAGTGTATAAATAGGATGAGTTCATTGCCAGTAGTCACTAATACCCTACAAAGTTCCTGTAATTCCTTATGCTGATGCCAGCGATACTGATGTCACTTCCTGTCATGGTTTCGTAACATGAACGTGCTGAAGTGGACATGAGGCTATGATGTACCAACTCAGATCCTTTCTAGGAATCCCAGGCATTCCTGACTGGTGTGGATGACTTGCTAAACTCACAGCTGAGAACAAAAGACATGGTGGGTTCACATTTTAGGCACAGAGAAAGTCTCTATTTCTAAATCATGGCACTCCCTACCTTTACAAAGTGGTGGGCATGTCATTGATTTTCCATCTGGACATTTCAGAAAGTAGGAAATTCATTAAAGCAGGAGCCCAGCAGGGCATGGGAGTAGCACAGTGTGCCTATGGTAAGGGCTACCATATCCCTGTTCCTAGAGGGCGTGAGAGAGAAAACATTGAGCAGAAGGAAGGACAAGAGTGACTTAGATTGTTGTTCGGCAGAATGTACGCCCAGAAGGATGCGTGCACCACTGGTGAGAGCGCCCACTGGCTGAGAATACCTCATATGCCACCGACAGGGAGACCCCCTACATCAGTAGAGACAACTGACATCAGACTGGATCTGATTGAAGACAGGGTCCCCCTCCCATCCTTTGAGAGCACCTGACTAGGACTTTGTCTTTGGCCGGAAACTCCAATTCTGAAGCCTGTGAGGAGGACAGAGGAAAATCAGGGACATGGAGATGATGACTTAAAGCTGGACAGAACATGTTTGCATAAAAAGATTAGGGGAGAAAACTCTGAGAGAAATGAAATTCCATAGAAAGGATTGAATCAGCATGGAGTTGTGGGTTCACAGGCTACAAGCCAAGCTACTGCATTTGAATCCTGGTCACTCCATTTATCAGCTAAATGACCTAGAGCAGTGGTCAGCAAACTCATTAGTCAACAGAGCCAAATGTCAACAATACAATGATTGAAATTTCTTTTGAGAGCCAAATGTTTTAAACTTAAACTTCTTCTGATGCCACTTCTTCAAAATAGACTCGCCCAGGCCATGGCATTTTGTGGAAGAGCCATACTCAAGAGGCCAAAGAGCCACAGTTTGCTGAACACGAACCTAGAGCAATTGTCCCTGCACCAAGGCATTTTTGGAGAAAATTAAATGGGTTAGAATAATGCCTTGAACATATGAAACATGTTATGTTTCATTACATGCCAAATATAATGATGATGTTGAAAAATTTACCACCCAGACTCAAGTGGGCTCATAAACTTGACACCAGTCAAGGACAAATACATTTTAAAGTTTGTACATAACTGGGTTCCGATGCTTGATATACACCTATTTCAATGTTTCTGTTTACAGAAAGCATGGTAAGAAGTTGATTATTAATAAAATGTCTTTTTACCAATCAGATAGACTATGAAATCATAAAATATTATGTTAATTAAAATTAGTTTATAAAAATAATTATAACTAAACAGGTCTTTTAATTCCAACAAACTAGAAACATTCTTTACTTTTTAAATTAAATAGCAAAATATGAATTTAAAGTTACCATCTTACGTTAAAACAAATGGTCACCATACACACGACTTTCTTTTTATAAGACCAAATGCTAACTCCTTTGGGTGACACACAGCCCAATTGACAGACACTGTATTGCTGTCTTCTGGCCTCAGTTGCTGCTATCCATTACATACTCTGGATAGTCTAATTATTGTTTTTTTACACCTAATAGAGATCTAGGTTCTGCCTGATTATTTAATCCCTTACTCTTCTGTCACAATATCCATTCTCTAGCCTTTATATGGGGCCTTTTTTTTTTCCTGCTTACACACACACACACACACACACACAACTTTTCTGAATGCAATTTCTGTTTTCCTTAAATAGACTTATAACCCTTTCCTCCTGAGACACCTTCCATGAATTCACTCTTTCAACATTCATTTTTAAAGTTGACTTTCAACATTCATTTTAACTTTCATTCCTTCCACAAGTGTTTCCTGAACACACGATAGTTCCCGGCATCATTGCATGCTCTCAGAGTACAGTGATGAACAAGGTAGACAAGGTCCCACCTATAAAGGAGTCACACACTACTGGGAGGAGACAGAATAAGTAGGAAGACAAACAATGAACAATGTTCACATTTAGACCAGTGGTCAGGAAAGACCTGACTGATAAAGCTGTCAGCTGCCAGGACCTATACTCCACAGTAGCAGAGACTTTGGTCTGTTCTGTTCAGTGCTGTATCCCCAGTGCCTAGGGCAGTAACAAGGACATAACTGACTGCAATAAACATTTTTAAAAATGCAGACATGAATGCAGAGGATGCTTTTGGAATGTAAGGTCAGAGGATTCCAGGCAGAGGAAAGTGCAAGGGCAAAGGTCTCACCAGAGGAAGGAGCTTGGCATGCTGGAGGAGCACAAAGGAGATCAGGGAGCCAGAGGAAGAGCAGAAGGAAGTGGGGTCAGACAGGGAGACAGGACTTGGTAGATCCTGGTCTGTAGTACAAGAAGAAGCCACTGAAGGCAGATGTTATAAAATCTCAGGTTGCTGTGTAAAACTGGCTCTGTTTTCTCTTTCACCTGCTATCTGAAAGTAGAGTGAGCCTCTGGAGGCTCTTAGAAATGGCATTATAGAAAGGAGAAATTACCTCAGGACACGTCACACTATTTTTTATTTTTGCCTTTTTCCATAAAAGTGAAAATCTCTTTGGATTTCTTTCGGTTAGTGGGAACAGGTCTTTTGTAAAAAAACAAAATGGCGTGAAGTGAACTTTCAAAAAAGAGGGGCTGCCTGTTTTTTAGTTGAATTTGGTTGATGTTGACAGCCATTTTTCACTTTGAAGACACTGTACTGCTGAATTCTGGCCTCAGTTGCTGCTATCAATTACATGCTCCTGGAAGTCTAATTATTGCTTCTTTACACCTAATCTGCCTTTCCTTTCTGGTCACTTCTAAGGTATTCTCTTTGCTTTTGTGCTGTGCCATGTCTCTTTCAGATGCACTTACTTTTCTATTTATCTCATATAGAAATTCTGTTGTGTCCTCTCTTTCACGACCTCTATACATTAATCAGACGTCTTTGCTTCAGATACTGCCTCGCCACTATTTTTTATTGTCTTCTCAGGAGCTACTCTTAGACCTATGGAGACACTGCTCGTTGTTTATCTACATCTCTTTTTTTAAAAATTATTGGATTTATTGATGTGACATTGGTTTGCAAAACCAGGTTTATGTGTTTTTGGTTTTTTAAAATATATATATATTTAAAATATATATATATTTTAAAATATAAAAATATATTTATATTTTTAAAATATAAAATCAATATATATATATTGATTTCAGAGAGGAGAGGAGAGGGAGAGAGAGATTAAAACATCAATGATGAGAGAGAATCATTGATCGGCTGCCTCCTGCTCACCCTGCACTGGAGATTGAGCTGGCAACCCAGGCAGGAGAACTGAACTGTGAACTCTTGGATAATAGGTTGACACTCAAAAACTGAGCCATGCCAGGATATATTAATATATATCTTAATCCCTTTACCTTTACTCATTCAGCCTCACAATGCCCCTCTCCTCTGACAGTTGTCAGTCTGGTCTATACATTCATGCCTCTGTTTCTATTTTGTGTATCAGTTTATTTTGTTCATTAGATTCCACATATACATGAAAGCATATTGTATTTGTCTTTCTCTGACTGGCTTATTTCACTTAGCATAATAATCTCCAGGTCCATCCATGCTGTCACAAAAGGTAAAATTTTCTTTTCTTGTCTTTCTTTCCTTTTTTTTTTTTCCTCTGCCAAGTAGTATTCCATTGTGTAAATGAATCATAGCTTTTTTATCCAGTCATCTACTGATGGGCACTTGGGCTGCTTTCATATCTTACAGTTATACTTTCCATTTTTGCTTATTTCCACCTATATCCTGGGTAATTTACATATTCTGTCAAGTTGTCTTTATATTACCCTGAGTCCTTAGTAGCAATCATTTCTGTTATTGTGTCTGCAGACTCTGTCTCAGATGGCTTTTATTCTCTTTCATGTTTTTAAATATATATTTTTATTAATTTCTGAGAGGAAATGATGTCACAGAATTTACCAGGCGACTGAAAAATAGACAGGAAGTACTCGGAGACCCAGGATAAACCCATTTATTTTCAGATGAACTAGTACAGTGACTCAGAGGGTCAGTTCTCCAAATCCTGAGTGAGAAAATATGGAGGAAGCTTTTCCTTTATACCCTTTGGTTTCTTTGTCCCCCAAATATGGATCAAGCTTCCAGACCTTTCATGGGCTTTTCGAAAAGCCCCGTGTGTTGGGATCGGGAATGTGAGACCACACCAAAAGGCCTGTCTTGGAACAAGCACTGATAACCTTCTCTTGGGGTTTGTGTATGGTTCATGGTTTATGGCCCTTGCAAAAAGGGGGTATTCTGGGAAACAGATTCTGCAGGAATCAGTGGAGTATAAATTATCAGCTAGCAACAGTGTGCATTAGCAGGCAGGTTACTGGCACAGATTCAGATCGCTAGCCCCCCAACAATGTCTTATATTCACCATCAAAGAGAGGGAAAGAGTCATAGAAACATCAAAGGTGAGAGAGAACCATTGATCAGCTGCCTCGTGCATGCCCCCTACTGGGGATCTAGCCTGCAAGCCGGGCATGTACCCTGATTGGGAATCGAACCATGATCTCCTGGTTCATAGGTTGATGCTCAACCAGCCATGCCGGCCGTGCTCTCTTGTATGTTTTGTAGTTGTTTTTTTTTTCTAGAGAGTTCATCTTTAGAGGTACATGTTTATTTTCTTGAGAGGATCCCATGGGAATGTGTTGGGTCACGTTCCTTAGAACAGACACTTGAGATGAGGGTACAACGGCAGTGCTTAGTAAGGAAGTGTTCCAGGGAGACTGGCAAAGGGTTGGGGGAAACAGGACCTAGAAGAGGAAAAATCCAAACACGGGTCTGATCTCAGGCAAAGTCCCACAGAAAACGATCTCAGGCTGCTCCTGCAGGGGACACTGAAGTTTAAAAGTTATGCCACAGAGCTGGAACTGAAGCCAGGGAGCTAGGTGAGTAGGGGGATGTGTTTGGAGAGCAGTTTCCTGAAAAAGAAGACCCAGTAGGTGCTGGGTAGGAAAGCATGCCAAAGAAGGGACTCCCCTCCCAAGAAACAGCAAAAATAGATGCAGGAATCTGGGTGAAGCACTGACACTGACATTATCCACTACAATCTCTGCAGGACAATTTTGCATTCAGCTCTGCCAGGTACTTAAGTGTGTAATTGGCTGGAGACCAACATTTATGTTTGGTTCTCAGTTTAGAGATTCTCTGATACCATGTGGCTTTCTAGTCTGAAAAGCTGCAGGCCAAAGCAGTTGGTTTCTCTTTTAACAATTGTTTCCACCCAAAGTACAAGCCAGGATGAGCTTGCATGTCGTCTCCCTAGGCTCTTGAGCCATTTTTTTTTCTTCTTAGTTCTCTTTATATTTTGGGAACAACTCCTCCACAAAAGACATTTAAGCAAGATTTCAATTCCAAACTCTAATCTCCTGCCCTGTGGAAGGATTAAAATCCAATCCAGGGATTACCTGATCAAATTATCTCTCCTCATTACTCCCATAACACCTTCTATAATTGCACACGTTTACACCCAAGTCTGTTTAAAGATTTGGGGCTATGTCTGCGAAAGAGCTCTTCTCATTTCTATTTTGGTGTTCTGCTTATGTAATCCTTCAGTTTTGGATCTTCTGTCTCTTCTCTCTTTTAGATGAGCTTTGTGTAGGAAGAACTTCAAATGTGAACTGAAAGTAAGATTGTTGTCTTTCCAGTCTCGGTTTGGACCCAAGTGGTGGAGAAAAGTTGGAGAGAGAAAGCTGTGACATCTAAGAGTTCCAGGAACTGAAGTGTGGAAAAGTTGATATCCTCAAGAACGATAAACAGGAAGGACATGTCACCACTCCAATCAGAAGAGGAGGTGAGCATACTTCTGTGCTCTATGTCCTACAAATGTATCTTATTTCTGCAGCATGAAAAGAATTGGCAGGAAATTGTCTCTCTTAAACTATTTTCTTTTCTTTTTTAAAACTATATTTTTATTGATTTCAGAGAGGAAGGGAGAGGGAGAGAGATGGAAACATCAATTATAAGAGAGAATCATTGATCGGCTGCCTTCTGCCTACCCCTGTTGGGGATTGGGCCCGCAACCTGGGCATGACTTGACTCTAACTTTGGACCTTTCAGTCCACAGACCAATGCTCTATCCATTGAGCCAAAGCTGCAAGGGCTCTTTTAAGCTATTTTCTTAGAAAATAGGATGATGTTTCCAAGAGAGCTGGAAAAGCAACTGAAATGCAATTTTTCTGTTTTCCTTCTATCCCCCAAACTGAAAATGCTTAATGTATGACAGGAGCTAAGAGTAAAGTCTGGAGTTCTGATTTATTTTTGTAGTACTCTCTGAAAAGTACTGACACAGTACTGCCCTCGTAACATGTCTGATAAGGTAACAGCCCACATCAAGCTGGATAGGAAGCATTTAAGCTTCCAGCAAAGAAAGCTTTTAACAAATGATTCAAATACAAACTGTAGGACTAATACTGACTCTTCCAGCTATAGTTCCAAAGTATGAAGCATTATTTTATCTTTATCAAATGCAAGTATTTGTACTGAAAACATAGGTTGATGTTAGTGTGATAGGAAGAGATATAAATAGAAAATTCAAGACTATTTATGAGGATTGTTATATGCCAATTCTGCCCAGTTTGGCCAGTATGCTTGTAATAATAATGGTCATAGTCAAGTTCTTACAGAGATTGTGCTATAAAAATGATCAACCGGTCAGTTTCTTTCTCATATTTGTTGCCCATTCCCTAGGAATTGGAGAAAATTAGGATAGAAAGATGTGGCAAGCTAGGATAGAAGAATATTTGCATAATTCTGAGAGTGGGTCGCACAGTAGGGTCTGTTTTGCTATGAAGAAAGAATTTTTCCTAAGGGAGGAGAAGATAGAAGTACAAAAGTTTGGTCCAGCCCAGTATGTTATTGTTAGAAGGAAGTGTGTTTGCATTTGCTACTTAGGTTATAAATCAGCCTGGCTATCCTTAGACTGAAAGCAAAGGACCTGCAATGAAAAATAAGCAGTGCCCTGGCTGGTGTGGCTCAGTAGGTTCACGTGTCATTCCATGCACAGAGAAGTTGCCAGTTTGATTCCCAGTCCGGGCACATGCCAGGGTTGAGGGCTCTATCTCCAGTAGGGGTGGGCAGGAGGCAGCAAATCAATGTTTCTCTTTCATCAATGTTTCTCTCTCTCCTTCTCCCTTCAATAAAATCATATTTTAAAAAAAGAAAATAAAAAATAAGCAAGAACTCAAGCAGCACTGAGTCCTCCTGAAGTGGTGGCATTGGTGACACAGGGACAGAATCTTAGCCATATTGACCACAGCTGCATTGGTGGTATCGGGTAATGATAAAGCACTGGCTTCAGTGCCTTCTATTTTCCAGATGTAAAACATTAGAACCTCTGGCTAGAGATGAGAACCCTCAGTCTTGAGCTACTTGGCAGGACCAGTGGTCCTGCCTATAAGGAAGTATCTGGACAGTTGTATTGCCAATGGGTAACAATGGCATAGCTACCACCCTGCATGTAGGTACATAGAGACACAATGTCTCAGTGACCTGGATCAGGAGATAAGAAAAACTGTAGGCTCCCCCATGGTAGTCAACAGAATGCTATTAGAATTTATGGGAGGCACTGGATTTTCTTAAAATTATTTGGGAAACACTGGGTACTATATTTGGGTATTATATTTAAAAAGAAATGCATGGAATGCTTCACAAATTTGCCTGTCATCCTTGTGTGGGGCCATGCTCATCTTCTCTATATTGTTCCAATTTTAGTATGTGTGCTGAAGCAAGCACTGGGGGTTATGTTTTTTGAGGAGTAAGCCAACAACTTGTCCATCACGAACATATACTTCAAACAATTGAACAGATGATTGTATACATGGACATAACCAGATGGCCAATATAGAAATCAAATAGACTATATAATTGAAAGCAGGAGATGGAGAAACTGTATTCTCTGTGCCAAAATAAGACCAGGAGCAGATTGTGTTACTGACCACGAATTGCTAATATCAAATATTAGAGTAAAACTGAAGAACACTAAAAGAATCATAGTGCCAAAATAGCACGTAATGGCATTCCTGATGGATTTGGAGTTCACATAAAACACAGATTTGCACTGTTAAACTTAATTGACCAAGAACCAGCAGATCTGTGGACTGAGTTAGAATCCTGAACATAGTTTTTCAATGACTATCATGTAGAGATAAATAGAACTATTATAATAGTCAATGCAAGGAGATAAAAGAAAATATTAAAAAGAAAAAAACAAGAGATCTTTACCAGAAGATTAAAAAGTAAAAGGGAAATTCAAAGCTAGACTAGGAATGCTGAACAACCAACAAGGATGCACATTACCTGAACAGGAGAAAATAAAGGGAAGCTATAAACAGTATACTGAAAATCTATACCAAATCAACAAAAGGATGGCCAGTACCTTAAAAGAAGAATGGTAATTCTAGAAAGTGAAGTGAAAACTTCTCTGAAGGTATTAGGAAAGTATACATTGCCAGGAATAGATGAGATACTAATAGAATTACTTCAAGCCACAGAAACTGAATCTAATTCTAAAAAGAATATGTCAACAAACATGGAAAGCAAAACAATTGTCTACAGACTGGAAATGTTCAATATACATCAAAATAATAATAAATAAATAAAATATAGACTAACCTTCTGAACTTCTTTTGGGAACTCTAGTATTCAATGGATGTTTGCAATAAGATATAGAATGCCTCTTCCTTCTCTAAATCTAACTTGAACATCCAGCATTTCTTGCTTCATATTGTTAGAAGCCTTTGTTGCATCAACTTGAGTATCGCTTTAATTGCTTGGAAAATTAGTATAATTATTATACTCCTGGGCATCTTCTTTCTTGAAGATTTTGATGGTTTAGTCATCAACTCAAATGGAGACTGCAGCTAAGAAATTAAGAGGAGGCTGAGACTCGGAAAGGCACTAATGGAAGAGTTAGGAAAGCTCAAGAACAAACATCTGTCATGAGAGACCAAGGATAAGGCCACCCACACCTATATATTCCCAATTATTATGTACGGATGCAAAAATTGAAGAGCGATAGGAAAAATACTGATTTACTTGAAATGTGGTGTTAGAGGAGAACTCTATGAATACCCTGAACCATCAGGAAGGCAAACAAGTGGTCCTAGAGCAAAATAAGCCTGAAACATCACTGGAGGCAATGATGACACAAGTGAAGCTGTCCTACTTTGGGCACATCATGAGAAGGAAGGCAAGGTTCATTGGAAAAAAACAAAAAAACATTAGTGCTGAAAAAAAAAATAGCAGCAAGCAGGAAAAGAGGAAGACCAAATATGAGCTATATTGACTTAAAAAACACCATAGGCATGTGTCTACAGGAGCCGAGCAGTGTTGAGGACAAGACAGGATGGACATCATTCATATTTATAAGGTCATATGAATGATCCACCAGGAGTCAGAGCCAACTCAACGCCTATAATACACATACGATACGTGGGATTTCAGGTAGCTTTTTTTTTCTTAACGGTTATTTTTGTAATCTTGATTTTAAATCCATATTACTGTGACTCAGAAAATGCAGGTGATACACTTAGAAGAATGAACTCTGTTCTGCTTTCTCTTCCGAAGTCGTCCAAACTCTGCTGCTCTTCTGTGCATCTATGGCAGACGCTGCAGTGCGCTGTTCAAATCCTCCTTCAAAGGCTGCTCCCCAGCCTGGAGGAGTTCAGGAGCCTCCAGGCTCTAGTAGTTGGCCCCCTTAGGGTTTGCCTCAGCTTTTGAATGGAGGTCAAGTTCTCAGTGTCTCCCCCCCACCCCCCTTCCCCAGCCAATGATTGAGCACAGAGTGGTACAAGTACAGGCTTAGCTTTGAACAATTTTTGCTTCAGAGATTTCCCTCTGAGCTGGCAGAACTTTCATTAAATCTCTGTCAGAGTCTGACAGCTCCCTCTTCCCAATTGTACTTCCTCCTCTTTCCTTTGAAGATATACCAGTACTTGCCAATAAACTCTGTACTCCTAACTTATCTCAGTATCTGCTTTCTAGAGAGTCTAATGTGAAGAGCATCCCACACGCTCCTCATGCCATACAGTTCTGTGTTTTGATATTCTATGCAACGCAATAACCTTCTGCCCCAGGACTTTTATTCTTTTTTTTTTTTTAAACAGTCATTCTTTTTTATTTTTTTATTTTATTTTATATTTTTTTGTTAATCTTCACCCGAGGATATTTCCATTGATGTTTAGAGAGAGTGGAAGGAAGAGTGAAGGACAGAGAGAGGGAAAAATCGATGTGAGAAAGACACATCGATGGTTGCCTCCCCTATGTGCGCTGACTGGGGTTAGAGATTGAGCATGCAACCCAGCTACGAGCCCTTGATCGGAATTGAACTTGGGACACTTCAGTCCGGGGGACTGATGCTGTATCCACTGAGCCAAATTAGTTAGGGCAGGACCTTTATTCTTAATTATTTCTTACCAGACAGGGAAGTTTGTGCTATTAAAATAAAGAGACCTGGTTTTAGATTCAGACTTATTTTGGGGTTTGAATCTCAATCCTGCCTTATACTTAGCAATATGAACTTGATCAAGTTGTTAATTATTTTATCATCTTCCATTATAGACCTGGGAAACAGATCTCCTGTTGGATAGAAACATGGATGCATGCAACTGCTGTGCAAAACAATTAAACATCCTGCTAACATTTCCAAAGGGAGAGCTCTCATTTCACGCTCACTGTGGACTGCACGAATTTAGTTACCTTTACTCTGTTTTTATTTTCCTGTATAAGAAGAATTCACCACTAAACTGTGTGAAATTCGTGAAACATTATTTTTCTTCTCCTTCCTATTAAACAAAAATTCCCTGCACTGTTGCTTGTATAATTTTTTTTTCCTTTTCTTCTTGGAATTCCTACTTTCAATTATATCTTATCTTCTGCTTCTCTTAAAATAAATATTTTCTTTCTTAAAGTTTTGTACATATCTTAGTCTATGACTAAGTTTTATTGTTGTTATTATTTTTGCTTTCCAATGAGGAGAGATATTAGCTCTTGATCTTTATAATTAATGGGTCAGTGCGGGGATGTGAATTGCATCCCTTGTGTTATTTACTGTATTTAAAAAGAGAGGCTCCACTTCATTTAACTTCCTCTTTGTTTTTTAAAATAACTTCTTGAAATATTTTCCCTGGTGTTTTTCCATAGAAACAAAAAAATTGGGAGAGGGACAGAAAGAAGAGAAGGATTATGGGAAATGTTTCAAGTGAAGTTAGCTTTTTTAGTGATTTTTATTTTCCTTGCCAAGTTTAAATCCATGAAGTCTTGACTTGATACTAAATACAGAAAGGACCCAAACAAATAATTAAACCTGTTATATTATATTATATGCAATCTTTTCTGTATAATAAAATCTATAATAACTAAATACCAAATAATGCTAATTTTATAATATTATGGTTTGACAAGAGTTTTCACTTTACTTTATTTTAATCTTGTATAAAAATACTCAAAAGGATGAACTGTTCCTTTTGTACTCTTCAGTATTTTTTATGTAAACTAAGAAGACTGAAAAAATAATGTAATAGAATGTTCAAGTGAGTCTTGCTTGAGACCTTAAGGCAACAAAACCCAGAGATTCTAGACACTCTTCCTGGGGATATAAAAGACTTCAGAACAGTCACAAAACACAGTTGAATAAGCACAACTATAGCATAAATAACAAATAAGCTTTTGGGGTCTCTGACTAAGTAGCTAGAATTACTTTAGTTACAATACTTAAAAAATTAACAAAGTGTATAAGAGAAAAATAATAATGTTGAAGGTTACAGTGATAGTAATGTACATAGTAAAGAAATAAAGATATTTCTACCACATAAATCATTCTATTATTAATAATATATTAAAAAATAATTCAGCCCTAGCTGGTTTGCCTCAGTGGATAGAACTTCTGCCTGTGGACTGAAGGGTCCTGGGTTTGATTCCAGTCAAGGGCATGATCCCCACCCTGGACATGATCCCCAGTAGGGGGTGTGCTGGAGGCAGCCAATAAATGATTCTCTCTCATCATTGATCTATCTCTCCCTCTCCCTTTCTCTCTGAAATCAATATATATATATAGCTTAGATTATTACAGATGTTCCTCTTCCCCCACCCCCATAGATCCCCTCCACCTGGTTCCCACCCCACCCCAGAACCTTGCCACCCCACTGTCCATGTCCATAGGTACTGCATATAAGCATATAAGATCTTTGTCTAATCTCTTCCCACACACCTCCCCCATACCCTCCCCCTGGGGAAATTGTCAGTCCACTCCATTTCCATGCCCCTGATTCTATTACATTCACCAGTTTATTCTGTTCATCATATTTTTTTTATTCATTTGATTTTTAGATTCACTTGTTGATAGATATGTATTTGTTGTCACTTTGTTGTTCATAATTTTATCTTTACCTTTTTCTTCTCCTTCCTCTTCTTAAAGAATACCCTTCAGCATTTCATATAATACTGGTTTGTTTGTGATTAACTCCTTTAGCTTTTTCTTGTCTGTGAAGTTTTTTTTATCTGACCTTCAATTCTAAATGATAGCCATGCTGGGTAGAGTAATCTTGGTTGTAGGTTCTTCATCACTTTGAATATTTCTTGGCACTCCCTTCTAGCCTGCATTAGTTTCTGTAGAGAAATCAGCTAACAGTCGAATGGGTACTCCCTTGTAGGTAACTGTTTTTCTCTTGCTATTTTTAAGATTCTCTTTGTCTTTTTTTTTTTTTTTTTAATATACTTTATTGATTTTTTTACAGAGAGGAAGAGAGAGGGATAGAGAGCTAGAAACATCAATGAGAGAATCACCAATCAGCTGCCCCCTGCATACCCCCCACCGGGGATGTACCTACAACCAAGGCACATGTCCCCGACCGGAATTGAACCCGGTACCCTTCAGTCTGCAGGCTGATGCCCTATCCACTGAGCCAAACCAGTTTTGGCCTCTCTTTATCTTTTGCTCTTGGCATTTTAATTATGATGTGTCTTGGTGTGATCCTCTTTGGATTCCTCTTGTTTGGGGCTCTCTGTGCTTCCTGCACTTATAAGTCTATTTCTTTTATTAAGTAGGGAAAGTTTTCTGTCATTATTTCTTCAAATAGCTTTTCAATATCTTGCTCTTTCTCTGCTCTAGCACCCCCATAATTCAGATGATATGTTTGAAGTTGTCCCAGAGGCTCCTTATACTATCTTCATATTTTTGGATTCTTTTTTTTTTTTTGTTCTTCTGGTTGGGTGTTTTTTGCTTTCTCATATTTCAAATCTTTCACTTAATTCTTGGGATCCTCTAGTTTACTGTTGAATCTCTGCATATTATTCTTTATTTCAGTCAGTGTATGCTTAATTTCTGACTTTTCTTTTTTTCCTTTTTTTTTTTTGCATTCTCACTAATATCCTTGAAAGTCTCATTAAGTTCTTCAAAGGTTTCTAGAAGATTCTTGAGTAACCTTATAACTGTGGTTTTGAATTCTACATCTAGTAGTTTGCTTTCTCCATTTCTTTCATTTGTGATATGTGTCTTTGTTCCACATTTTGGCTGCTTCCCTGTGTTTGTTTCTATGTATTGGGTAGCTCCTAAGTCTCCTTGAGTTGATAGAGTGGCCTTGTGTAGTAGGTGTCCTATTGGGCCCAGTGGTTCAGCCTCCCCAATAACCCAAGGTGGATACTCTTGGTGCACCCCTTTGTGGGCTGTTTGCAAGTCTTGTTGTAGTTAAGCCTTGATTGCTGTTGGTATCACTAGAAGGAATTCACCTCCAGGCCAACTGGCTATGAGAACCAGCTGTGTCTACAAGGGAAGAGCTGCTGTGTAGGAGACACCCTCATGGGGCAGAACTTGCTTCAGTGGGGCTTTGGTGCTCACTGAGTCTGCCCCTTGAGTGTATCACTTGTGGATATAAAGAGCTATAATCTGGATACACTGGCTCTTGGATCTCCAAGGAGGTGCAAAGTCAGCCACTGCCTGGGGCCACCCAGCAGAAGTTACAGAGAGATCTGTAAATTCTTCCTCTTTGTAGCAGGTTTGGAAGTGCCCAGATGAGGCACAGCTGTGAAGCAAGGCAGGTTGCTGCTGGTTCTGGCCTTAGGCCTTCTTTTGATAGTTTTGGGGCTTCCTGACCCAGCTGCAGCTTGTTTGACAGGTTTTAGGCTGAGAAAGGACAGGCCATTCACATGCAAAACTGTGCACAACTTGGGTGGAGTTTTAAATTGGGTAGGGGAGGGTGTTAGGGATTCTGCAAGGCAGAGTAAACAGCAATGTTTGCCAGTCAATCCTGCACCGGGGAGGTCCCAGCTCAGGAACAATAACCATTGTGAGCACCTCCGTCTGGAAGAAAGCCACCCGCATGTTCCTGCCCTGGTTCCAGACAGTCCAGTTACTCTTCCTATGTGTCTGGGTCCCCCAGAGTCTCGCTGGCCCTGGAGCTCAAAGCAAGCGGGAGCTTGTATCTCTCTCCTGATTAAAAAAGCAGCACACCCAGGTGCCAGCCCCGTTCTGTGCCTCCTACTAGTCTAAATGCGCTTTTTTCTTTACCTCTCCAGTTTTAGTACTTCTACTCAGTCAGCTTTCCTGCAGTTCTTATCATAGTTGTTATGTATTTTAATTGTAATTTTGATGTGGTTCTGGGAGGCAGCAAGTTCAGGTGTTAACCTTTGCCACCATCTCGGTTCTTCAATAAAAATATATTTAAAAAAATAAAAATTCAATGCAAGAATGAAGGTGAGTACAAAAGAGCTCTATGTAAGTTTATATTTTTTTTTAAAAAAAGAGGAAATAACCCAAATTTTCACCTGCTGATTTGTTTTTTTATTGATATTAGAATAAAATTTAAGATCTTTATTGTGATCTCCTAAGGCCTTGCCTACACTACTTCACCTTACGTTGCTCTTCTCTGTACTTACCATACTTTTAACCAATGGCCTTCTACTGGTGCCTCAGTGACACATATCCCTTTCTACTGCAGGGCCTTTGCATAAGTCCTCTTGACTTAGAACATGACGATTTTCTCTAACTTCTCACCTTTCACCCAGCTTACTCCGTATCCCCTTAGCTACAGCTTAGCTGTCATTTCCATAGGAAAGCTTCCAACTAGGTCTGGTCTGACAAACCTACTTTCCCCTTGTAATATTTATCACAAATTTATTTTAAAATGTTTCTTGTTTTTTATTTAATGATTTTCTTTCTTGTTAGATTTAAAGTTCTAGAAAGATAGAAGATATGTCTACCTTGCTAATGCTATTTTCTTTTGCCACATGTGAGACGCATAGTAGACAGTCAATAAATATTTGTTGAATGAATAAATCAACTCAAATCTGAATACTCTTTGTTTCAAGAAACAAATGCTCTGTGAGGTTGGTGGAATCAACCTGTTAATATTTAGGGCTTCATTTTCATCAAGATCTAACGAATTGTACTTTCTTTGGCTTAAGAGAGATACCTTTTTTGCCTTATGAACCAGAAAAAAACAAAATGTATTCTTTAAATGGCTCACATTTGCAAAATAATAAAAAATTGTTGCATGTGACTGACCCAATAGAATCTTTAGAGCTTATCTAAATTTATTAAATGACCTCAGGATTTGTTTCCAAGATTAGCCTCTGTGATCTGCTGTTCCAGAAACATCATGTTCTTTTAAAAAATTTTTTTTACTCTAACCTTATGTCCTTTTACAGTGTTTCTTCAGGAAGTTCATCTGTATTCACATCCACAATAGGAGCTTTTGAATATTCAGTATTAAATGCACATGCATGAGTCTATTTCCAGATTTAGAAAATTCTTAGTAATATAAATATAGATCTTATTTATGCTTTTTTGTTTTGTATAAACATTTCGAATATCCTTAATTCCTATAAACCATCTCTGGAGAAATTGCTCTCTGGTTTCTTTGCTTGGCTCATGGTAACTATGGTATCATCCAGAACAAAGTTCACTGCTTGAAAAACAATATACCTGACCCAAAATCATATTGGCTCACATCTACAAGTGTCCTCATGGTATCTCTCAAAGAACTCAGCTCATTGCTCTTAGCTTCTGTGTTTCTCTTTACTTGTATCTCTGTTCTGATTTTAAAAAGACTTAGGGCAGGAGAATATAAAATTCTCAATGAAGGTTGCAGTGGGTTAGTGAGAGTAAAGAGATGATTTAAAAGATCATAGAAGACTACTTGATGATGAGACTCCACTGGCCTTTCTTCATTTGTTCTTTAGGAAATCTAGGCTTTGTATTTGCAGAGAGAAGGAAAAGAGAAGCAGCTCCTAAGACTGCTGCCTTCTAAGTTCTCTTGATTTGAGGAGGAATGAGCTGGCTGGGTCTTGATTTGGATAGGAGTATGCTGACTAGAACTGGAGCCTATGCTATGCTGGGGAAACACTGCAGAAGCCATGTAAAAGGAATTGTTACAACTACAATTACAGAAAGAAAGGGCTATAGTAATCAATTTGATATTTATTATGTGGCAGTTAGATCCACAGTTGGGTGCTGCAGAAAGTGGGGTGTTAGGAAAGAGGACAGACAGGATTCAGAAAGGAAAAAGAAAAGAGATTATTTAGCAGCTGGACGAACAAAGGCAAGGTGATAAGGTGGAAAGAGCAGGGTGTGCACTGGAGTTGAAAGCAGTAGAATTCGGTTGGAATACAAAGGGTTAAAGACAAAGCCTGGTGAGGACTTTAAATGACAGTGAGTCATGAAAGTTGGGTGAATGTGGCAATGAGGTGACTGAAGATGCGTTTTAGGAAGATGAATATAATATGCACATGTTGAATGATATAGGCAGAAAGAGACCAATTAAGAGGCTGATACAATAACTAATGAGTCTCTAAGAGAGAAGGGAGACAGAGAGAAAAGAAAAAGGCAGATGGAAGTTATTGCTAAATATAACATAAATTAATTAATAACTGAAACTGAGCAATGAGTTCAAGATCCCTTCAATGCCTCAAGTCTGAGTTACCAATGAAATTAAACAGAGAATTAGGAACTGGGCCTAGTTGAGAAGTGGAGAAAGAGAGAGAGAATGAATATACTATAGTTTAAATTTTTATTATGCTGATAGGGCACCCTAGTAATACACACACAGACACACACACACACAAATCTATATGTATATATAGATTTAGATTTTGTTAAAGTTCTAAAAATATGGAGAATTTTTTCATGATAAATATCAATATTCTAGGATTTCCCTACTACCCTCCAAAATTTTGTCTAACTCTTATTGCAATTATGAAGCAATCCACTCTGTAGTGTTCTCAAGGGCAAAGGGGAAAATTCTGGTTGCATTCTCAGCACCACTGGGTTGATGGTGGGAGTGACAAGAAATATAAGTATTCTACTATTAATTTATCAACATTGAAGGAAGTGTTAAATACTTAGTGGATTGAATAACAGTGAGGTTGAATAACATGCTTATCCTGGTACATGACACATAATAATTACTCAACTTGCTTGTTATTATTGTTACTTTTCACAAACCGAGAAGTGAATCCTTCCTTGCACCTCCAAGATAGGCTAGTGAAGGTAACGAAGTTTTCTATTGTGTTTTTTTTTTCCAGGCAAATTATCTATATAATTGTATTTTCCCCCAATTCCTTTACTTATTACCTACATGATGAGGATGATTGCTTTAGCTTTTTACTTCACAGAGTTGGGACAAAGAAAGCAAAAACAATCTGCAGAGAGAAGAGAGGCAATAAACACACACACACACACACACACACACACACACACACAAAAAAAAAAAAAAAAAAAAAAAAAAACCCTATTGGGTGGCAAGTTGGGACTTGACTGTTGAGTCAGTGATTTCATTAGTCCATGGCTAACTCAACAAGAAAATAAAGATGGAAATTAAATTATAATTACCTTAGCCCAAGAGCTGTATTTGGCACCGTGGTTTAGCATCATTATTTGTATTTAGAAGTATTTGTGAGACCATTACACCACCATGTTTCTCAAACTGGGATATGTGAATTACACACTTGACATGACATAGTGACCATTATGTTATTGTCACAATTAGCTAGTTATTAATAATAATAAAAGAAAGCAAAGAGAAGGCCAGACATTATAAGCATAGTCATCTGGGCAGCTTCATCAGGAAGGTACAGCTTCAAGCTCTCTAGGGAGCCACTGGCCCATCACTACAGATCACTGGGGGAGGGGATAAAACAAAGGGGGAAATGAGCACATGTAGAGTGAAGTCAGGATGACATAGGGTGCTTGCCTGCCAGTCTAGCCTGGGGAAAAGATGATAGAGGATAGAGCCATTGCAAGCATGTGAAATCTTGGACATTTCCTGTTTAAAATCCACAGACAAAGAGTTCCCTTTGTCTTGCACACTTGTTCTTGTTCCCTCTCACTCTCTATCTCTATGATCTGCACTCACCTGTTCACTCTTCACAGTTCTGTGGCTTTAAGCAACCGCATAGCCCAAGCCACGTGGATCCCACACACAATGGACTGCAGTTGGGAACACAAGCTAAGCTAGCCACATACTAAACTACACTGGACTTTAATATGAAGCAAAAATTCCGGACAGTGGCCTTAATTCTGGCCCTGTTCAAGACAAGATTGGGCTTTTTCCATGGCTAAATGAACAGAGTTGGGACCGTGGAGGGAAACCCCCTTAATTTTACATCATCAATAAAGCTTTCCATGAAACCTTATCCTCCTGTGGGACCTTCAAGAAATTATTTTCCTCGAGGTATCCTAAGAACTCCACTTCCACCAATAACAATGGGGCATATTCCTAGAGCATTTTTAAAAAATATATATTTTATTGATTTTTTTACAGAGAGGAAAGGAGAGGGATAGAGAGTCAGAAACATCAATGAGAGAATCATTGATCAGCTGCCTCTTGCACACCCCCTACTGGGGATGTGCCCGCAACCCAGGCACATGCCCTTGACTGGAATCGCACCCGGGACCTTTCCGTCCACAGGCTGAGGCTCTATCCACTGAGCCAAACCGGTTTCGGCCTAGTGCATTGTTTTACTCGAAGATCTGGGAAGATATATTTTCCCCCATTAATGTCAATTTAGATCTATTGTATAGTCATTCAACAAATATTCATTGAATTCAGACAAAATATCAGATGCAGGAGCATACTGATTTAGAGAATGGATATGGTTTGTTAATGGTGATGTGACAGTGTAAAGTACTAAATTTGTATGTATTTTTAAGTTGAAATAACTTACAAGAAATTTAGATCTATGTGGACTTCTTTGGATTAAACTGATAGGTTCATGAAGATATAATAGAGCTGAAAAAAGTCCTGTTGCCTAATGATGTGGGGGCAAACATAGTCCAAAGCATTACTGTTTTGAGCAGGTTTCAGTTTGCCCACTGTAATGTTGTTTTCTACAAATAACTGAGGGCACTCACAAATAACTGAGCCATTCACAGCTCCCCCTTTTTACCTAAGGTTACAAACAACTGGACCGACCTAACTAACTACCAGGAAACATTGAAGAAAAAAAAAAAGTCTACTGATATTCCCAGGAGCATATGCACGCTAGGAAGCACGCAGCAATGAGGAGAGGATGGACAGGCCCAAGATTCTGCTTTCATTGGGGCTGAGAATGGGGGCCTAGAATTTTAAGGGCTGGCTTTAAAACAACAACAACAACAAAAAAAAACATTTTATTGATTTTAGAGAAAGAGGAAGGAAGAGGGATAGAGAAATTAGAAACATCCATCAGCTGCCTCCTGCAGGTCCCCTCCTGGGGATTGAGCCTGCAACCCCGGGCATGTGCCCTGACAGGGAATCAAACCGGTGATCTTTGAGTTCATGGATCAATGCTCAAACACTGAGCCACATTGGCCAGGCAAGGGCTTACTCTTTATTGCTGAATTTCAAACATAAGAGTGGGAATCTGAAGTGCCAGGAGAGGAAAAACAACTGGTCCAAATGGTCAGTTAAAGAAATCAATCAAGATTTTAAACAAAGGAGCCTCGGTAGGGGGAGGCAGTCAGGCTCTTGTCTGGTCCAGTGACTGGCGATGTGTTTATTAGAGACAGAGATAGCCCCTGGTTTTAAGAGGATGTCTCTTTTAATTCCTCATAATTCAGAGCTTAAGTCATACCTTTGCATTACAAAGAGAGAAGCCAAATATCAGGGCTGACACGCAATTATTCATGTTTTTGTGGTGATGCTGTTGCAAACAAACCCACTGTGCTCTCAGTCCTATGAAAGTATAGTCCGTACAATTACAATAGTAGGCTATACCTTACCATCCAGGCTTGTGGAAGTGCACTCTATGACATTTGAATGACGGCAGAATCACCTAAGGAAGCGTTTTTTCCAGAGCATATCTCCTTTGTTAAGTAAGTTGTGCATTAACTGCCTAGGTCCGTGGTCGGAAAACTGGCTCGTGAGCCACATGTGGCTCTTTGGCCCCTTGAGTGTGGCTCTTCCACAAAATACCACGGCCTGGGCGAGTCTGTTTTTGAAGAAGTGGCGTTAGAAGAAGTCTAAGTTTAAAAAAATTGGCTCTCAAAAGAAATTTCAATTGTTGTACTGTTGATATTTGGCTCTGTTGACTAATGAGTTTGCCAACCCACTGGTAGGTGAATCCAGAAAAATGTTAGTTAGACATATTTAAATATGCTCTCTAGGTTATGAACAAATCTCACATACTAAATAGCATTAATGATAAATTAATTCTAGAATTCTGCCTACTAACTTATTAAGAATTGAAACAAAACAAGCGACAAGTGCTGGCGAAGATGCGGAGAAAAAGGAACCCTCATGCACTGCTGGTGGGAATGCAGACTGGTGCAACCACTGTGGAGACAGTATGGAGTTTCCTCAAAAAACTGAAAATGGAACTCCCATTTGACCCAGTAATCCCATTCCTAGGAATATATGCTAAGAAACTAGAAACACCAATCAGAAAGGATATATCCACCCCTATGTTCATAGCAGCACAATTTACACAATAGCTAGAATTTGGAAACAGCCTAGGTGCCCATCAGCAGATGATTGGATCAAAAAACTATGGTACATCTACACAATGAAATACTATGCTGCCATAAAAAAGAAGGAAATCTTATCATTTGCAGCTACCTGGATGGAATTGGAGAACATTATGCTGAGTGAAATAAGCCACTCAATGAAAGAAAAACCCACATGATCTCACTCATTTATGGATAATAAGGAACATTATAAACTGATGAACAAAAAGATAGATACAGAGAGAGTAAAGCAACAAACAGACTGTCAAATTACAGTGGGGAGGGTAGGGAGATATGGGGGCAATAAGAGATCAACCTAAGGACTTGTATGTATGCATATAAGCATAACAAATGTATGTAAAACTCTGGGGAGGGAGGGCATGTATGGGGGGGAATTGATAAGATATGTACACATATAATACCTTAATAAAAAAAATGAAAGAAAAGAAAAAAAATTGAAACATATTCAAGATTAAAGCAAGTTTTAAGAAAAATAAATAAAACAGAATTCACAAAGGGAAAGCAATTACACTGAGATGGAATTTTTGGACTTGAACACGTTGTGTTCCCCTGGACTGGAACCCGGATTCTTTGTCCACCGGAGTCGAAGAATGAATCCACAGATAGAGGGTAGTATAGCAAAGGTGGATATTTATTGAAGAACAAGTACAGACTCCCACAGAATGGACTCCCACGTGAGGAATGGGAAAGGGTCCCACTGAGTTCCTTTTCCCTGTGGCTTATAAAGGCTGCAGATCCTGGTGCCTTGATATCCCCTCTGATTGGTTACTATTCACTGAGACTGGTTACTATAGGAACTCCCCCCTCCTTTCTTATTGTTTTCCTATTCCCTTTGGGCTTTCTTCTTCTTCTTCTGGATGAAGAGCTTCCTTCCCTTTATTTTATAAATAAAGACCTTTTGCTGTTCCCAGCTCCCTCATTCTATGGAAATGTACCTGTTGCAGCTTTTCAGTTTCCCTATTCTATGGAAATATACCTTCTGCTGATTTGCATCCCTGTACTTCTTTCATGGTCCCCTTGACTTCTAAAATTTCTAAAATTTCATAAAACCAGTCTTTCACCCCTAAAAATTCCTGTTTCAGGGCCATGAAGATGAATAAGTTCTCTTCTATAGAATATAGGAGGTGATGAAGGAAGAGAACCTAAAGTAGCAACTAAATGTAGGGAATAAGTAGTGAAGGAGTCTCTGTAGGGGACTGAGGAAAAGTAAACTACTACAAGTATTGCAGAAGACCAAAGAAAACCAAGGACCCTTCAAAGAAGAGGAGGGACACTGTTAAATACACTGGCGGACTCAGGGAACAACCTTTCAAATCTGAGTGGGGCTTTCCTTTATATCTCCCTGTGGTCTTTGTCCCGCAAATATGGATTATGCTTCTGGTCCTTTTTGCGGGCCTTGCAAGAAGGCCCCCAGGTGTTGGGGGTCTCCAGGCCATATCTGATGGTCTGGCCTGGCACCAGCATTAATAACCCTCCCGCCGGGGCAGTGCACTATTCACAGTTTTATGGCCTCTGTAACCGTTTCTGCAAAATCAGTATCTGGGAAGGAGGTAGTGACTTAATTATAAGTTATCAAGAATGTACACTGGCCGAAACCAGTTTGGCTCAATAGATAGAGCGTCTGCTTGGGGACTGAAGGGAATCGGGTTTGATTCTGGTCAAGGGCTTGTACCTTGGTTGCAGGCATATCCCCAGTAGGGGGTGTGCAAGAGGCAGCTGATCGATGACTCTCTCTCATCGATGTTTCTAACTATCTCTCTCCCTTCCTCTCTGTACAAAATCAATAAAATATATTTAAAAATTAAAAAAAAGAATGTACACTGGAGCTGCTGGCAGGGATTCAGATCACTATCCCCCAAATATCAGGGTTACATTGGAATTAGCCCTTTTTCGCCTTCTCAGAAAGAAGAGTTTGATGTGTTAAAACAAAGGAAGTAAACTTTCAAAAAGGAAGACAATTAAGAGTGTCAAAGTGGTAGAGAGAAGCCAGGCAGGATTAAGACTAAAAGAGGAGGCAACATTTGGCAATTAAGAACTGTCTGGTGCATTATTCTTCCAAGAGTGTTCTGTTCTCTGTCCCACTGTGACAGTGGCAATTTAGGCTCTCACCATCTCTCACTTGTTTTGCATCCCTATTTCCATCTCATCCATACCAATCTGTCTTCCACATTGCCTACAGAGAGATTTTTTTAGAGTAGGGATCTGGTCATAGAATTTCATGCATGCTTAGGAAACCTGGGAAAAAACCTCACATTGTTTAGCTTGAAATAAATCCTTATCACAAACCAGTGTCTAGCAACCCTTCCAACTCACTGTATCTTCATCTATTTATTCCACATGAAGCTACTTAGAGTTTTTCAAGCTTGGGAAGCCTTATCAGCTTCTGAGTTTCTTCTGCACATGATGTTCTTAGTGCTTGGGAGACTTTTTGAGCCTCATTCTTCCTCAACTTCAGCTGATGATGAAAAATTCTGTATCTTGGCTGTGGTGCAGTATATGTTTGTCAAAACTCATAGAACTGTAAGCTTTAAAAGTTAAATTTTGCTGTATATAAACTATACCTAAATAAATCTCCTTTAAAAAGATATCTGGATAATCTCCAAATAATTGGTAAATAAACCAATTTTAAGTAAACAGTGAGTCAAAGAGGAAATTTCAGAGAAAATTAGAAAGTATAAAGTCAATAAAAATCATTTTTAAGCTAAATAAAACGGACGATTCTC
Source organism: Pipistrellus hanaki (assembly GCF_964339955.1). NCBI lineage: Eukaryota > Metazoa > Chordata > Mammalia > Chiroptera > Vespertilionidae > Pipistrellus > Pipistrellus hanaki. The sequence continues at coordinate 160,655,693 of NC_140505.1, forward strand.
AAGCGATACTGATCAATAAAACACAGGAGACAATGCAAACTATCAAGATTAAGAATGAAAGAGGGGATATCAATAAAAATCCTATAAGACATCAAGATACTAAGGAAATAGTTTGAACAGCTCCATGTCAAGACACTTAAAACTTAATTATTCCTTTCAAAGAACAGATTATCTACACTAACACAAGAAGAAAGAGAAAAGAGAAAATTTGTGTACCACTATATCTTGTCAAGAAATTAAGTTCTTGTAGAAACCGGTTTGGCTCAGTGGATAGAGCATTGGCCTGTGGATTGAAAGGTCCCAGGTTCAATTCTGGTCAAGGGCATGTACCTTGGTTGTGGGCATATCCCCAGTAGGGAGTGTGCAAGAGGCAGCTGATCGATGTCTCTCTTTCATAGATGTTTCTAACTCTCTATCCCTCTCTCTTCCTCTCTGTAAAAAAATCAATAATATATATTAAAAAAAGAAATTAAGTTCTTAAATAAAAGCCATTTATAAGGAAAATTCCAAATACACATTTGAGAAAAATAATAATCTTATCATTTTTCCCCCCAGAAAACAGAGGAGGGAAATATTTCCAAATTCGTTTTATGAGGCCAACAAAATCCTAATATCAATACTGAATGAAGACATTGACAAAAAAATAAACAAAAAATCTTCTCAAAGCCCCCTGCGAACTTCAATCTCTATCTCATGCCATACACAAAATTAAATCCAAAATAGAACCTACACCCAAACATAAAAACTGCACCCACAATTTATATTTCTAGAAGATGTAGGAGAAAATTGCCTTAAGACTGTGCTATTGTCTAAATGTTTGTGTCCCCCCCCCCTCAAAAAAAAAATTCATTTGTTGAAATCCTAACCTCCAAAGGTGATGGTATTAGTAAGTGGGACCTTTAGGAAGTGATTAGGTCATGAAGGTGGGGTCTTTATGAATAGGGTTAATTACCTTATGAAAAGAGACTCTAGAGGGACACCTAAACACTCTGCGATGTGAGGACACACACACACACACACACACACACACACAAAATCTGTGACCCAGGAGAGAGCCCCTGCTTGACCATGATGGCACCATGATCTTAAACTTCAAGCCTCTAGAACTGTGGCGATGGGAGAAGCCAAACTTTTCTCCTGCCCTGGCCTCTGCTCAAGGCTACAAAGTTTTAATTATAGAAGATAAATAAATCTCAAAAAAAATGGCAGCAGCCATGGGGATAGAGAGAGCAGGAGGCTTGGGTTTCCCTGGCGATGGAGGAAGCCAAACTTTCTGCCCACCCTGGCCTGCCCTGGCCTCTGCACAAGGCTACAAAGTTTCAATTATAAGATAAATAAATCCCAGATACCAGGGCCTCTGCTTGGGTCACCAAGGGGCATGGCCAGACTGCAAATCACCACAGGTCCCTGGCCAAGGCAACCCCATGGCCCCAGGGAACCCTGATCTGGGACACCCTTCAGGGAAAACCATCTGGCCCCCACCCGTGCACTAGGCCTCTATCCTATCTAATAAAAGAGTAATATGCAAATTTACCATCACTCCAACACAAGATGGCTGCTCCATGTGGACACAAGATGGCCACCACAAGATGGCCAGCAAGGGAGGGCAGGTGGGAGGGACCAGGCCTCAAAGGAGGGCAGTTGGGGGCAATCAACCCTGCAGGGGAAAGCAGTTAAGGGTGACCAGGCTGGCAGAGAAGGCAAGTTGGGGGTGACTGGGCCTACAGGGGTGGGCAGTTAGGGGTGACCAGGCCTGCAGTGGAAGGTGGTCAGGGGCAATCAGGCTGGCAGGGGAGCAGTTAGGGGTGATCAGGCTGGCAGGAAGAAGCAGTTAGGGGCAATCAGGAAGACAGGTAGGTGAGTGAGCAGTTAGGAGCTAGCAGTCCTGGATTGTGGGATGTCCGACTCCCCATTTAGGCCTGATCCTACCGGGTCTAAATGGGCAGTCGGACATCCCTCAAGGGGTCCCAGATTGGAGAGGGTGCAGGTTGGGCTGAGGGACATGAATTTCGTGCACCAGGCCTCTAGTTGTATATATTTTAATAACAAGCAACTCAAACAAAATGGGTAAAAGTTTGAACAGACACTTCATGAAAGAAGTGCATTCATTTTCTTTTGTGCCATAATATATCACTAAATGCCTTATAAAATACCCATTTATTATATTACATTTCTGAAGGCCAGAAGTCCAGGTAGGCTCAACTAGGTACTTTGGTTAGTGTCTTTCAAGAAGCTTGTTTGACTGGGTTCTTATTTGGAGTCTTTGGAGAAATAATGCACTTCCAAGCTCATTCAGTTTTTTGTCACAATTCAATTCCTCATGGTTGTAAGAATGAAGTCCCCATTTTTTGTTGACTATTGACTGGGGATGGTGCTCAGCTTCTTAGGGCCATTCTCAAGTCTTTATTCTGTGGTCCTTTTCATATGAACAATAGACACCCTTCCTCATATTAAATCCATCTTATTCGTTAGCTATGTCTGCTTTCTCTTTTACTACCAGTCTCAGAAAATGCCCTGGCCTGGTATCTCTGTTGGTGAGAGCATCATCTGGATTTGCCAAGATTGTGGGTTCAATACCCAGTAAGGACTCATACAAGAATCAACAAATGAGTCCATAAATAAGTAAAACAACAAATTGATGTCACTCTCGAAAATTATTCAATCAAAAAATACAATAAAACCATTAAATCAATAAAAATTATATATGTAAAAGAAAATGTTCTGCTCTAAAAGGTGATTAAATTAAGCTGCATGGATAGTCTGCCTATTTAAAATCAACTGATTTGTAACCCTACTTACACTGGGAAAAACTTATTTTTCTATTTAACATAATGTAATCATGGGAATAACATTGGGAGGAAAGGTCATGAGAGTCATCTTAGAATTATGCCTAGCACAAGAAGATATGTGAATAACCAATAAACCCGTAAAAATCTATGCTCAAAATCCTTAGTCATAAGAGAGATGTAAATTAAAACTACAATCACCCAATAGAGGGATTGAAATTTAAAAAATTAAAATTTCCAATATTAAATATTAGCAAGACCCTGGAGCAACTGGAGCTCTCATATTTTTCTGTAAGGAATTTAAAATGTTTCAATCACTATGGAGAACTTTTTGACAATTTCTGTGAAGTTTATGTATAGTTGCCATATAACCCATCAAATCCACTGCTTGGCATTTACCCAAGAGAAATGAAAACTACATTTACAAAACTTCCATTGAAGCTGTATGTAGGTAAGCGTAGGAGACTTGGTTAGAAAGTCTGTAAGGAGGAGATTCTGAAAAGGGAAGTGGGCTGAAGGTGGTCCACCCTGTTTATCAAAATTCCAACTTAGGGGAGTTTGGCCGAAGGTGGTCACTCCTAATTGTTCCTTGATCTTTCCAAACAAGTCTGTGCATGTGCAGACCCTTGGGTGTTCACCGGAATCTTTATGATTAATCTTTAGGTGTCCATGCTTAAAGGACACTGCAGACACATGTGTACCCCCCAAGATTATTACCCTACTGATTGAATCTAAAAGATAAACTTTATCTCAAACTGCTGTTACAATAAAAGCCTGATGTGGCAGGCAATCAAAGCTGTCTGGTTCCTTTAGCCAGGCAGTCCCTTAGCCCTCTCTTTCATAGCAATCCTGTGTCAGAGTAATCACTCATCCATTGCTCAGTATCTGTTGGTCAGCTCCGGCAGCTGTATTTATCAATGTCAAAAACTTGAAATAATTCAAATATGTACCCACAGAAATATAAGTAAACAAATTGTGGCATATTCATATAATGAAATTCTCAGTGATAAAAGTGAATAAATTACTGATACATGTAACAACATGGATGAATCTCAAAAATATCATGCTTAATCAAAGAAGTCAGACCACAAAAGAATATCCTACATTTTTGACTCTGTAATCAATTTTCAGAGATGGTATCTTAAAGAATTTATCTGATACAAAAAAATTTATAAAAATAATTTATCAGGTAATTATATATGGTAGTGAAAATTTGGCATTTCTTTGCCTAAGAACAGGAAGATGGGTTTAAAATGTTGAGATAGCCACATAAGGGAATACTATGCAACCATTTAAATGATTTTCTATAAAGTTTTAAAAATACTATTGGGAAATAATTTTTATTTTATTTTATTTTTTAAAGGAGGAGTATTTTAAAAAATTTAAATACATTTTTATTGATTTTAGAAAGTAAGGGAGAGGAGAGAGAAATAGAAACATCAATGATGAGAGAGAATCATTGATCAGTTGCCTCCTGCACACACTCCACTGGGGATGGATCCAGCAACCTGGGCATGTGCCCTGAGCACGAATGGAACCATGACCTCCTGATTGGTAGATGGACACCTAACTACTGAGCCATGCCGGCGGAAAATAATTGCTTTCAAAGATACTGTGATGAGATAAATTGTTTTATGATTGCCAACAATATAAAACATACAAAGAAAAAAAAATAACCATAACATAAATGCTAGCATTTACTGAATGGCAGATATGTTCTCAGCACTTTAAAGGAATTTTATTATTTACTCTCACATCAAACCTATAAAGCATTTTAAAAAATTATACCATTGAACAGTTGAGGAAACTGATATACAGAGTCTCTGAGATAACAAGTGGGATAACAAGATTTGATAGCAGGCAAGCTTCTGCATCCATGCTTTTAAGCACTGTACTCTATGGCTTGTTTTTTTTTTTGTTAAAACAGAACAATGTTTTCAGTAGTTTTATAACTTTGGGGGCTCATTGGCCTCCTTATACTTTTCTATATCTTCCAAAGTTCTACAATAAGCATTTATCATTCCAAATAATCTTAATAATGATATATATTTTTAAAATCAACTTGATTTTGTGTAGTCACACTCAGAGCCTGTATCTGGGGATTATTTGCAGCTCCCTAGTTCCAGTACCCCAATCTTTGAAGCGCTCTCTTTTCTCCCTGTGCACCTGTGTCTCCCCAAACAGCTCTGGGGATGCAGATAGTTGCCAAGCTTTTAAAGGCCGCAGGGCCTGAGCCTTGAGGACCCTCTCTGGTATGGCCCCGCGAACGTCCTGCAGACCCCTAGCGGCCACGGGTTCCAGTCTCAGTCGCTGACCAAAGCCAGTCACCCATCTGGGAACGCGGTGTCCTTCCAGAGTGAGGCGCCCACGAGGAAATCCCCGGGGGCTTGCAGGGCGGGAATCGGCCTCTGCCCGCAGTCAGGGAGGCCAGGAGGCCGCCGGGGTTGGGGGTTCAGGTCCAGGAGATCCAGCTCCGGGTGGTCTGGCCTTGGAGCGGCGCTCCTTGGGTAAGGGGGTCGCGCGGGGAGCCATAGAGGCAGCAGCCCGCCTGCCTGGCCATCATTGACCAGATTTAGGACAGTTGCTTGAAAACAGCCCTCTGAGCCCTGGTCCCTGAGAAAATGAGGAGTGTTACTTGCAGAAGGTGGTCTAGGGGAACATGTGATTTACACACGTTATCTTCCGAAGGATACACGATCTCCTTAACTCCGGCGGGGAGCACGGGTTAGGGGGAACTGTGTGTGCAGCCCTGGGAATCCAAGTCCCACTTCGGGGTGCTGGGAGGAGGGTAGCGCGGCCCGTGGTCCGCAGGGGGCACCGAGGTTTCCAGGTGCCGGGGCCATCCTTTCCCTGGAGCCTGCCTGCCTCCCGCAAAACCTTCGCACGCACTCAATACACCCCGGCAGTCGGTTGTCCTGCCTGGAACGAGCCCTTCATTACCCTGGTCTGCTCAGTGGCGCAACATGGTGAACCCCCCAAATCTGCCTCCTTGTGTGATTCATGAAAAGGGCGCGCAAACAGAGCCCGGAGGGGAGAAAAATGCAAGGGAATGCCTTGCGCACTTTGACGCGTAAAAACCAGACTCCGGTGGATCGTTGCATCACACGGTGCAAGTTTCGGTGTCGGAGGAAGCCTGGGGGACGCGTATTCCTTGTGTTTGGAGGGGAAAAAAAATCTGGGCACCGCGCGCCCCGAGTCAGCGGCTCCCGAGCGGGCTCCGCGGCCGGAGCGGGGGTGGGGAGGGTCTCCAGTCGCAAGCGCTGCGCTGCGCTCGGGGCTGCTGCCCAGTTTCCTGCCTCCGAGCGGCAGCGTCCGCCCCGGCCCAGAACAGTCTGTGCAATTCAGAAACCCGATAGGAGGCAGCAGCTGATCTCCCACCACCCTAAAAATACTCCGCCGCGGCGCCCTGCGGGCTTCGGAGAGGGGAGGAAAACCCTGCCTTCGGAGTAAGTGAGCCCACGTTTTCAACATGAATTTCATTTTAACGTTGTAAGCCGTCGGGTTGGAGCTCCTCTTGCGCCAACCCAAAGGCGCCCGCGCACCCTCCAGCGCTCTGCCTCCCCGGCGGCTATTTCTAGGCTCAGGGAGCGGGCCCCGCCGGGAAGAGAGGGCGTGGGGATCAGGTTTCCAGCGGTTCTTGCAAAACCCCCGGCTCCTTCTTAACCCACTGGAGTGATAGTGTAAGGAGTTAATATTAGTATTTTTCCCCCCTCTCTCTCTCTTATAGACAATTACTGTGGTTTTCACGAAGTAGCTCGCGATCTGCTTCATTTCTGTTATTCTTTGTTTTTAGGAGTTCTGCTTTCCGGTTTGAAATTTATCCCTAAAGACAGGGTAGGAAGCCCGTGTGTGGAAGGGAGCGAGCGCCAGTGCGCCAGTGGCAAGCGAATACCCAAGGTATTTATTTGTTGCTTTATTTGTTTAGTTTGGGATTTGAAAAAAAAAAATCCATTGGCGTGACTGTGTAAGGAATCTTATCTGCGGAGCAGTGCCAACATTTGCTTTAGTTTGGGATAGAACTTCAGTGCGTGCGTTCAGTTCAGGCAGTGAATCAGAAGTCGGTGGTCATTTTTTTTTTTTTTTTTTGTGTGTGTGTGTGTGTGGTGATTTTCCCACTCAGATCTGTCATTTATAGACAGACAGGTAGATAGATAGATATATAAACAGACAGACATATTTGAGCTCATGTTTTATGAACCATCGTCTGAATAACTTCAAGACGGTATTACATTTGTGTTCATAACTAGTTGATCCGATCCTGAAAATGCCCTAGATAAGGATGAAGTCCTAAGCCAATTATTTAAAATGTTACGTTCCTTTCTCATAACATAATTTAATTAATCTCTGAATAACTAAAGAGTGAGTTATTGTGTAAATAAGAATGAAAGCTTTAATATTGCTTTTAGTGTGTTTTCTTTAGGTGTTTCCAGCATGTCAAATTCTCAGGGATTGCTACTACATTAGAACTGACACTCTCTGCTGGATGAACAAGAGAGAGTACTAGTTTTCCCTTACTTTATTATGCGTGTCAACTAAATCCAAAATTTTTAACTACTGAGGGTGGTTCTTCATAGAATGCACCTCAAAGAATAAGAATACTGAGAGTAGAATTCTTGATATGAAATCATGTTTGGTCATCTAGGAGTACTTTATTTTTTCTCTGCAGACCATGCTTATAATAAAATTTCACTTCAGATGTTTGTCTTTAAAGTTCATTTAGTCAAGTTCTCTAACTCTATCAGCTGTCCTAAATAATTACTTGAACATCTTTCCCTGCGTTTATGCTGGTGAGGAGGGAAATGTCATGCCTTCTTGTCTGCTCTCTCTTTCCTCTCCTTCCTCCTTGATGCTGGGCCTCTCAGTGTTTAGCTGAACCCGACAGATCCAGAAAGGGCGGGGCTGAAAGATGTCAGGGGTCAGAACTGAGCCATCAAGAGCAGTAATTTGTACCCTTCTCAAACTCTTTCTAACTTAACCTGGGTTCTGCTGGGAAACCTTGAATGATATTTGGAGATCTAAGAATTAGTTGAAAATCCTGGTTGAATAAAAACTCTTACGCTAAACACAATGATTTTCAATGTATCTACCATAAGTTTATTCCTTCCTTCTTTATGTCCCTGTTGAGTTGTAATAGGGTCTGGCAATTAGAATGTGCCACCTGCACATTCAAAAGGAGAGGATGGAAGAGGAGGCAGGTGAAAAGGCAAAAGGAGAGATGTGATGAGAGATAGTGAACAGGTTGGGAGCAAGGAGGAATCTGAGGTTAGAGATTATGGTAGAAGGAAGAAAGCATTCTAAAGCCTTTGCTTTATCAATCTGAAGTATGCACCTTCATGTGATAATGTTAGTGTATATTTCTCTGACTTTTACACCATAACCTTTACGTAATACCAAGAACTATTGGGATGGATGTAGCTATCAGTCTAAGACTACAGGATACCTATTGTCTAGCACAGGATCAGCTTCTGTAAGTATTTTTACAGCTAATTACTTAATGGCCTAGTCTCCCAGATAGCAGGTACAAGACTGAAAATGTTCTTTGACTTTTTCAGGTTGTTGTACTTCTCTGATAATTTCTTTCCATAGTCACACACTTTTATCCAAAAGTTACTTAATTGGTTGGTTTTCAGACTGATTAAATACTACACAGGTTATCCTTAGAGCTAATGAAGTATGTTTTGCAAGTTCAGATTACATCTTTAGCATCTGACTCAGTGGTAATGATTAAATGTCAAGGTTTATAAATGTGACCAATTGGAATATTATCATTTTGGATAAAATTATAAAACCAGCTGAAATAAATAAACAGTTTATACATGTCTTTCAATTTAGAGTGTTCTTAAAGTTTTCATTTATGATGTCTATTAAAAATTCATTACTAGCTACTATTACTTTTAAAAAAAATATATTTTATTGATTTTTTACAGAGAGGAAGGGAGAGAGATAGAGAGCTGTAAACATCAATGAGAGAGAAACATCGACCAGTTGCCTCTTGCACACCCCCTACCGGGGATGTGCCCGCATCCAAGGTACATGCCCTTGACCGGAATCGAACCCGGGACCCTTCAGTCCGCAGACTGACGCTTTACCACTGAGCCAAACTGGTTTCGGCTACTTTTACTTTTTATTTTCTGTTTTTTCATCTTTATCAGAAATACACCTAATATAATTATAAATCATAATTTCCGTTTTCCTGTTATTTTAAAGAGCTTAAGTTATTTTTAATTCTTTTATCCAGCTTAGAATCTTATCATTGATAAAGATTTGCCATGTATATAACCTTATCTTGAGTTTTTTTAAGTATGAGTTTTTAAAGATATAAAAAGTCTCAACTAGAGAACAATGATTAATCAAAACAAAAAAAGGTTTATCAAAAATAATATGTGAGAGGAACTCCAAATAAGCTTTACTAGATTGTAAATACATAGGCTTTCTAACTAGTTGTTCTATTTATATAATGCTGTTTAAAACTTTTGCTTGAAATTTGGTTTCTCCAATAATTTACCTACTGTGGCCAATCTTTTCTAGGTAACATTTTTTTTCCAGGGAAAAATATTATTTGTGATCATTGATTAAAAAAAAATCAACGAATGGAAAGAGAAAAATAGTATTATTTTAGTCATTCAAGCCATTGCCAGCCTTTACTAATTAATCTAGTAGCTCAGAATCCAGGCTTACATAATTGTGGAAAAGAAACAAAGTCCAGTGAGGCTAAAATCTTAAGCTGCTACATACTTTAATAGGAATAGGTAAGTTATTTTCTTAAAAAAAAAAAAAAGAAGATTGGAGGCTGTGTGATACAACTGGACAAATATAGTTTATAGTCATACACCTGGGTGTGGATGCCAGCTACTCTACTGGTTAGCAAGATACTCAGCCAGTCTGAACCTCAGTATCCTCCTCTGTGAATTGTGAATAACTCTACTAACTTTGCATGGTTTTTCTGAGGGTTTAAGATAACACATTTTTAAGGCTATAATTTTATTGTGGAAAATTTAATAATAAGAGGCTCTCCTTGTTTATCTTCATTTTAGAGTAAAACAAAAAATAAGAAATGAGCCTTTCATTCTGTGGCAACAACATTTCTTCATATAATATCGACAGAGGTGTTTTACAAAACACCTGCTTTGTGGATGCCCTCAACCTAGTTCCTCATGTCTTCCTGTTGTTCATCACTTTCCCAATCTTGTTTATTGGTAAGTACTCTGTTCCCTATTACGTCACCTAATGTTTATGAAAAGGTCTTATTCATGGCTGAGATTTAGTATAATGTTGACTAATTTCTCCAAGATGAGAAGTGATATATAACTCCGTAAGAAAATAACAACAACAACAACAACAACAAAAACATAAGCAAGTATTTTGTGTTCCAGTTATTTATTTATTTATTTATTTATTTATTTATTTATTTATTTTTACCTACTATTCTGTAGGTAGAATAGAATTTACATGCCATCTTAGAAATGGACATCAAGTAGCAGCAGTAGTTTTTGTGTTTTTTTGAAGAGGAAAAAGATAATGATATGAGATAAATCAAAACCATTTGTTGCTGAAAACGGTTTGGCTCAGTGGATAGAGCGTTGGCCTGTGGACTGAAAGTGCTCAGGTTCGATCCTGGTCAGGGGCATGTACCTTGGTTGTGGGCGCATCCCCAGTAGGGGGTGTGCAAGAGGCAGCTGATCAATGATTCTCTCTCATCGATGTTTTTAACTCTCTATTCCTCTCTCTTCCTCTCTGTAAAAAATCAATGAAATATATTTTAAAAAACAACATTAGTTGAGTCTTACTTTGTGTTAGGTAAAGAGAATGGAAAATGACTAAAACACAGTATTTGCCTAGAATATTCACTGGAATAATCCAGTGAAACAGATGTGCCAAACTTAAGATAAAGGATTTTTACAATAGTCCCCTTTATTTATAGTTTCATTTTCTGCGATTTTAGTTACCTGCAGTCAACTGCACTCAGAAAATACTAAACGGAAAATTCCAGAGATAAATAATTTATAATTTTTAAGTGGATGTTGTTCTAAGTAACATGATGACATCTCATGTCATCCCATTCTGTCCCACCAGGGATGTGGTTCATCCTTTTGTCCAGTGTGTCCATATGATGTCCATGCTCCACAGCCATTGGTTCCTTAGCCACCTCAGTGACTATCACACCATCACAGTGCTTGTGTTCAAGTAATTATTTAATGATGACCCCAAAGTGCAAGAGTAGTAGGAAAGTTCAAATATGTCAAAGAGAAGTCATAAAATGCTTATTTTAAATGGAAAGGTGAATACAGAGCAATTAAATATTTTGAGAGAGAAAAAAAAGAACACATTCACTTAACTTTTATTACAATGTACTGTTAAAATTGATTTTATTATTAGCTATTTTTATTAATCTGGCGTGTTTTTTTAAAAAATATTTTATTGATTTTTTACAGAGAGGAAGGGAGAGGGATAGTTAGAAACATCAATGAGAGAGAAACCTCAATCAGCTGCCTCCTGCACACCTACTGGGGATGTGCCCGCAACCAAGGTACATGCCCTTAACCGGAATCGAACCCAGGACCTTTCAGTCCGAAGGCCAACGCTCTATCCACTGAGCCAAACCAGTTTCAGCTGGTGTTTTTCCAACTTATAAATTAAACTTTATCATAGGTATGTATAGGAAAATACAGTACATATATGATTTGGTACTATCCTCAGTTTCATGCATCTACTGGGAGTCTTGGAAGGTATCTCTCAAGGATAAGGGAGAACTGCTATATATGACATTATAAGTCCAATTACAGATATAGGAACAAATTTTCCAGGGAATTAACCTGCTAGAACAATTAACTCTTCTTGGAGCTGGAAGGGAAGTTCTGTTATACTAAAGCATATCATGTCATGCAAAGGCCAACATACTCTTTGACACAATATATTTCAAATCAATATATTGGGACTATAGTGGCCATTTATAGAATACTAGTCATTTATGTGGTATTATTTGTAGGACAATTATGAGTGGCATGTGGTCCAAATTAAAACATATTTTTTTTAAAGTGCAATTCTATAATTAATAATTCTTTTTTGGACATCCAATTCTATAATTAATAATTCTTTTTGACATCCAATCTTTAGAGTAAGTATTATGACATTCCTATTCCTATCTGCATTTCTAGCATCAAACACAAAGTTATTTAAATCAAGTGGAACTGGAGTGAACATTGTCAATGGGAAAAATGCAGACTATCTCTAATATTGGCTACTTGAGCTAGCTAGTGAGAGAACATAAATAAATCTCAAAGTAGTATCAAGTATAAGGAAAACTATAGTGCTGCAAAAAGACACAGGGCTTGCCTGTAAGACTTTATGGCATAAATTCTAGTAAAACATGTTAACTGTAACTAATAATCTAATAATAATTTCATTTGGGAACAAAGAAGACATGAATCCATTTTCTTTTTAAAGAATGCTTCAAGGAATCCCATTTGTTCATAAAGAAATTTCTTCCTGCAATATTTTAGGCACAAAATTCATTTTTTAAATTTATTTTATTAAATATATTGGTGTGACATTGATGAGTAAGATTATATAGGTTTCAAATGTACATTTCTATGCTAAATAATCTGTATGTATTCTGTGCCCATCATCTAAAGTGAAGTCATTTTCTATCATCTTATATTTGATCCCCTTTGACCTCCTTCCCTCTAGTAACCACTATTTTCTGAGTCTATGAATTTTTGTTTGTTTTTTCTTGTTTGTTCATTTATTGCTTTCAGTTTTATCCCACATATGAGTGAAATCATATGGTTATTAACTTATTTCACTTAGCATGATATTCTCAAAGTCCATCCATGTTGTCACAAATGACAGTATCTCATATTTCCTTAAGGCTGAGTATTACATTGTATATATGTGCCATATATTTTTATCCTATCATCTATCAATAGACACTTCTATTGATAACTATTCAAAATTGTTTCCAATTTAAAAACATTTATTTGCAAAGACATATATGCACCCTTGTGTTCATTGCAGCATTTTCATGGTGGCCAATACATTCATTATTGACCCATGTGGAACTTCTCTGCATCAAAAAATCAGAAAAAAAGGTGACAAAATGAGACAAAGTGGAGTTTTTCCTAGTATACCACATATGAATTGGCATTACTCTAATTGTTTGAGGGAAACCATCAAAATTTTACTAAAATGTAATGAAATTTTTCTTCAATGGTAGCTAAGGGTGAAACTATATTGTTCTTTTTAAAAATATATTTTTATTGATTCAGAGAGGAAAAGAGAGGGAGAGAGAGATAGAAACATCAATGATGAGAGAGAATCATGGAATGGCTGCCTACTGTATGCCCCTAACTGGGAATCCAGCCCACAACCTGAACTGTGACCTTTTGGTTCACATAGGTCGATGCTCAACCACTGAGCCATGCTAGACTGGCCATTGATTCTGCTTAAAACTCCACAATGTACAAGACTTTAGCTTTCTTTGAGAAAATATCTCTGGCTCAGTCACAGGTTTTCATTTTTCTCACATGATATGCATATGATTAAGAGTTGACTCAACTAACAAGTTCTATATTTCATCACAACATATGACCTTTTTTGTTAATCTCCCATAGATTCTATGTTTTGAGAGATTTTAGACACCAAATTTATTTTATTAATATTATCATTAATTTTTTTCCTTTTGAATCAGAAAATGTCTGTAAGAGCTCTGATTAGCATGAAATAATTATGCTGTCACTCAGAGGTGGTGGTATTCCTGAACAATGCTGCAAGTGTTAACCCGTTAACCTAGGTAGTCTTGTAAAAATAATTTTGAAATTATTTTTTAACATAATGAAAATAGATCAGGATTTTCCCTGTTTCTCTAGAAAGCGCTAGGTTTCATGAACTTCCCAAAGCATATCACAATGTTAATTATTTCCATGATTATAATGGATCCTTTTACTTACCTCTTTACTTTTTTCTTTTTTTTCAGGATGGGGCAGTCAAAGCTCGAAAGTACAAATTCATCACAACACATGGCTCCACTTTCCTGGACATAACCTGAGATGGATTCTGACGTTTGCTCTCCTATTTGTGCATGTTTGTGAAATAGCAGAAGGCATAGTTTCAGATTCGTAAGTGACTTGACTTAGTTAATGTGATTACACTCTGCGTACAAGAGAGTGCTTTGATAAGGGTAGTAACTAAGAGCATGTCATCTCAGGCCTAACTTTTCAGTTATAACTTAGGAACAACAGCTGCCATCCAGTATCTATGATGATCAAGCATGTTGGCCATATTTTTTGTATTGCTACTTAATTTCTTTGATAATACAAGTACAGATCTCTGTGGCTTGTATGCATCAACATACTTTCTGTTTCTCTGCTCCTGACAGAAAGTTCTGTGCTTTAAAACACTTATTTCACTATTTGTAGCTATATGATATATAGCTCTATATGACATATAGTACTATTTATTTACATATAAATGTATAACCAGTTCTCAGATGTTTCCATTTATCTTGTAAAGAAGCAAATATAGATGAGACAGGCATTAAAGGAGTCCAAAAACCTGTTAGGATATAGCTACAAATCCAGGCACAGCACAAAATTATTTTAAATTCAGGGTTTGTCATAAAACCCTGACTTTTTAAGGAATTTTGTCATTCTTACAAAGGAAGAAGTTTGTATCAGGCAGTTAGAATATAATGAATTCTATTTATAAACTTGAACATCATGTAAGGAAGATATTTTTATCACATAGTAACAGAAAATATACTTAGATAATAGAAAAGTTTTGATTATGACATTATGCTTTCATGAAGAATTGATATGCAAGGGCCTTTAAAGATTTTAAAAAGAAAGCTTCAAAAAACATTCATTTTCCTCTTATCTAGTAAAACTTCCCTTGACATCTGTTTATGTTTTGCTGTTGTAATTAACAAGGAATGAAACTTCTAAACTTCTGACACAGGGCCAACTATTTTGTAATGTCGTATGGGAGTTCATTACATATATGTGCACATCGTGTTTTCTGATAAAAAGAAAAATCAGAGGCTCTACGATATGCCGTGTCTCCAAGCATTTAGAAGCTTAATTGGCTGTTGTTATCTTAATGATAATTGTTTAAAACACTCTGCCATGTTTGTACTATATTGCATTAGCACAGCCAATTCTAGTGTTCATTTTTTTATTCCCTTAATATATGTGTAGACTGACTTGACCTATTTCTATGTGTATCTATAAAGTGGAAGATTGGTTAGTCCAATATTTCCTAAAACCCTGACATCGCACAGGCAAGGATGGCTTCTTCTTTCCAGCCTCATGGTTGATGTCAGAGACTTAGAAGAGAGACTGAACTAGTAATGATGAGGACATATGCTAATGGCAGGGCCTTGTTTTATGGTGGTAGTGGCACAAGAGATCCATGCTAAAAACAAGCAGGGGTAAACCTTTGATCTTGCCCTATCGTCCCATTCTTCAGCTATAGCTGTCTTCCCTTTACCCTTTATATACAAGCCTCTCCAAAGCCATCTGCCAGTTACTTTTGAACCCATAGACTTAGTTTGTTTACTCTTGCCTTGTCCTATAATGGAAACTGCTTCCATAAGAATCCCAATGAACATTAATAACATCTTAATGTATGTTCTTTTCTCCTTAACATAGTTATTATATCTGATGCAGCTAATCAATCCTTCCTTCTTTATTTTATTAAACAAAATATTCATGACCTACGTTTTACTTAAAATATCACGTATGCTCATTATAATATAATTAGCAAAACAATGCAAAGACCTTCCAAATTGAATAACTGATTTTTATAGTAATAGAGATAGTAAAGCTATTGATTTTTCTTTTGAAATATCCTTATGTTGCGATGATATTTGTAATGTGTTTTATTTTTTATTTCTATGTAAATAATTTATGATTCCAGTATAGATACTCTCCTAGGTCTAGGAATCATTTTTAGTTTGCTATTTAGTCTAACTTGATAGGTTTATTATAAGAGCATGCAATTTATTAAATGAATACTTCTGGGGACTTACTAATACTTTCATAATAGTAAAATACTTGATACATATTCTTTATAGGAGATGGAAAATTTATTGAGTTTACTGATTGGATTATTAAAGTCCTGTTACCTTTATTGTTTTTATATTATTTAATCCATTATATGCTAAAAATGTGTATCAAAATCTTCACTATTATTATGTTTTCATTTGGGACTTTTAAAAATCATTTTCTCTTTTTTTGAAATTATTCTTTTGTCCCCCATGATGTGCACTTTTTAAATTTTCTTCCTAACTTTCTGACTAAAGATTTTCTGCTATGAGATGCATACACTACCACAGAAAACTGAGATCCGTGAATCACACTCTAAAAATAATAGAGCTTAAGGGAAAGATTAGGGTTGTGGAAACCGCTTACAAACCAGATAGCTTTGTAAGTAGAGCACTAACAATATGATAATAATCCTAATAAAAAACTTGAATGGTTAAAAGACATAAGTAAATGGCACAGTACATGTAAAACCTTACGGCAGCTACTGCTATCTTTATTCATCCTTTATTATTGCTTCCCTTAATGATGTTTTATCATTCTTTTTTAAACTTCTTTAATTGACTATTTGCTTCATTATAATTATTTATTATTGAATATGTTTTCGAGTATAGTTTTTACAACATTTTGTATGCTTTTGTAACTAGTATGATTATTTTAAAATATCCTAAATATTAAGTGATTTGTGAAATTCTTTCTTTTGTTCAATAATTAAAGAGGATTAGAAGTATTTCCTAATTTCTGATGAAGTATTTATTTCCTACTTTTTCTCTTTGAACACTTTCAACTACTTCAAAAGTGGTGGGTTGCTCTTAAGCCAATTTTTATACTATCACACTTTCATTAATATGTCTATACTAATGATTCCAAATTCCTCACTGCTCATGTTACAAATCTCTACATACACTTGCCTATTGGACAACTTGCTTTGCATGTTTATTGGTCTACACACTCCTGCTGAAACCTATTGGGTTCCTCTCTCCAGTTTGTTCATCCTCTTAAAATCTTATTTGTTCATACCACCATCCACTTCGGCACCGTGGGAATTATTCTCTACATCTCCTTCACCCTCAGCCTCATTCTATAACACTATTATAGTCCTGTCCATTTTAACAGTTAATATTTTACAAATGTATTATTTCCTCCATGTTTCTGCTGCCAAATCTTAAGTCAGGGCTTCATCATCCCTCACCTGGCCTATACCAATACTTTGCCAACTACTTTCTTTCCTTCCAAGTCTTTCCCCTCACCTCAAACCTGAACACTACCTCTCAACTCCAATATTCTCATTACTAACAGATTGATCTGTCTAAAACTTAAATCTGACTGTACCACTTACCTATTAAAATATTTCAGTCTTTTGCAAGATTAGATTCTAGCTCCTTACGTAGCATGCAAAAACCCTTTATCCTATCTCATTATTTAAATGTTGATGCTTCTTCATGCTTCTATGTATTTGCACATTTCTGTCCCCTCATTTTAAAGTGCTGTTCTACCGCTTTCCTGACAAGTGGATTCCTTTCTATATTTCAGTTTCTATTGCCAACCATAGCTCTTCTGAAGTGACTTTCCAAAATGTTTCTCTTTCCCTCACTCTCAAACAAGTTATTTTCTTTTCTATACTGCTTGTGTACTAAAATATTTGTGTATTTGAGAAAATATAAGTGTTTCATTGTGTGGCATTGCTATTGCAAAAGGAGTCTAGGGTTGTCTACCATGCAAATCTGTCCAGTCGTGTTTCTGATCCACCCTAAGGTCTCCGTTGTCTTCGGAACAAAGCCTTCTCTCCCTGCAATCATACTGAATTGTCTGCAGTACTCTAGATCTTATCTAGACCCTCTGCCTGGAATTTTCCTCCTCTCTCTTCCTCTGGGTACTAATTTCTTATTCGTAAAGTTTCCATTCAGAAGTCCATTTTGTTTTTACAAAGCTTCCTCCATCATAGACACTAGCTCTGTGTGTGCTCACAGTCCCTTCACCTGAGTTGTAATTTCCTATATACTATTATTATCCTCCTTAGACTCTAAATTGTGTGACCATAGACACTGTAACTTGTCTTGTGTCCTGTTGCATCCCAGAATCCAATACAGTGTCTGGACCAGCTGACACGTATGTATCGAATGAGTTAATGAAAAAGGAGAAATCCCTGCAAAGGTTAGAAAAACTATCAAAAAATAAACATACTTTTCACATACATTAGAGTTTATTTCAATGGATTGCTTTTACTTGCTGTAGGTGTTAAAATATTTCAGCAGGTCTTCCCTTTAGCTTTGGAGCAGTTTTATATATATATATAGTTTACATTTCAAGGTCTTGTTTAGCTGTGTTTATTCATGTTAAGGTAGACCCTTTCAATAGATTTATGTCCCCTCAATATAATCTTCCTTATATGTTTTCTTGGCAACTACTCCTGTATTCTGTATTTTAAGTCTCTGATTGCTAAAAGAGAGTGTTAATGAGGAAATTGGGATCAAAATAAGAGGCTCTCTGGAGCCATCAGCTGTAGACACTGACACTGTCCCGCTCTCTACAGACGGCGGGCGTCGCGCCACCTCCACCTCTTCATGCCAGCCGTGATGGGATTTGTTGCCACTACAACATCAATAGTGTATTATCATAACATTGAGACATCAAATTTTCCTAAATTACTTTTAGGTAAGTATGACCAAGTGTCCACCTTCCCCCTGAAATTACTATTTGTTTTCCCTTTTTCTCATAGAAACTGCTATCAGCATGGGTTGGGATTGGGAAGAATTAGACATGGGAAAACTACAATGTCGCATTCTTCTGTAGTCTCCCAATAAAGGTGGAGGGGAAGATAAATTGAATTGCTTCAGGCTGTGAAAACATCCTATCCCAAGGCCTCTGTTCTCCACTAAATACCCCTCATGAGGGGTTAGTGAGAGGCAGGAGGAAAGTGGAGGGGATGTGCTGGGCTTCTGGCTTGCAGAAGCTGTATTCTAAGAATCACAGCTCTTGTGAGGAGCTCTGGCACTGTATGGTCCCACACATCTGGTCATCTCATCTGGTTCCATATGTTTCTGCCTTTGGCTTGGAGCCCTGAGCCGTTTTCAGAAGGCTCAAGCCTTTCATTGATACTGTGGGAGTGCCACACTTCCTAGAATTGCTGCCAAGGAACTGGGGGGCTCTGTGTGGCAGAGTATCCTTCATAGCATGCTGAAAACGATGCTGTCATGCCTCATTGAGGCCAGTGTGACTCAACAGTAGAGCCTTGACCTATGAATCAGGAGGTCACAGTTTGATTCCTGGCCAGGGCAATGGGTCAGGGCAATGCCCACTGTGGGGCACATTGAGGGCTCCATCTCCATGGTGGGACGCGCAGGAGGAAGCACAGCCCCTCATCATGCCTAACATCATCTTTTCGGCTTCTCTTGCTTCCCAGTCCTGTAGAAATCAGAGGCTGTCTAAAATGTTCTTTACTTTTTCCTTAGACTGAAATAACATGTCATCCCAATTAGTTATATTCAATATTCTGACACATCTAAGCATTCCTGGTTGTACACTTTCATAAACAGAACTAAGAGGAAGATATAGAGCGTGGATCATGGATGGGTTTCAGGGACTTGTGAATCTCCTAAAATTATAGACAGAGTTGTATGTGTTTGGGTGTGAATGAACACTTACAGTTTTATAAGGTTCATAAATTTCATTTGATTATATATGAGAAACATAACATTGACTGATAGAGAAATTAAGGAAAGTAATAATTAAACCACACATTTTGAGTGGGGGTAAGGGGAACAGATCAAACAAAGGACTTATATGTATGCATATAAGCCTAACCAATGGACACAGACAACAGGGGGGTAAGGGTATGAGTTGCGGGGGGGGGGGGGGTTAAGAGGGGGTAATGGGAGAATAAGGACACATATGTAACACTTTAATCAATAAAGAAATTAAAAAAAATCAACCATATATTTTTTTCTACATTGAAGGAAATGTGATCTGAATTTGACTGTAATTCTTATGTAGATACCAGGCATAATTCGATCATATTTCTGGAAGAGGTAAAAAATAGTCTAACTTTCTCCTTAGTTTATGAAAGTAATATTTGGACCTATAAAGATCACACTTATTTTAAGATCACAAACCTAGTAATTTTGACCCAACATTTTATTATGATCATTATCAAACATACAGAGTGTTGAAAGAATTATGCAAATACTCATATATCAACTTTTTATATTTTCCAATTTATATATATTTTCTATTTTATCAAATATCTACATCTTTCTATGTCCCTCTTCAATGATCAGTACATCTTACTTTTGGTGTATTTAAAGTAAGTTGCAAAAAATAAAGTTGCAGACATTAATATGCATCATCCCCTGATGATTTCAGCATGCATATCGTTAACTAGAATTTAAACACTTCTTTACAGTTATCTTTGTGAGATAAAATTTACATACTGAAGTACAAAAATCTTTATTTGCTAAATGTATATATGCCTGTGTAAGCCTATAATTACATAGAACATTGCCATCAGGAAAAATTCTCCGGTGCCCCTTCCATTCAATCCTTATTTTAATTTCCACAAAAGCAACACTTACTCTGATTTTCTCCCCACCATAGATTAGTTTTGACTGCTCTAGAACTTTATATAAATTGAATCATATAGCTTAAACTCTTGTGTAAGACTTCTTTCTCTCAGCATGATTTTTTGAGGCTCATTCATATTGTGGTATCAATTAGTATTTTGTTCTTGTAACTGTGGGTATTCCACTGTATAAATATACCTGAGTTTTTCATACTCTTGTTGATATATACCTGGACTGTTTCCTGTTTTGGCTATCATGGGGGGGGGGGAAGCAGCTATAAACATTCATGTGCAAGCCTTTTTTTGGATTTATTTCTCTTTGTTTTATTTCTCTTGGACATATACCTAGGAGTGAAATTGCTAGGGCATAGGGTAGGTAGGAAAATGTTTATATTTGTAAGAAGCCACAAAATCTTTTCCCAAAGTGGCTTATTTTACAATCGCACTAACAATGTGTGGGAATTCCAGTTGTTCACTTGCTCTCCATCACTGGATGATCTTAATTTTGTAACTTAGCCATGCTGGTGGGCATGTACTAATAACACATTGTGGGTTGAATTTGCATTTCCCTAAGGACTAGTGATGTTGAGCACTTTTTGATGAGTTTACTGGCCATTTGTTATTTTTGTAAAGTGGCTATTTATATCTTTTGTTGAATTTTTATTTGGTTGTATTTTTATTGTTGAGTTGTAGGAGTACTTTGTATATACTAGATACTAGTATATCATCAGATACATGTTTTGAGAATATTTTCCTCCTAGTCTATGGCATGACACTCATTTTCTTAATAAAGTATAATGATCAGAAAATTTTAAGTTTTTACATATTTTATTTTATTTTTTTCATCACCATTTATCCTATCTATGCCCTCTTCCAATAAAATTTTTAATTTTGATGTACTATAATTCATCATTATTTCATGTATAGTTATTGTTTTCTGTGTCTTAATAAATCTTTGCCTTTTCAGCATGTTTCCCTCATAATCTCCTGTGACAACAGATTTCTAGGAATGTCTCTGCTTCCATCTTATATTTGCTGCAAAATTCTGGTCTATAGTTGTGATGGTGTAGATCCTTATCCTTCAGACATGACTACTTGCAGCCTGGGTTTGCTCTGTAGGATTGTTATTCTCTGTGCTCTGGTTGTGTGCGGTGTTTTAAGCCATTTTGGGTGAGAAGGGTCACTACTTGAATGCTGATTTGTAAAGCAGCAAACCTATGACATAGCTACATGGACTCCATAATAATTCCAGGGTAGCACTATTGACATATCCTTGGGAGTTGCAAAGCACTTATCTAATGGTTAGGTTACACAAATAACTTGTGAATCATTCATATAATCAAGGCTGCTTAAAAAACAAGACCAAAAGATAAAGTACATTTTTAAGTCTACAGAATTACACAAGCTCTGAAGTGTTCAGGCCAGTGGTCAGCAAACTCATTAGTCAACAGAGCTGCAGTTTGCCGCCCACTGGAGGCTATCCTTACCTATATGTCTCCTTATGCCTGTCCATCTGTCGTATATAATCCGAAGAGGAAGCACTAACATTTAAAAATCATTACCGTACATTACACTAAAGCATACATGTTTTACATGTATTTTTTCAACAAATAAAATGATCTGGAAATAGAATATTTAAAATCGTCTTTGTTATTAAAGAGCATTATATTTACATTGAAATTTCAGGGAAGCTTTGAAAAGTATCAGTGAAATATTGAATCTGTTTCTTCTTCCTTTTCTCAGCCTTATTCCTGTATTGGGTAATGGCCTTTATTACAAAAACCATAAAATTGGTCAAGCACTTGGATTCTGGTTTGGGAGTATCAGATCTGCGTTTCTGCATCACAGCCATGATGGTCATCTTGAACGGACTCCTGATGGCGGTGGAGATCAATGTCATTCGGGTCAGAGTAGGTATCTAATGGCTTTTTGTTCAGTTCTCAGAATTCAGGACCCTAATGTTAAAGATCAAAGTCAGCTAGAAATCATTTGTGTTTAAGAGGATGAAGAAATGTATGTATATAAATATAAAGTTGAACGAATCATTAAGTTTTAGACCACTAATGTTTCAGAAATCTCAGTTTGACCCTGGGACCTATTTAGTAAGTCAAAAATATTGATTGGATGCCTATTATGTGCTAAACACTATGATTAGTTCATATTACAGTATAGAGAAAATTGTTTTTCTTAGAAGTTTCATCATCCATGATTGATTCAAACTGCTGTATGTTAATCAAACTACTGTATTATCAGAAATTTCAAGCTGAAAAAATTATCTAATCCAGCTTATTCATTTCACTGATGCAAAAAACTCCTATAGGGATAACTTTTGCTATATTTCCAAGTAACATGGTCAAGACTCATATCTGGTTTGTGATTACAAATCTATGGTACTTTCCAGAACCTAATGCTTCCAGTTATATTGTGACATACTAGTGACTGATTTTTCAATATTTATTTTCTACCAGTGCACTTTGAATTTGCACGGAATGAAGATACATGTTGCAATAATATTAGTCAGCCCACAAATGAACAGAATGACAATAATGGTGCTGATCACCTATTTAAAAAAATATAAACAATGTAAAAACCTTCATTTAGTTGACTTTCTCGCAGGATAACACGAATGATTAAATTTTAGTACTATAATAACTATATTTTATAGAGTTAATTGATTTTTTAGAAGTGATTCCAAGTGGATTAAATGTAAAATTCTGGAATTCAATTAGTTAATTGAGTCACAACCAAAGGAGAATATTTTTTTTTAAATATTTCAGAAATGGATGGACAAAAGTATGCAAATATAAATTTTGGCCTCTTGAAATGAAAATGTAGAAAAGGTTAAAATTGTATTTTTAACGAATGGAAAACGAATTGGGTTGTTACTTTGTGGAATGTTTCTTGCTACAGAGATATGTATTCTTCATGAATCCTCAGAAAGTAAAACCTCCTGAAGACCTCCAGGATCTGGGTGTGAGATTTCTTCAACCATTTGTAAATTTACTGTCTAAAGCAACATACTGGTGGATGAACACACTTATCATATCTGCTCATAAAAAGCCTATTGATCTGAAGGCAATTGGAAAATTACCAATTGCAATGAGGGCAGTAACAAATTATGTTTGCCTGAAGGATGCATATGAAGAACAAAAGGTAACAGCATCTGTTTTTCAAGATAACTGTGGAGAATACACCTCTTAAATATAAAGGCACTAAGTATAAATAATATCTATGATTAAGGAAGAATAGATTTGCTCTGTCTTCCCCAGTAGATTTGAGTCATGTTAATTGGGCTGCTGAGGATCAACTAGAAATACAGGGTGGGGCAAAAGTAAGTTTACAGTGTAAGTTTGCAAAACACTGAGTTTTCTCTTATATTATTATTTTTTAATTGTTGTTTTATTTTCCATACAAACAACTGTAAACCTACTTTTTCCCCACCTGTTGTGTCAGCTGCCCAGTCAATATATGAGCAGAGATAGAGAGAGCTTTCTTTTCTTTTGGACCAAGTGGAAGGTCAAAATTAAGTTCAATGATAATGTATGTCTAATCGTTGTTACCATATACCTTAATAATTCATGGACTTTTGTTGTCTTTTATCAAGTATCTTGTCAATAATTTTATTATTTAAAGAGAAAATAGATTATATCCATTAATAACTTACCTTTAAAAAATGAAAATCCTTTATTAACTAAAATTTGGATGCTGAATTTCAAACTTGGGAAAATAAATCAGATAAAGGGGTACATCTATTTATCCCATGTACCAAGCTATATATCAGCCAAAATTGGTTTATTCTGGTACTTTCTTTGCATATTTATAATTGCTTTAAAAATATAAATGTAGGAATTTTTGGATATTTTCAATTTGTTTTCAAACAAATTTTCAATTTGTTTCTCAGATTCAGAGCCTATAACATTTTAATAAGCATTTACTGTGTGCTAGAAAGTAATTTCATATTAGTTTTAATTGATCTTTATATAATAAATGTATCTTATATTGCAATCATCTGCACATTTTATTGTAATTAAAAATATGAGTATACACAGCCAACATTGGAAGGGAGTAGGATATGGGGAATCAATTATAAAGTTTTTGGCTGTTTTAATTTAAGATCAACAAAGGATTATGGTAAATGATGAAAATGACCTCTGTTTTGTATCAAATATGTGTATTATGAAATGAATATTTCAGGAAATGGTTACTACAAATAAACCCGAGTCATCTCTTTGATTTCACCTCTGGGAAAAGTATTGCATAATATTTTTAAACCACTGTCCTAAAGTAAAGATTAACAATATAGCCTAAGCATAACTTGTGGTTCTTAGTACTCTTATAACAGATAAACTTGAATGTGTTGCGTTAATTAATCCTTTTTATAAAAAAAAACTTAAAAAAGAATAAAATTATTCATTTAATAGGAAATTGAATATGAAATACAACTGAACTCTATTGTGCTCAGTTAGCTTCTTTGCCACAGTGAAAAAACTTTATTCATCTTTACTCCAAGAGATAATTATGATGATTGTTCAGCTCTTAAAATGTTTTCAACACACAACTATAGATCTATGAAACTATGAGTTGGCTTAAGCATATATGCCATTTTTTTATTTTTTGCATTTTTTAAAGGAAGAACTAGGAAAGACAAGTCTAACAGAACTTTAAAAGTATCTACCGTTCACAGAAATGGGAGGAGAAACAATTTGAAGTTGGGCTCTTCTGTTTTGTTTAGCTTATAATAATTTTACAAGAGAATCTTTTGTCATCTAGTAACTCTAGAAACCTTGACTAGCCTGTCTATAACCTTGCCTTTGTATGTTGCTATCTTCGTTCTATACAATGTTATTTGGTATATTCATGACAGAGCTCCATTTTCCAAATCAAAGTGAATTAAAGTAGATTCGTCCTTAAGAACTTTGGGTCATCTTTTGACAACTAAAAATAATACGACGTCATTTAAAAACTGTCCTGGTTACTCTTCATTTTCTCAATTTCATTAAAATGCACTCAGTAGCATAGAATGCAAGAATTTAGAATCAAGAGCACAGGATATTGTACTGAAAGGGACTTATTAACAGTTACTTATAAACATTAAAATAATTTCAGAAGAAATTTCCATAGTGGCTAAGATTAATTGCTGCTCTAGTCATTTTATTTAGGTTTTTTGTTTGTTGTTTTTTTCCAGAAAAAAGTAGCAGATCACCCAAACCGCACTCCATCTATCTGGCTAGCAATGTACAGAGCTTTTGGACGTCCAATTCTACTGAGCAGCACATTCCGTTATCTTGCTGACTTACTGGGCTTTGCTGGACCACTCTGTATTTCTGGAATAGTGCAACGTGTGAATGAAACCCAGGATGGGACATCATCGGGAGTAAGTTCCTGGTACTTTTGAAAGGAAACAGTATTGGCAGGTTTCATTGTCATTGTTGCTTTTTACTAATGCAGTTTTAGAAGTAGTTCAAACAGGAATGTTTATAAAGAATTCAATGCTTTTACATAAAGAAATCACTAATTTTTCTTGTGGAGCATGTTGTGCATTTATATATTAATTGAATGGGTATGGCCAGCAAAATCTTTTCTCAGATTCAGAGCTTATAAATTTTTAAAATATATTTTATTGATTTTTCACAGAGAGGAAGAGAGAGGGCTAGAGAGTTAGAAACATCGATGAGAGAGAAACATTGATCAGCTGCCTCTTGCACACCCCCTACTGGGGATGTGCCCGCAACCAAGGTACATGCCCTTGACCAGAATCGAACCTGGGACCTTTCAGTCCTCAGGCAGCGGTCTATCCACTGAGCCAAACCGGTTTTGGCAGAGCTTATAAAATTTTAATAAGCATTTACTGTGTGCCAGAAACTAATTTCACATTAGTTATTTTAATTGATCTTTATAACAATCCTTTAAAGAATTTTCATGCATGTGTGCATGAAAGATGGTGGCTAAGTCACTTTTCTAGAGGCCTGTGACCAATAACATTAATGTGATTTTTAGTGTGTACATTTTCTTTTTCTAACATGTTAAAGCCACAATAATAAAGGCACATCACATTATGATATTTTATGAGATATTATATTATTATTTTGGGGGCTATATAGTATTAGATATTTGCTCTTATAAATTTATAATCTTATATTTTCTATTCTTAACTCTGCATCATGAATTTCCTAGTTTCTTTCTAAGGTCAGAGTTAATTTCCCTAGTTACACAGATGGAAATACTAGTCCAGAAGCATCAATTTACCTTTTACAAGTCTCTCAGTCTAATTTCCTGTCATTTTTTCTTTACATTTAAAGATTTTATTCATTTTCAAATCCTGCGGTAAGTGCTGCCTTCTCAGTGAAGCCTTTTCTGATTATCTTAGCTGGAATTAGACTCTGCTTGTTACTCCCCTAACACATTGTTTACTTCACACTGGCACTTGACATAGGTGCTATTTATAATGAAGCATATCATTTATGGATAACCTTATCTTTCTAGACTTTAAGCCACATGTGTCAAACACAAGGCCCGCGGGCCAAATCCAGCCCGCCAGGCCTTGCAATGTGGCCCGCACTCCGCTGTCAGTTTATGACATTGTCAGTTTATGACTGTTCAGTAAACCATTCGGCCCGCGATTTAGGCTGGATTTTAGATTTTGGCCCCTCCTCTGATTGAGTTCGACACTCCTACTTTAAGCTGTTACTTTCTTTTGTTAATCCTCAACCAGGGATATTTTCCCATTGAGTTTTAGAGAAGTGGAAGGGAGGGGGAGAGACAAAGAAACATCTGCGTGAGAGAGACATATTGATTGGTTGCCTCCGGCATATGCCCTGACTGGGTGGGGATCAAGCCTGCAACCAAGGTATGTTCCCTTGACCAGAATTGAACTATCGACCCTTTGCTCCATGAGCAGATGCTCTATCCACTGAGCCAAACCGGCTAGGGCAGGTCAGCTTTTCAAACAGAATGACTGTGAACAGTTCGAACTTGTGTTCAAAATGCTTAGTCCAGCTCCTTGCATATATTCATCCTCAGTTATTATTGAAGTAGATATTTGCACTTCTGTGATGTTTTGTCCCTGCTAGCCTAATTACATACATAGAAGTTCACATAGAACCCTTCTATCATCCCTCTGCCTTGCATATATTAGCCACATGTTTTTCTGAAAAGGAACAGAACTTACAGATTTTATGTAGCCCCATGAAAAGAGGAAGGGCCCAAAAGTAGAATTTTAGTGGACTTAAACCATAAAAAATGAGGAGTGCTCACACTGAAATGATGTACTTATTTGAATATTACCTTTCCCTCACCTCTTCTTTTTTCTTTTATAATCCTTATCTGAGCACTTGTTTTTATTGATTTGAGAGAGAGGAAGAGATAGAGAGAGAAAAAACACATCCCATAGATAGGTTGCCTCCCATCTGCACCTCAACTGTGGATTGAACCCGCAAACGTGGGTATGCGCCCTGACTGGGAATAGAACCTGTGGCCTTTCAGTGTACAGGACAATGCTCCAACAAACTAAGCCACACCTGCCAGGACACCCTTCCCTCACTTCTAACATATAAATTACCACATGCTATTGTTACAAACCAAAACAATCAGTTTTGTATGATTATTAAGTTATACTCCTACTAAAATCATTATTTTCAACAAAAGTTGTGTTTTGACACTGAAAGTGTCATATGGGTGACATCAGTAGCCAAGCTATGTATTTTATATTTTATGATTTATTTCATTAATATAAATTAAGGCATATGGAAATCAGAAAAAGTCAATTCTGTAGAATTATTTTGAAATAAGGATGCATGAAATTGTATTTTTGTTCCATTGGTGTTGCTGACCATCAGTTTTGTGTTTTTACTTCTAAGTCATAGTCTCAATGAACATCTATCTTCATTCGTTACTTCCCACTTTACCAAGGTAGAATATATCTTTTCAGAAAATGTCTTCTTTTTTTTGTTTTTTTTTAAGTACCTTTTTCTTTCTACATCAGGCATTTCCAGCTATTGTAGCGATCTATTTGGGATCTTATGCAATGAGCTGATTTGTATTTGTTTTTTTGTGGACATAATGAAGAAAACCCCACATTGCTTTTTGTGGCTCATTTCACTGATGTATTATAAGGATTTTGAATTTTTAGAATTAAAAAAAATCATTTAATAAACACAAACTGTGGAACTGGTATATGAAAAGACTAATTTTAACTTATGTCTTTTATTCTTTTAGGACAAGTATACAGAAACCCTCTCATCAAGGGAATTTCTTGAAAATGCTTATGTTCTAGCAGTCCTTCTTTTCTTGGCCCTTATCCTGCAAAGGACATTTTTGCAGGCTTCCTACTATGTAACCATAGAGACTGGCATTAACCTCCGTGGAGCTCTGCTGGTACGTACAAGCTCCGAATGATCTTTGGGTCTTTGAAATACCACATGTCATCCAGTGGCAGGAAGGGTGGTGGTTTCAGTTTCGTTTTTGCATGTCATTTTCACTTTGATGTAATATCAACACTTCTAGGACCTACTTAATAAAAGAAACAGAGAGTTAATTAATAAACCCATTGAGTTAAAAATAACCTTTATAATATATTAAGAAAGATATTTTGAAATTTTGAATTTCCTTATCTATGTTTCTGTTTTAGCCCCTATGTTTAAATTCGAATATATCTTTTGATTATATCACTAGAAAAAATAAATTTGTCTTTAGTTGAGGACTAAAAGTAACTATGATAAAATGAAAATAATAGTTGATTTAAGATCGCATTATAGGGTTTTCTTTTCCCTTAAAACTTTTGTAAATGTTATTTTTAAATGAGAAAAAAAAGCAGAGTGTTGATTGTTAAATGTAGAGCTTCAAGTACATTTCCTCTTTTTCCTTTTTTTTTCAGGCCATGATATACAATAAGATCCTTAGGCTCTCTACGTCTAATTTATCCATGGGTGAGATGACCCTGGGACAGATCAATAACTTGGTCGCCATTGAAACCAATCAACTCATGTGGTTCTTGTTCCTGTGTCCCAATCTATGGGCTATGCCTGTTCAGGTAGAATATAAGTAAGATTCTCATTTGCAGAAGAAGTAAATCAAAATGAGTGTAAGATACTTACCTCAGTAGAGGGTAAATGTGCTAATGCTATACCTTTTTTAATATGGCAGTGTTATACCTTTCTTCTAGGAAGGAAGCTGAGACTCATAAATGCTATGCCATAGGTTAAGAAAAAGGGTTTGGAATTATATTGCTTGAGTTCAAATATCTGCAAAAGCCCCATTTTTGCATAAGTGTTTAACACCTCAAAATGCCAGTTTTCTTAACTGTAAAATGTGAATGATAATAGCATCTGCCTCGTTCAGTTGTTGGAATTGTCAAGACTAAGTTAAAATGTGTCAAGTATTTAGCACTGTGCCTAACATTCCACGGGCCCTCAGTAACAGTCCTCACTGCACCAGTTTATGCAAATTACAGAGCCAGGGTTTGACCTCTTTCATTTTGACAAACTCTCATAGCATTTCTAAACTAGAGCAATTACTTTAATCCATAGTGTAGTCTCAATAGCTGGTGTATGTTATAAAATGTCAGAATTTAAAAGGTAGTCAAGATACCAACCAGCATAGGGCTATTTAGCTATTTCCGATGGAAAACAGCATTTTAGTAAAGATACAGGGGTGTTTTGGGGGTAAAAATGGCAAAAGAAATGTATTCAGTTTTTTCCTCTATGTGATACTGAATATTTTTAATTATCTCAAGTTTGTATCCTGTAGACAGAGCTTAAACAATAGATCTTACTCAATGCAGTCTGTCATCCATGTCCCTGTGTACACCATTTTATTAAAGTGCATAAAATAATAAAGATAGGGCAGTTTTTATATTTTTTGTTTGCTTTTTATTTTCTAATAGGAATCCAAATAAAATAAAAGTGTACAACATGCATGCACAGTGCTTGGCACAAAGATTTAAAACATGCTTTGTCTCATCTCCTCAAGATGTATTTATACACAGGTCAGCTGCCTATGTGGTATCATTCAGTGTGCCAAAAGTTCCAGGCTGCCACTGAATGACTGCATCGTGGATGACCTTAGGGACATTTTTGTTTTGATTGGAATTCCCAAAGTGCCTAATTGGTCAGGAAATGAGCAAGTTCCATTGCTTCTAGAAGGCCACAACAAGTTGTTATCATTGGCATACAGGATGGGTTAAATGCTTTAGCTGCGTGGATACAGTCCATTAGTTGGGACATTTTGAACTGTAATAAACTGAACTACTGGGAAGAAAATATTTTCAGGAAAAAATAAGGAAGAAGAGGAAAGTGACACACCAGAGAGAGTAGGCTAAGTGGGTCTGCCCTGGGTTTTGGGAAATAAAAGGGCCGTGAGGTAAGATGGGGCACCAACTTCAGCATCTTCAGTTTTAGTTAGGCCTAAGCTTCTTTTCGTTAAATGTGTTCACATTTTATGATGCTACCCCCCTTACTTTCCTCCCTCCCCACCTTGGAAAGCTAGTGCATTCCCCAGAGACTTTGGAATAGCAAATTTATGGTGAGTGACAACGCTTTTGAGAAAAGTTTCAATGTTCTTTTAAAAGATTGAAGAGTGCTTTAAAAGGCCAGAAGCATCATGGGACCGCTATGCAACTGCATGCAATAAATTGGTTTGACACCGGTTGTACAGATCACCATGCTAAAAATAAATCCCTGCTACTTAGCTTTCCCCAAATAAATCATAGTGAAACTCATTGTCACAGTTGAGTTGACTTCCAGATAAACTAAATATAATAATTAAGAAATATTATATTTCCACTTAAAAAGATTTCCTTTCATGCAGTGGTCCCCACGCCCCCATTCATTTCCCCTTTTCATTGTGTTTCTTTCCTAGATCATAATGGGAGTGATTCTGCTCTATAACTTACTTGGAGTAAGCGCATTGGTTGGTGCAGCTGTCATTGTGCTCCTTGCGCCAATTCAGTACTTCATTGCTACAAAGTTGGCAGAGGCTCAAAAGAGCACTCTTGTAAGTAAACTCTTTTGGAAACTTCATTAGGAAAATCTAACACTGTGTTATTTTTAAAATACAAGAAATGAATACGTACTACTCAGGATTATTTGGAAATCGTTATATTTCATTTCAATTCTTAGGCAGTGAATACGTATCTTCTGCATTACAAAGCAATTTTTACAAAAGTGGATTGAAATTTAAGACCTGATGATTTTAGACTTAAAATACCAGAATCACAGTTTCTAACGTTTTTAAGTGCCACTAGGTGAGGAGGCTTTAGATCTTCTTCTAGATTAAGTTGCCTGCACCCTTACGTGTACTTTGAGGCCATTGGAGGTCAATCATTGATGTGGGAGAAATGGAGCAAGAAACAAGTAAAGAGTTGGTCTAGCGCTTCTGAAATTCAATTTCCATAGGATTGAATCAAACCATGTGATGCTCTATGGAGTTACACTGAAATGTTTCAATGGCAGCTGCCCTGGCTAAATATGTTCATGGTCAACTTAGCAAGCAAGAGAAAGCCAAAGTGTTGGCTCTTTCTGGCTTCAATTTGCCATGAAATCATTTTATTTCAGTAAGAATTGGCTACTTTTAAAGAAATATTTACAAATAATAAAATTGTTGACAGTGTGTTTAGAAATAAAGTTTGATTAAATATAAGCAAGACTGTCTATCTGTAAACCAGGCATAAAATGTAGGGATGATGCCACTGATGGAATTGTTTTCCAAGTTGTGTTTCTACTGTGACTAGTACGTTGCATGTCACACAAGTGATTTTTATCACTTGTTTTTCTGCTGCTTCTGATGAGGTTACTCATTATTTTTGTCTGAGCAGTACACTCTCTTTACTTTAGGACATGAATACAGAAAGATGTGGAAGAGGGCATAAGGAGGAGACATGACTATTCTCAAACATCTTTCACTTAGCCTTTCATACTCTATTCATTCACTCATTAACAGTCATTTGATAGACATTGAAGACCCCTAAGAGGCAAAAAGATGAATAAAAAACAGGCTATTTGCTACTTTTGCTTCCTTCCAGATATCTATTGCCACTTTGCAACCCTTTGATAGTTCACAGATCATTGTGCCTTACTAATCATTGCAAGCCAATATTTGATGGTAGAGGAAGCTGAAACAGTTGACTAAATTGAGGTTTTTGTGTCTGCTGCAAATTTCTCTATAGTTAGTCCAATTTGTTAGTAATCAGTAAATCTAATTTAGGCCATAAACAAGAGTTTATGAAGAAATATGTAGAAATCTCTTGAAGTTAAAAATAATATTCTTGGTTTTAGTAATCTACACTATAAAAGAGTAAGATGCAAATTGACTGTACCTTCATGACAATCAGGAGTGAGTATACAAATTAACCCAACAAAGATGGCAGGTTAATTTGCATACACAGGCGCTGAGTGGCTGGGGCGGGGTGGGACGCAGGCATTCGGCACTGCCCCAGCTGTTCCGGGCCTCTGGGCAGTGTGGAAAGGCAGAAAGGTGGCTTTGGGCTGGAGCAAAGGTGGTGCCAGCAGCCAGGGGAAGGAAGGCCCATTCTTGCACAAATCTTCATGCATCGGGCCTCTAGTTATATTATAAAGACACAATATGAGCACACACAACACTGTACCCTCACATTCTCAATTGAAAAGCAAATTAACTTTTCTTACATTTATTATTTCTCCTAAGTATGAGACAGGATGCTGAGAGTAGAATAAAGTGACTTAGATATTAAAAGGAAGCCATTGGAAGTGTCTTTATCACTTTCATAAATTTATGTATACACTAGAGGCCTGGTGCTCAAAATTTGTGCATGGGGTTTGTGTCCCTCAGACCAGTCTGCACCCTTTCCAATCTGAGACCCCTAACTGCCTTTCCCTGCAGGCTTGATTGCCCCCAACTGCCCTCCCTTGCAGGCCTGGTCCCTCCCAACTGCCCTCCCCTGCTGGCCATCTTGTGTCCACATGGGGGCAGCCATCTTGAGTGTTAGAGTGATGATCAATTTGCAATTACACTTTTATTAGATAGGATTAGATAGGAAAGAGGCCTGGTGCATGGGTGGGGGCCAGCTGGTTTGCCCTGAAGGGTGTCCTGGATCAGGGTGGGAGTTCCCTTGGGGTGTGGAGCAGCCTGGGTGAGGGGTCTATGGTGGTTTGCAGGCTGACCATACTCCTGGTGACCCAAGCCGAGGCCCTGGGATCTTGGATTTATTTACCTTCTATAATTGAAACTTTGTAGCCTTGACCAGAGCCAAGCTTCCTGCTTGCTCCGAGGCTGCAGCTAATTTTGTTGGGATTTATGTATCTTCTATAATTGAAACTTTGTAGTCTTGAGTGGAGGCTTAGGCTGGCCAGGGTATGCTGACAACTTGGCTTCCTCCATTGCCAGGAAACCCAAGCTTCCTGCTCTCTCTGGGGCTGCAACCATCTTGGTTGGGTTAATTTACATACTCACTCCTGATTATCTGGTGGGCATCGCTTGTGGGTATAGCAGAGTGATGGTTAATTTGCATATTACTCTTTTATTAGATAAGATTATCAGTAGACAGTCAAGAAAATCGTGTCAAACTTAAGAAGCTGCTTTTATTTAAACCAAACCAACAGGTATATAAAAGCTTTTAGGTGGATAGAAATTTGAGGTCATCTCATTCAATTCTTCACTTTAAAGTTGGAGTATGAAGCACAGAGAGTTTACTTCTCCAAGGTATTTCACAGCCATAACTAGTGGTAGAGCCAAGCAGCAATCATGCTCTCTGTAATCTCTGCCCAATGCATGGTTGGCTTCTCTGATTCACTGGAGTGTAGCTTACATTTTTGTTTTTTTGTTTGTTTTATAGGATTATTCCACTGAGAGACTGAAGAAAACAAATGAAATATTGAAAGGCATCAAACTTCTTAAATTGTATGCCTGGGAGCACATATTTTGCAAAAGTGTAGAAGAAACAAGAATGAAAGAACTATCCAGTCTCAAAACCTTTGCCCTTTATACATCACTCTCTAGTAAGTTGTTGTTGTACACATGGTCGATTTTATTTAGCTTGTGATCATTGAGACATTCTAGTCATCAGAGGAAGCCCATTTATTTTCTACATATGTACTGTCCAATAGTTACTGACCATATAAGGCAATTTAAATTAAAGAGTAGAGGTAACACAGGCTTATAGTCAACTAGACCTGAATTCGATTCTTTACAAGTTATGGGCCTTTGCCTTGTTACTTTACACCTGAAATCCCTCATCTGTAAAATGAGGATGGTGATGGTAGTAGTAAAAATCACTGAAACCCTCTCATCAGTTACATTGGGATGGATTGGATTTTCAGTAAAAATTTGTGTATATGAATTCATTTGACTGTATTTACTATTGATTTTTTTATTACCAAAGATCTTTAAAAATTATGGTTGTCTTGCTGGTCTCTTTGGAGCTTACAATATTATATTTTCTTAAAGATTATATTTGAAATTCCATTTTTAAAAATTGAGGAAGAAAAAAGTCAACATTTTCAAATGAAAGAAGTCAAACTATGTCAATAGTTTTTAAATACATTTTCAGGAACTTTTAAATGCAGAATACTTTCATTCTCCACTATTTTTAAAAAATAATTGTTACAAAATATTGTTGTTTTTGTGGAGTGACACTGAGTACTCACAAGAATAATGAGTTTGTTAGTACAATTCTTATGAACTTAGCCAAAATACTCCCACTAATATTCTATTTGGTTTGTGTGTTAGTTTTGCTCATCTCTATTGTTCCCAAGAACTTTAACATCTTAAAGTCTGGGAGTTTTATATATGGTTCTCTCTTGAATTCTAAACTATTTTTAGAGATTATAAATACTTCTTTTGTGAAATGGATTTAGAGGAAATATTTGGTGTATATAGCTCATTTATTTTAGCCCAAATGCTTTAGAAATGGGAATGAGATTTGTCATCCAGCTTGTGTTACTACTAATACAGTATCAAAATTCCAGAAGGTGGAATGATTGATTATCCACTTATATATATAATAGTACTCTAAGCTGGTAGCCCCCACAAATACATTCCTCTCTGTAGTGGACTGAAATTCTCATAAGAGCATGGATGCAGCCAGAAATAATAATCAGGATGATGGTCAAACTATTACCACCACCCACCACCACTACTACTAGTAATAATAACAACAAAAATATATTCACTCAATCAATTATTTCCATAAGTGGCTTTGCACATATCATCTCATTTAATTGTCATAGCCAAAGATTTAGATTCTATTATTAACTCCACTTTAGAAGCTTAAAGATTGAGTAGAATAGAGCTTAGGTAACTTGAACTTTCTCAAAATCATCCAGCTACTAAAAAGCAGAAGTGGGTTCTTAACCCAATTTGTCTCCAGACATGAGATTTGGGTTGGTTTTTGAAAGTAAAATATAAAAAGAAAGGGGACAGAAGAGATCATAATAGAAGAGAAAAATAAGAAGTCATGAAGGTAAAAATGTGTGATGATGCATTCATGACAGGCATTAGGAATCCATGAGTCAGTGATATAAAGTTCCACTTAGACCATTTTCAAGTTTTATGATTTGGTTAAGTACTATCTTCTTGGTGGTTAAGAGCTTGACCTAAGTTATGTGTGGATTTGCAAAAGCACAAGCTGATTCTGTGTATAGTGGTAAAGGTAGTTCATGAGATTGGCTCAAGAGAGCCGATGATAATTTTTAGGTGAACGCTCTCTTGATTGCCAAGAATACTAGGTTCTAATTTGTGCTCTGCCATTGCCTGTTTCTAACAACAATTGATTTAATCTTTCAGTCCTCAATCCTTAAAATGCTACAATTTATAGAAAATATAAGTATAATCATTAAGTTGGCTTTTTATTTCTATTACTACTTCCAAATGCTACTATTTAAGCCTAAAATATGAATTTCCCTCGTTTTAGTTATGTATAGCATGCTTATCAAATGATAGTACATTATTTTTCTGAAGAGATATTTAAACAAGCAGAGAATCTAGACCGTGGTCAGCAAACTGTGGCTCGTGAGCCACATGCAGCTCTTTGGCCTCTTGAGTGTGGCTCTCCCACACAATACCATGGCCTGGGAGAGTCTATTTTGAAGAAGTGACATTAGATGAAGTTTAAGTTTAAAAAATTTGGCTCTCAAAAGAAATTTCAACCATTGTACTGTTGATATTTGGCTCTGTTGACTAATGAGTTTGCCAACCACTGGTCTAGGATATGAAGTTAATTTAAGCAAAAGGTCTATGAGTGAAAATTAATATCACTGTTGGAGGAGTTAGAGTGATGTCAAATTCTTGTTTTTAATCTGTATAATAACCCAATTTTCACATATTTGTGTTAGTTTTGGAAACCAAACAAAATATTGTTTATAAATATTATCACAAGATAATATTGGGAAGTGTTGGTGGACTCCAGACAAGATGTTATTTAATGAACTTGTTCCTTTTTGTCTTCAAGGGAAGTTAAAGTAATAATAGATGATTGATTAAGCTTACTGAAATGTTTCACAGTTCAATGAATCTTATGTATTTTATTTCTTTCCACAGTCTTTATGAATGCAGCAATTCCTATAGCAGCTGTTCTTGCTGTAAGACACTTTTTCTTCCTTGTAAACATGGAGCAAAGTCAGTGTTTAGAAATGATTTATGAATAAGAATGTGTGGATGGGAGTTAATATTACCTCACCTGTACCAGCTGTTTTCTTTGTAGTCTCCATTGCAATAGTTCTAATCCAAGGTTTCTCAACTGGGGCACCATGGACATTTTGGCTCACATAATTCTTTGTTGGAAGGGCCCATTTAAGGATGTTTAGCAGCATTCATGGCTTCTATCTATTTGCCATTAGAATCCTCCACACCCTAGTCATGACAATCAAAAGTATCCCGAGACATTGCCCAAATGTGCTCTGGGAGCAATTTTATCAGTAGTTGAGAACTAACTGTTCTGCTTTCCATGAGCTAGTTTCTGGACATTCTTACAACAGGCTGGTGTTAATTCAACAACCAGAAAATGTCAAATAATTACATTATATTTCAAACTTAAATTACAAGCCCAGGAGCTAGTATAATATTTAGAAATGTCAATGTGTCTGCATTGAACACCAATGTTGGCAGTTTTAGTAAAAGTCCACAATAAGGACCTGAAAACCCTGGGATATTCTCTTTTTCTCTTAGTACATTTAGTGTTGGTTGCAAAGTGCCTGGATGGCTGTTAAGGGCCCTGGTTTCTCCTCACTGTTCTTCTCCCAACTCAGTAATTTAACAGAAGTCAGTTTTCTAATCCTTAAACAGAATCTGTTTTACCCTTCTCACATGGTTGCTGTTAGAATGAATGAAAGCCATTAGTGTTCTACCAGTAACAACTATTATTTTTCATAGGGAGTAATTTGGATGAAGTGATTGTTTTCATAGTTGCAATGGACATATTGGCATAGCAGAAAAGGTTAGGTTTGTGAAATGCAAGCATTTGTGAAACCTTCTCCAGCTTTCTCTAAAGAAATCCCTTCTTTGCACAGACGTTTGTGACCCACGCGTCTACCAGCGGGAACCTTCTAAAACCTGCAGAGGCCTTTGCTTCACTGTCTCTCTTTCATATCCTGGTCACTCCATTGTTCCTGCTCTCCACAGTGGTCAGATTTGCAGTGAAAGCCATCATAAGGTATGCATTGCAATGTCGGGAATTCTTTGCTTGCTTATACAAAAAAATATATGCTCATGGTAGTAAATTTGAGATAAATACAACAGTAAAATCACTGTCCAAAGATAGCCATTGTCAACATTTTGATATGCTACCTTCCAGTACTTAATATAAAAATAATTATTCCAGCCTTGGCCGGTGTGGCTCAGGTGGTTGGGCAATCATCCTGTGCACCAAAGGGTTGCTGGTTTGATTCCCTGTTAGGGCACATGTGAGGCTTGTCCCCTGTAGGGAGCAATGCAGGAGGCAGCCAGTTGGTATTTCACTCTCACTTTGATGTTTCTCTTTCTCTCTCTCTCCCTCTCCTTTCCTCTGTCTAAAAATCAATGTAAAAAAATCTTTATTTTTTATTTTTAAAATATTTATTTATTAAATTGATGATTGGGGTGACATTGGTCAACATGAACATATAGGTTTCAGGTGTGGGTTTCTATGTTAGAAAATCTGTACATTGCGCTGTGTGCTCACCACCCAAAGTCAAATCTGTCACCTTATATTAAGACTCCTTTCTCCCCCAATCTCCTTCCTCTGGCAACCACCACACTGCTGTTTGTGTTCACAAGTTTCAGTTTTATATCCCACATACCAGTATGAGGGAAATCATACAGCTTTTAGTTTTTTTCTGACTGACTTATTACACTTAACATAATGTTCTCATGGTCCATCTATGGTGTTGCAAATGGCACTATTTCATCCTTTCATATGGTTGAATACCCCTGATTTTGTAAAAAAAAAAAAAAAAAAATCAGAAATGAGAAGTCACCACAGACATCACAGATATACAAAGGATCATACTAGAATAGTATGAAAGACTTTATGCCACCAAATTCAATAACCTAGAAGAAATGGGTAAGTTCCTAGAAATATAACCTTCCTAGACAAAATAATGAAGAAATGGGAAATCTAAACAGACCAATCAGCAGTGAGAAAACGGAAACAAACTTCTCAAACCTCCCAAAAAACAAAAAGTCCAGGACCAGAAGGTTTCACCAGTGAATTCTACCAAACATTCAAAGAAGATTTAAAACTTATCCTTCTCACACTCTTCCAAAACATTGATGGAGAGGCATTATTTCCTAACACATTCTATGAGGCCAACATAACCCTGATACCAAAACCTGGCAAAGATAACACAGAGAAAGAAAGCTACAGACCAATATCTCTGATGAATACAGATGCAAAAATTCTAAACAAAATACTAGCAAATGAAATAAAATGGTCCATCTAAAAAATAATACATCATAATCAAGGGGATTCATTCCAGGGGCACAAGGATGGTTCAACATATGCAAATCAATCAATGTACTATGCCACATTAACAAAAGAAAAGATAAAAATCATATGATCTTATCAATAGATACAGAAAAAGCATCTGATAAGGTACAACATCCATGTATGATTAAACCACTAAATAAAATAGGAATAAAAGGACAGGTCCTCAACATATTAAAGGCTATCTATCATAATAAGCTCGTAACTAACATCATACCTAATGGTGAAACACTGAAAGCTTTTTCTCTAAGATCAGGAATAAGGCAAGGATGTCCACTCTCACCGCTCTTTAAAAAGTGTAGCTTTTGACTCCTGTTTTGCTTACTGTTTTTATTATTTCCTCCCTCATTTAGATTGTAACACATGATGTTTACTGATTGTGTGTTATTCCATTGTTTGGAAGTGTTATAATTTATTGGACATTTAGAATATTTCATTCTCTCCCTAATATAAATAACATATATAAGATTGAAGAAAATATTTTTACTTACCTTTAAACTTTTGTCTGATTATTTTCTTAAGTTAGATTTCTATAATTTGGAATACTAGTTCTAATAGCATGTACACTTTTAAGGGCCTTGATGAATGTAGCTATGATATTTTCCATTGAAAGAGTAGTAGGTCAAAGGTGTACATATTTTTAATATTTTTGATGAGTATCATCATGTTTTCCAGTGAAGCTGAATCAGCTTATGTTTTCACCAACATTAACATATCACATCATAATCTCAAAAACACAAACAAACAAAACCCAAGCTCACAGTCTCTACAAATGGAAAGGCTTGATAAAACCACTCAGTATTATGTTCATTTTAAATATGCTTTCGTAGTATTTCTAACCAGTGTAGACTTTGCCTCAGATGCACAATTTCTCACAATACAAACTATAAAAATAGATGTGATATGACATTGATTATTTCCCCACCATTTTTACTTGTATTATATAATAAATATGTTACCAAACTATATATGTTATATGACACTGTATGTGCCATAGTCTACCATATATGAATTCTTATTGTACACAAGGCAGTCTTCAAGTCATATTTTACTTTTTGCTATGACTTCTTATAAATTTTATAAAACATCAGCATGTTTCATAAAAAGTCATCATATTTATATCAGGCATTTGAAAGAAATGCCAAGATGTTGCAAAACTAAAGAATATTGGAAAATTGAGGTCTTAAATAGACAAGGGATGGTGTTGCCATTGATAGCAATGCAGAACAACATTTGGCTTAACAACATTAATATCAAATAACTATAAAATAACTTATTCTAAAACCAGTTCTGATTGGTTGCAATAGTATCCGAACATGATTTCAATCCTGTTCTGTAAGATAGGCCATTAGTAACCAAGTCTGGAGCTGGGTGTAAAGTTCAGGCTCTCAGGCCTCATCTGCCCTCATTTTCTTTCCTGATTGTTCTGCCTTGTGAAACACTTGTACAGATCACTGACTGATTTTTGTAGCGCCACTTCCAAATTAGGACGTGCTCTGGAAGGGAAGCTAGTTCAAACAATAAAGTTGATAAATGGCCAGAGTCAGCTATTTTGGTCCTTATTTTCATTTTCTCCATTTAACAGCTGTCCCTCTCCTGGTTGCATTTTAAGTTGAAATTTGACTTTGTGCTGCTGCAGGTGAAGCTAGAAAACAGTTGATAATCGGTACCAGATAACTCCTCAGAAATCAGAAGGCTACCACAAAAGGATGTTAAGAGTTAATATGGATAACAAACAAACAAACAAAAATCTGGGGGTGTCCTAGAGTCCATGCTATACGATCCTGCTGTCGTAAATCCTGGTAATTTTGAGGGTGGATATTAGTCCCTGTGTGTTTCTGTATAGCACTCTCTCGTCCTCATGTCCCAGGAAAAAGGCATTTGCCAGTTTGATAAAGACCAGTTTGTTTTCAGGGCTCAGCTCCAGCTTTCCCAAGCCATAGGCCAAACGGAATCAGCTTACAAAACTTGCTTCTCTAGGATGACTTTCCCTGGTTGATTTGTGGGTCCTACAGAGATGAGCAGTCCACAGAGGAGGCCAGTGCTTTTTCCCATTGTGTGCTGGTTCTGGGAACCCAACCCAGTGTTTTCCCATTGTTGACTAGGCTCAGCATATCTTCTGTGCCTGAGAACCCGTGACCCATCTTGGATGCCAGTTGGCCCACAGCGAGTTGAACAGACTGTTTATAATCGGAGACTTTGGTCAGCTGATTTTTGAAACCTCTTCTTTAGGACTGTGAAAATCATAAGTTCTTCGCTGCATTTTTAGATGCATTTAGAAATGCTTTGGGTTAGAATGGGGTGCAGCTTATTCCCAATTTGTGTTATATGTACATGTAAGGGGCTTACCAAGTCTCTACTGCAGGAAACTTCTATGCCAGGTAAATTTCTTTGCTACGGGAAAGTTCTATGCTTTCTTTTAAAAATGTTTCGCTTTCAGACAAAATTTCTTCAAGTTGTTCATTGGATGGAACCCCAATGGACACATATAATAAAATGGAAAAAAGAGGAAGTTATGTTTTAGGATTTCTCCTCACCATTTGAGTTTTCTGGACATTTTAGAATGATGTGTTCCAGTCTAAGTTTGCAAAACAGAGTGAGATATGAAGAAAATTAAGAATAGTCACCATTATCTAAAATAAAATACTTGAATAAGAGTGATTTTTCAGGATGCTCGCCTCAGTTCTCCACTTTGGTTTATTTATAAGGAAGTAATTTTTCTGGAGGAAAATGTAAGTTGATATGTTATACCCTACATAAATAATTTGAATTTAGGTTTCTGTTATTTGATGTATAATGCAACATCTGTATCCAAAGATGTTTTTGCCAAGGGAAAAATGTGCAAAACGAATCCTCTGCTTTGTTGGAAAATAACTTCGTGTCCTTTCTCTCCTGTACCTCCCAAAGGAATGTATGCTTGGCTCATCTATTGCAATTATCTTCAATCAAGTAAATTGTTACTGATATTTATCATAGAGCAAGT
Source organism: Pipistrellus hanaki (assembly GCF_964339955.1). Lineage (NCBI taxonomy): Eukaryota > Metazoa > Chordata > Mammalia > Chiroptera > Vespertilionidae > Pipistrellus > Pipistrellus hanaki. Next base: position 160,697,985 of record NC_140505.1, read on the forward strand.
GTGCACTTTGACCTGGTCTCTGTTTACAAAAATGTCATAGTTCCTTCAAGAAAAATATCTATCTGCCAGGAACAAAAAAAAAAATTATTCCCAATTAATGTGATACCTGTAAAAAATATTCATGTTGTATCTAACTACTCAAAGTAAAACTTGAAAAGTGAGAAAATAACAGTATAATTAAAATCTTAATTATGGCCGAAACCGGTTTGGCTCAGTGGATAGAGTGTCGGCCTGCGGACTGAAGGGTCCCAGGTTCGATTCTGGTCAGGGGCATGTACCTTGGTTGGGGGCACATCCCCGGTAGGAGGTGTGTAGGAGGCAGCTGATCGATGATTCTCTCTCATCGATGTTTCTAACTCTCTATCCCTCTCTCTTCCTCTCTGTAAAAAAAAAAATAATAAAATATATTTTTTAAAAATCTTAATTATGTTTATAAAATATCTAAATTATGGGAAGCTAATAAAATACTGACCTATAAATGGAGGGAGGATAGCAAATTGGTTAGCTTCAAGTATATCTACTTTTAAATCCCAGCACTGCCATGAAGTACTCGTTGTTTAACCTCAAATACATTAGTTAGTATCTCTATAACTCAGCCTTCTCAGTTATCAAATGGGCACACCAATAGGTCCTGTTTACAGCAGTTGAGAGAATGAAATAATGCATACAAACTACCCAGCGCATTGCCTAAATATTTTAGGCATTTAAAAAAATCTCCATTTTACTAATTTACCACCATTTTACTAATCATTCCATGCTTCAGAGAGATATCTCTGTAGGTCTACATGCACTTGTTAACATTTTCAGGACATTGCTAGGCATTGGGATTTGCAAAGAGGAACAGTAGTGACAAATCCATAGGGAGTCCACAGTCTAGTTGGAGAGAACAGGAGAGGAACCCAATGACAATACAATGCTGTATGCTACTATAGGGCTCTACACAGAATTCCAATTGGCCCATATCTGGGGATCATTGAAGCTCATCAAGAGAGGAGGCAGCCAGTCTGTCCAGTAAAGGTTTAAAGGAGGTGTTGGATACTTCACAATATTTTAAAATATTAGTAGGACTCTGTTATTTGAAGAAAAGGGGAAAACATGTTTTATGTGAGAGACACATGTATGCAAGGAGAAAGGATGAATAAGTAAGTGAGATCTCAGTACATTCAGGGGTTGAAAGTAGTTGAGTGTAGTTGGAGAAAGGATCTGATATGGAGTCAGGGGATGGAACTGGAGAGTAAAATCCTGATTAGCTTGTAGATGACGCTAAGGATGCTGAAAAGCTAGGAGTGTCATTTGTTATTCTAAGACAGTGGTTATCAACCTTCCTAATGCTGAGACCCTTTAATACAGTTCCTCATGTTGTGGTGACCCCTAACCATAAAATTATTTTTGTTGCTACTTCATAACTGTAATTTTCCTACTGTTAATGAATTGTAATGTAAATACCTGGGTTTCCCAATGGTCTTAGGCTCTTCAGGTCGCAGTTCTAATGTCGCAACCCACAGGTTGAGAACCGCTAGCAGGGTTGCTTAAGACCATTGGAAAACACAGATATTTACATTATGATGTAAATATAATTTACAGTAGCAAAATTACAGTGATGAAGTAGCAACAAAAATAATTTTATGGTTGGGGGTCACCACAACATGAGGAACTGTATTAAAGGCTCTCAGCTTTAAGAAGGTTGAGAATCACTGTTCTAAAGAGAGAATTGTTGTCTGAACAGATTTGGATTTTTAAAATATAATCCTGGCAGCATGGTGGAAATTACTTCACCCTTGGTCAGAATTCATGCATTTTTTCATCATTGTTTTGCCTCTGATTTCTGAAAGGACCTCATATGAACAGGAAATGCTTGTTGTATTACCCGTTTATTCATTCACCAGACATTTCTTGAGGAATTACTATGTTATACTTTTGGCATTGGAGAGATAGACAATTGTCCTTTGTGATTGGAGTTGCAAAGTTGGGTGTTAAAAAGAGACAGTTCTCCCCTGCCCCAGTTATGCTCAGAGACCATGTATCTTGATGTTCAGCAAGAATGAGGCTCATTAATTCCATAAAAGCTTCAGTAAGATTTGTATGTGTACTGGACATACAAAATGGAGAATGGAATCAACCAGTTTTACTTAAATGTCTGAACTATTGATTTATTCCTTCTTTGATTTATTCAACAAACATTCATTGAGTAGTGTATGCAAGGAGCTGCTAGACTTAGAGTTACCAATGCAAATGAACTTGGCTGGTCCTGTATTTTTTGTGTGTGTAAGAAGGCAGAGCGTGAGATTGAGGTAGTCCTTTGATTGAAGAAAGTGTGCTCCTTAAAATCCAGTCTCTTCAAAACATAAGAATAGAATGACAAAATCTATAAGAGGAAAAGTCTTTTACTCCTATTTTTAGGGTAGTTCTTAAAAGTTCTCATCTCAAGAAAAAAATTTTGTATGCATGTATATTGATGGATGCAACTAGACTTGTATAGTTATGTTGAAATGTATACAAATATCAAATAATCATGTTATACAACTGAAACTAGTATAGGTCAATTATTCCTCAATGAAAAAAAATTTAAAAAGTAACAGCTGCCATTAAAATGAATAAAATGCCATCACACGAGGCATTTCTAATGCTGACTTTTAAGTCTGTACGGCCAGGCTTTGCTGCAATGACTCAAAAAGAGTACACAAACCAAAACTATTTTTCTTTTTGGGATCTGAAATTCTTCTTTTTTAATTGTAGTAAATTACATATGTATATTTGCCGTTTAAACCATTTTAAGTGCACTGTTCAGTGACTTTAAGTACATCACCTCAATCTATCTCCAAAAATTTTGTACCTTCTCAAATCAAAACTCTATGACATTAAATAATAACTTTCCATTTACCTCTCTTCCAAGTTCCTGGTAACCACCATTGATTTCTGTCTCATGAACTTGACTATTCTAAGTATCTCATATAAATGGAATCATACACGTGTGTGTGTGTGTGTGTGTGTGTGTGTGTGTGTGTCTTATTTTACTTAACATAGTGTCTTCAAGGTTCATCCATGTTGTCATATCACTATGTTTAAGTGAGCCAAGAATTCTGGAACCATAGTGCAGCTATGGTGGAAAACAGTTTGGTGGTTCCTCAAAAAATTAAACATAGGATTATCATATAGTGTGGCAATTCCACTTCTGGGTATATACCCAAAAGAATTGAAAGTAGGGCCTTGAATAGATATTGTACACCCGTGTTCATAACAGCACTATTCACAATAGCCAAACAGTGGAAGCTATCCAAGTGACCAAGAATGGATGAATAAGTGACCAAGAATGGATGAATAAAACAAAAGGTGACATTTACATACAGTGGGATATTATTCAGCTAGAGGTCTTCTTATGCAATTATCTCTTTTAATTCCCTGCAGATATAATTTGGAAGGTAATAGATTGCCCCAATGAGTTTTATCTACCTTTATGTTTTCAATGAGAGGAAATAGTTTCAATGGCATGTAAACATAAAGGGTTTAAAGGTCATGAGCAAAAGACTGAATTAAATTAAATTTTCTTCATTTTATTAGTCTGTCAGAAAATCAAACTAGCTAGTCCTATCTGGAGGCAATTAACTTGACTACAAGCCCAAATTTTAAAAAAAATTAAAAGAAACCATTATTTCAAATATATAATTTCTAGTTTCCTATTAAAGGCAATATTTTCCCTGTGGTTGATGCTGCATGTGCCAAGCCAGTTTGTCCAATTATAGAATGCTAAAAGAAACATTTCTTTTGCAGCTTCACATAATTTTTATAGTGTATGATTTTATTTATAGGAGGATTTTTCAAATCTTGTTATTGTTTTCTTTGATTTTTTTTTTTTCCTTTTTGCTTCTAATCCTGTGACATTGGTCTGAAAAGTCAGAGCAGGAGAGATGGAGCACCAATGAGTTTTGTGCCCAGCCTAAGCAGACCATAGTGAAGAAAGTTTGCAAACCACTCTTCTAGAGGAGGGTTTCTCAAACTATAATGTGGTATGAAGCATCTCGGGGCCTTATTACAACATATATTTTGATTAGCAGTTCTGGAGTGGGGCCTGATGTTCTCTATCTCTAATAAGCTTTCAGGAGTTGTTGATGCTGCTGGTCCTTGACCAACATACTGAATACCAGCTCTCTAGAGGGCTCTCTCCTTACACATATACCTTATATATGTGTAATATATAACATGTAAGCCAGATAGCAGAGTGGCCACGGATGCCAGATCTATGAGTTAACACTAAATTCTGTTACGCAGGTTACTTAACTTCTCTGTACTTTATTTCCCCTCATTTGTAAAGTTAGACTAATGAATACTTTCCTCACTGGAATTATTATTTTTAACCACCATGTTACAAGCTCCTTTCCAACTCTACTATCTTTGACAAGGAATACAAATGCAAAAAAAAAAAAAAACCACAAAAAAACAAAACAAAAACAAAACAAAAACAAAACCACCAAAAATCAAACCAAACCAACCAACCTAAAAAGAAAACAGTGCAAAAGTAATTTGACTAATTTAAGGTGACCGATTGATTCTGAAATTTTTGTGAAATTTTTTCATTTTTAGAACTAAAAGTCATAGGTCCTGGGAATCCATCATTCCTGGGCAATATAGGATGCTTTGTTTATCTGAATTGAATTTCTAGTTGGTCTTGAGACAAGACTTTAAGTTGCTTGCTCAACAGGATAGTGAGAGGAAGTGTTTGTTTAAGTAGAGTTTCATTATTGTTGGTCTTATTTTTGACCCTTTGTGATTGTTTGTTTTTTGCAGTGTTCAAAAGTTAAATGAGTTTCTCCTTAGTGATGAGATTGGCGATGACAGCTGGCGAACTGGTGAAAGTTCTCTTCCTTTTGAGTCCTGTAAGAAGCACACTGGAGTGGTAAGTGCTTTTTCTTGTTATGGAAACTTGTGAATAGGAGTAGTCCCAAGAATGAATGATTTAAAATGGGTGCAATGAGAAGAAATTATAAGCTTCACTTTAATCTTTATGAAAAATGATTGACACCTGCTTCTACAACAAATCTAATATCAGTCAATAAGTGTATGAGGCTTATCTTTTTAAGTCATCAAAGAATTTTGCTGAGAGACTTGGCACATGTTTTTTCTTAAATTTTAATAATCTACTTTTTATATTTCAATTACAGTTGACATTCAACATTACATTAGTTTCAGGTGTACAGAATGGGGGTTAGACATTTATATAACTTACAAAGTGTTTCCCCCAATAAGTCTAGTATTTACCTGGCACTATACATAGTTATAATAATATTGTTGATTATATTTTCTATGCTGCACTTGTTATCCCCAAGGTAGCATATATTCAATTCAAATGGGAATTGAGAAATTGTACCTGAAACTTTATATAAAAATAATACAAAATCAGCTTACAACTCCTGTACCATATTATTATAATACTTTTTAGCTGTATTACACGTTTTAGTTTAAAAAGTGCTCTCTGATGCATTATGTTTTTTGATTCAATAAACACTACAATACATCACCTATTTTTCTTTTTCAGGTTTATATATTGAGTTTCATGAGATATGGTTTGAATAAAGTCAGAAAATTAATAAGTGGCAGAGCCAGAATTAAAACTTGAGTATTTTAAGTCTTGAACCAGTTTCCTTATCCATTACACAAATACTTACTCAGTATCTACATAACAGTTGGAAATACAGTCAATATTATATTACATTTAATATGACATGGTTCATGTATTTGCCTGTACCTCCAGACTTACTGACTACCCTGTACTTCATGCCATGACCTATACATGCAGCAGTGAACAAGGCAGAAAAGATCCTCCTTGTCACAGAGTTTGCTTTCAAAAGGCAGGAGAAGATGTTAAACAAGTAAAAAAAAAAAAAAAAAAAAAAAAAAAAAAAGAGAGAGAGAGAGAGAGAGAGAGAGAGAGAGAGAGAGAGAGAGAGAGAGAGAGAGCGCTTGCACGGGAATTTTTGCTGTGGAAAGAAAAGAGAGTGACTGGGATACTTGAAGGAGGGTGGTAATTTCCCAGAAGGTCCCTTTGATAGCGGGCATTTGAGATGATATCTGAATGAAGAGTAGACACCTGTTCTGCAAAGCTCTGTGAAAGAGCCTTTCAGGCAGAGAACTAGCCCATGCAAAGACCCTGAGGTCATAATTAATGTGGTATGTCCATTGAACAGAGTAGCACTACAGTGATGCCTGGTAAAGAAGGAAGAGAAAGGACAAAGAACAAGGGTTAAGGGTCTTATAGATATGGAAAGATTTGGATTTTATTAGCATGTAATAGGAAGCCATTACACAGTTGCAAAGTAGGAAATGATATTAATTTGTGTGTGTTTTTAAAAGATAACTTTGGCTACTCGGTAGAAAGTAGTCAATGGAGACAAGAGTAGAATAGATAGATCAGAGAGGTCTTTACAAAATAGGAAAGAAATAATGGTCAAAATTAGTTTTTATTATGTTTCAGTGGACTTGGAGAGGAAGTGACTAAATTTATTTCTTTAATAAATTTATTAGGCTGGGCTTACAAAGACTTGCAAATAGATTGGATAAAGGGAATGAAGGAGGAAGAGGACTCAAGGATGAGTCAGGTTATTGGTTTGATTGCTGGGTAGATGGTGGAGCCATTAACTGATATCTGGAGGTTGAGAAATTAGTAAGTTTGTGTTGAGGTAGAATCAAGAGGTATATTTTGCACATGATAAACTTGAGATATATATTTACATCCAAAAAGAGAAATCAGCAATTATAGGTGTAAAGATATGAGTCATTAGCCATTTGATAATATTTAAATCAATGGAATTAGACTCTTGAGAGACATGTCTGAAGAATTCTAAAGACTTTAAAATTAATAATGTATTTTCATAACAGTAAAACAGAATGGTGTTATTATAAAATGAGTTATGCTGTAAGTTAATATTAGTTACTCATGTTATTCTTAGATAAAAATATGAATGGATTTACCATATATGTCACCAAACCAAAATGCACATACAGTCTCCTGACTGGAATTGATTGAGGCTTGGAAAGTCTTTATCAGAAGTCAATCAATCTTACATTTTTTTTTTTACATCATGTTTAAAACTACTGAAAACAGTTAAGATGAGCCATTGGCTATATTTAGGTTTGCTTTTTTTCTGCTTTTCTGAAGTTATTTTTTTTACTCTCTGTTAAGTTGTTGTATTGAGTAGCTGTGACTTTTGTCTAAGAAGGAATCACCATTCATGTTTGTGGGCATGCCTCAAAACGCTTGTTTGTTATTGTGTGGATATGAATACAAAGACAAGAACACATTATGAAGCCTCTACATTTTGAGGCAGCAGGAAAGTGCAGCATTTGATTAGAACAGTCTTGTCACACTTTGGATGATAGGAGATTACCAAAGAACTCATTTCAGAGGTGTAGAGGATGAGCAGAGTGAGGTGACCTTGAGAAAGGGGTTGTGGGAGGTCAAGTTTGTGGAGTTAGGGAAATCTGAAGAATCTTTTGTATGAGATGAGGGATAGAAGAAAAATTGAACTGAGAAAAGATTTTTGGAATGAAAAAAGAATCCCCTTCAAATGCATCTAATATCTTCAGGGTTATTGAAACCAGACTGGACTTCTGATGTCTTTCAAGGTCATTCATCACGGCTGATGGGCCAAACCACAAATGACAAACTTTTAAAAATGGAGTTAAAAAAGCTGTGTGCTTGAAAATAACACTAATGGAAACTCCTCTTGAGAGCGCTTAAGATGCTATGTATTCTGTAAAAGCTTAGAGTTAAGTGGTTTTGGCTGTAGAATCTCCATGGAGAATTAGTGACATTCTAGAGCCAAAGTCTCTTCAAATTACATCTGTGGAACTCCGACTCAAATCTCTGTCAACACATCTCCTCCTCCCACCCTCTCCTCAGTTTCTTGAAGAACATGAAGTCATTCCTTTTGGACCCTGGGGGCAATCCTACTATGGAATTATTCTAGAAAACATTAAACATATGTATAGGTATAGACCTATCTTGTGTGGAAAATATTTTTAGCTTAAGTGATATTGACGTCCTATAGCATCTCATACAATGTATTTCTAGGATCATCTGTGAGGATTATGAGAAGAAAAACAAAGCTAAGATAAAATTTCATAAGCACTCTTTATTTTTTAAGTTAAAATGCATTGAGTATTTTCTGTTTGACAAAAAAACTGATACTTCTTAGCAACTTTTTAATCTGTGAATTTATTTGCATGTATCTTATTTGATGGTGTGAGATACAGGTGATATATACCAATGATGGAAGTTGAAAAAACAATATCTTGTTTGGATTAAGTTATTGATTACTTGAGTACATTCTAATTCTGATAGTAAAGCTCAATGGATTTTTCAAAAAGCTAAATCTACAATTCCAGCCTCCCTCCAAGCTTAACAGTTCTAGAACCCTTTGCTTTTATATGTAGTTTATCAGTTTTAAAGCATATTGCTATTTAGCCTTCACAATCTCTATAAGGTATTTAAATATTTAGTTTATAAATATTTTTTATAATAGAGGCTTACCGATCAGAATTTTCTACCTTCTCTTTAGTCAATTGTCTTTATCCCTTGAAATTAAACTCAAAATTAGAGAATAACAAATTTATAGTTATGACAGTTTAGGTTCATCTTAGGTACCTTAAGACTGTTTAATGTCAGCTGGCATCTTTATTATGGACTAGAGACTCAATGCACAAAATTCATGCAAGAATAGGCCTTCCTTGCCCTGGCTGCTGGCACTGGCTTCCCTCCAACCACTGGCAGGCACCTGGGACCCACGCTTCCCTCACAGTCCAAGCTGCATCCAGAGGTCATCTGAAAGGATATCCAAGAGGATGTCCAGTCTAATTAGCATATTACACTTTTATTATTATAGGTGCTTTAGTCATTTGACTAAGAACAATCCTACATATACTGAGTGGCCAGATTATTATGATCTCTGAATGCATAATAATCTGGCCACTCAGTGTATATCCTATATAATAAGAGGCTAATTTGTTTGACCATCCATGTCCCCTCTCTCTGGCCAGACCTCAAGCATGCATGAAATAATGCACCAGACCTGTATATATATATATATATATATATATATGTATATATGTATATGTACACACACACACACACACACACACACACACACACACACACACATATATATATATATATACACTGAGTGGCCAGATTATTATGCTTTTAGACATCATAATAATCTGGCCACTCAGTGTAATAAAAAGATTTGCAAATCAACTGAATGGCAGACCAACTGGTCGCTATGATGTTCACTGACCACCAGGGGGCAGACTCTCAATGCAGGAGCTGCCCCCAGCCTGCAGGCCCCATCACCCTGCCAGCCAACCTCTTGGTCCCTTCCCCCAAAGGGCAGGCTCCAATTGCCTGATGGGGAACAGGGAACCAGGGATAGGCGGGGCCAAGCCAAGGCCGCTGCCCCACTAGTCACTCCACACACAGCGGGTGACTGGTGGGGGGTGTGAGGTGGGGCGGGTGAATGGGGGCAGGGGAGGGAGGGCCAATCTCTTAGTGGTCCCCCCGCCTCCCCCCAGCAGGCTCCTATCGCCCAATGGCAAACAGGGAACCAGGGGTGGGTGGCCGTGGGGGCAGGCCACTACTGGCAACCAGGGAAGATGGCCCTAATCGCAGGCCAGGCCTAGAGACCATACCTGTGCATGAATTTCGTGCTCTGGGCCTCTAGTATTTGATAAAGACCAGATCATTTTACAATGCTTGTGGGATTTCCTTATGAAATAATATGTATGTTTGGGGGGGGGGAAATTCCTATTTCTTTATACCTTTTCTCACTCCACAATGGGTCCTTAGGTGATGTTAGCCCAATCTGATTTAAATGAGTATGTGAGATTGAAAGTCTTCACTATGCAGAGTGTTGGAACATTAACAAGCCCGGTAGCCTAACAGGCTAACAAGTAAAGTAGATTTGGGTTTAACCTGAATTAGTGTGCTTGCCTTTTGACATGACACACAGTTCTTTTTTTTTTTTTTTAATATATTTTATTGATAGTTAGAAACATCGATGAGAGAGAGTCATTGATCAGCTGCCTCTTGCACACCCCCTACCGGGGATGTGCCCGCAACCAAGGTACATGCCCTTGACCGGAATCGAACCCGGGACCCTTCAGTCCCCAAGCCGACGCTCTATCCACTGAGCCAAACCGGTCTCTGCTACACACAGTTCTTTATTGCCAGGGTGTATTCATCCAATGGCTGGAGAAAAGATATCCAAAACCGAGCTTGGGGTTTGGCACTTTAACTTCCATCATTTTGCAAGTCACATATCTTTGTGTTTTCATTTTTCTTAAAAAGCTGTTAATTAAACTTAAATGCATAGCTTAATACTTTTTCATTATAATTTTTCATGTTTTTTTTGGGGGGGGGAGTGAGGGAGAAACCAGTGAAATAATTTAAATATGACATTTACTTGTTTCTTTTTCTTGGAATTCAAGTGGAGAAGTAGCAATGTGAGTTCAGTCAAACCTCAATTTTTTTCATAAAGCTTCAACTTGTGTTCTTTTCCATTTGGAATGCAACAGCCAAAGACTATAAACAGGAAGCAGCCTGGAAGATATCACCTGGACAGCTATGAGCAATCAGCGCGACGTCTACGTCCTGCAGAATCGGAGGATATTGCAATAAAGGTTGTCCTATTTCCTGGATTCTTACGCGAAAAGAAACATTAACGTTATGGTGACGTTCGGCAAATGTGTCCTGAGACATGTTGTTAAAGTCTCTTTAGAATCACTGATCTTAAAACATTAAAAAAAAAAAAATATTCTGATGAGTTTAGAATTCTCAGTCCTTCCTGACCTCCCAGCCAGTTTTGCCTCAGCAGTATGTTTTTAAGAGCGTGAGAACAAGCCTTTCTTCTGAATCAGCATGAGATGTTAGTATCCAACATCATTCCCTTCATATGCTTATGTACCAACTAAGTTGATTTATAGAGAACACCAGTATTATAAATCCAGTTCTTAAGGAAATAAATGAGATAGTAAGTATCTGCAACCAGGAAAAGTTTAGACCAGTGCTGCATGCATTCCCCAGTTTCCCAATAATGATCTAATTTTAAACCCAGCTGTGGTGGGTACTCTCCCCAGCCACATATGCTTTGATAGGACAGGCTACCAGAGTAACACAGGCTGAGGGCTGCTAGGTTGGATCAGCCCTAGAGAGGGGTCAGTGCTGAGTAGGGACTAGAATAGATGCTTGCAGCAGTCAAAGCCTCTGGACTTTGGAGCCACCAGAGTCCAGGAAACCAGGCCTTTTAGAAAACCAGCTGCTTTGGCTGCTCCAGATTATCCAACTCCATGTGCTGCCCAGCCAATCAGAGAGCGAGGGAGGCTCAGTGGAGTGTACGGTAGAGCCAAAGCCTACATTTCATTCTTCCCTCATTCCTTATTGCCTGGCACAATACCTGTCCTCCAATAAGCACTTAACAAAATTTGAATAAGCCTATGAGAGCCCTACCTCTCATGGGTGACTTTGGGGAAAATTACTTTGCCTCTCTGAGCCATGGTTTGTTCATCTGTACCTGTTTGGTGACTCTTAACCTTGGCTGTATGTTAGACTATCCTAGAAAGCTTTATATATATATATATATTACACATGTATACCATTTAAAAATAAGTCTAGTAGTTTTATATGAAATTATAATGTGTAAGTAGGGTGTGAACTAAAAGGTTATGAAATTAAGTAATGAGAGATAAGAAAGGATCCTCTATGCTGCTAAGTTTCAACTATGCTGAGATAAACAAGTCCCTTAGTGAATAAGGAAATAGGGTTAGTTTTTTTTTTTAATTGACATTTTCTATTCAAGATAGTAAGAATCTAAAAATATGTCTTTTCTGTGTGCCTTTTAAATTTGTTTTTATTTTGAGTGTAAAAACAGGAGGCCATTATTTCCCCCCCAAAATCAAGACTTTCTTCACCAATAAATAAATAAATAAATAAATAAATAATAAAAACAAAAACAAAAAAAAAATCTCAAAAAACCCTTTTTAAATGGCCTAGAGTCTGCTATGCCTCTGAATGGCCAGTACAGTTTCAAGCCCATCTTCAAGCCCTAATTAATTGTTTATGTGTGACAATAACTCCCAAATTGGTAATAGCTTGTCTTCTTGAAATATTTTTATTGTGAAATATAACAGAAAAATATTTTTATTGTGAAATAAAACATATCTGTACCATTAAATGAGAAAGCAAACAGCTATGCAGCCACAACCAGGTAAAGAATGTCAGCTCCCTCTGAAGGTCCTCAACACACACATTGCTGCACTCATCTCTCTCCCCTTTCCTCCCACCACTGTGGCACCAGATGTCATGTGCTCAATATATGCACTTAAACACACTCATGCCTTGTAAAATAGGTAGTGTTGTCATGAGCATCTCGTGCTTTCAATTTCCTGAAATGGTTTAGGACCGTGTGCCCCTCCTACCTGCACTATTGTGCTCCGCAGCAGGCATTGCTGTGCTTTGCTTATTGCCTAGTGATGAACACTGACTTTGCCTCCATCTTCCCTCCATCATAAACCATTCTATGATGATCATTTCTGCACCTGTTCTTTCGTGAGCCTTTGCAAAGGTTTATGGGTTAGCTGCACTCCCTCCTTCCTTGGAGATTCAGGGATCTGTTTTCTAGTTCATCTTTTTACCTTATTTTGGTGCACGCATGCATGTGATTTAAACTTCCAAGTACGCAGTCTATCTCCTATCCCAGTCCAGAAATCCCTTAAGTCTACTTCCACAGCTGTACCTGTGCTCACATTCGGCCACATCCTGGGGCTGATGCTCCTCTGAAATCTTAAACCTTTGAGTTTCAAGTCAGTCAGTCACATCAGATCCTGCCCTCAGGCTCTCTCAGGCCTTCCCCTTCACTGTTACTGTTTTTAAACCTCATTGCAACCTCCAGTAACTTGAGCCCCTTTCTTTTCTCCCAGTCCTTCAGCACCTTTCTGTAAGCCATCCCAACCTCAGGCCTTCTCCACTCCTTTAAGCAGGCTGCTGAGCACTATGGAGAAGAGGGTCCAAGTTGGCCTAACCACAGATTCATTATCTCCAACCTCAGCTGATGCTCAGTAGTTCTTGGCAATTCTTTAGCATGCCTCTCATCAGCATTATTTCCCATAATTTACAGTAGCTCTGGAATGGTCACCACTCTCTTCCCCTCTCCTGTCTTTCCTTTTGCACCCTCTTTCTGCAGATAACCTTCACTCCCAAGTCACTGGATGCATAAAGGTTGTCATGTTGGGCCTCTAGTTCCATGCTAAGCCTCTTCCAAACCATCTATATCTGCACATCTTTTAGCCTCCTTGTTTATTCTCTAAGCAAAGAGAACCCTCAGCTTCCGAGTTTGTATCATTTCTTTGAACATTGATTGTCATTTAGGCAAAGTATCTGAAACCCCTGTCCCAGCCACCTTTATTATTCCCACAATATGTTTCATAGTTTTTGATTCTGCACCTATTCTTATTGTAGTTCTTACCTAGAAAGACCTTCATTCAAATTCAATGTCTTTTCTAAAACTAGTTAAAAGGCTTCCTCTTCTGCAAGTTTATTTTTTACCCATTTCAGACATGAGTGATTTTCTTTCTGAACTGCTGCTGCACTTACTGTCTGTTTGTCCCGTCTGCTCATTACTTAGCCCATAGTGTCTTATATTACACTTATGTCCATGATTTTTTAAATTGTCACCTGAGGATATGTTATTTACTTTTTTATTTATTTACTACTTATTTATAGACAGGGAAAGAGAGAGAGGGAGAGAAACATCTATGTAAGAGAAACATCGACCAGTCGCCTCCAATACACTCCCTGGCTGGTGTACAGGACAGTGCTCCAACCAACTGAGCCGCCCAGCCAGGACTACCCATTGTTTTTATACTCACCTGGTAATAAGATCATAGGGGTAGGAGGCTGCATTATATATTCTTTGTAGCCTACATCACTTCAGATAGAGTGTTGGCTCAGCAAATATTTGTAAAGTAATCAATAACTTAGTCCTTCCCTGCCACCAGCTTTCCAGGACTAATTTTATGCATATCTATGCAATAGATATTTTGTACATACTTGTAAATGCCACACATTTATCTTTTAATTTACTCCTTTCAACTGTCTATTCACCTTCTCAATCATTGGGTTCTGTCATACCTCTTTTGTTACCCATTATTATAACTATTAAAACTACTAAGACCATTTGAAGTCTGCTAAAAGAGGTAGATTGCCAAAATAAAATAATAACAAGAATAAAATAAAAAGATTTATACATAAACCCCCAAGCAATAGTGCCTTATTTCTGTGCTTTATTCGTCTGTTTTCTTTACTCTTTTTTTAAAATTATTATTGTTTAAAGTATTAAGTATAGTATCACATATGTCTCCTTTTTTCCCCATTGACCTTCCGCCAGCCACCCTCACCCCCTAGCACATGCCCTCACCCCTTAGTGTCTGTGACTATTGGTTATGCTCATATGCATGCATACACATCCTTTGGCTGATTTCTTCCCCCCGTCACCCTCCCAACCCCTATCTTTCTACTGAAGTTTGAGTCTGTTCAATGCTTCTCTGTCTCTGTACCTTTTTTGTTCATTTCAGTGAATAACAATGAATCCTTATAGTTCAAGAAACTCATTTATTAGAAAACTTTTCTCCTCAGATAACATTAAAAAGAAAGAAAGAACTACGAATTATTTCAGAGAGGAAGGAGGGAGGGAGGGAGGGGGAGAGAGAGAGAGAGAAAAAGAGAGAGAGAGAGAGAGAGAGAGAGAGAGAGAGAGAGAGAGAGAGAGAGAGAGAGAGAAATATCAATGATAACAGAGCATCACTGATCAATTGCCTCCTGCACAACCCTTACTAGGGATTCAGCTCACAACTGGGCATGTGCCCTTGACTGGAATTGAACCAGGCACTCTAAAGTCTGCAGGCCAAAGCTCCTGATCCAAACTGGTTGGGGCTGTAGTTATTTCTGTTCTTTAATTTGCATCACCAAGATTCTAGGAATTGCCTAGTAGTGAGAAAAAAAAAAAATGAAGAGTGCTACTTGGAAAATATTTGAGAGGATTGCTTTTTAAGACTGCTCATGTGAAAATGGCCCAGTAATCCCAAATTTTCTCATTCTTTACAATGTCATTAATTCAGAGAGCCTCCTTTGATGTCCATTCTTGTTTGTTTTTCACTTACAATTCTTAAATATTAATAACTCTGCATTAGAATTTCACCACTGTGTGTTCCATATTGTATTAAAAATCTGCCAGTGCTTTATAAAGAAAACTTATTTTAATTTGAATTATTTTTTAACTTCACACATTTACATAATTTTCTAATTTAGTTTTTGTATTCTTATTTTCTAGGTCACAAATGGGTACTTTTCATGGGGCAGTGGCTTAGCTACATTATCCAATATAAATATTCGAATTCCAACAGGTAAGCATAATTTGATTGTTAATTCTCACTGCTATGGATTTCCAAGATAATTGAGCTTAACAAAAAGATTTTTTAATTCATAAACATTATTTTCACCATGGAGCTCATGAGTCACTGTATCACTGTGGGAAAAACTGGAAATGATAAGACTTGCCTTATACTACTGAGTATAGATCTTTGGACAAGTTATTTACTGTACAGATTAACTGTGGTCAGTTCATTTGTTGATTTGACCCATTTAAATAATGGGGTTGTTGATTTTTCATTTAATTTGAGAAAGAATTTTTTTAAAAAAAGTTTAAACAAAAAATAAAAAAATTAAAAAATAAAAAATAAAATAAAAAAAAGTTTATGAGAAAATTATTATTTTTTTACCCCTAAGGAAGACTGATACAGATTTCAAGACATTCAAGGCTACAATACACAATAATTTGTATTTAAAACGTCTAGTTAGTTAAATAGAAATATTTTTTTTTACCTCATCTGATGGTCAGTACTTTGGGATTTTTCAATAATATGTGCAAATCAATATAAGAAATTGGAGAAGGCATGAACAGCCCAAATAACTCATCCCAGTGATCAATTTTAGTCAAAACTGCCTTTTTCTCCTGGATGATTTGAAATTTAAAGTTAAAACTAATCAATTATTTAGGCAATCATTTCAATGCTCTGTTCATCAATGTTAGCTATTCTTATAGCTTGGAAATATATAAATATATAAATCAAGACATATATGTTTTAATTGTTCTTCCCTTTTTCTTTTTCTTTTTTTATATATATATTTTATTGATTTTTTACAGAGAGGAAGGAAGAGAGATAGAGAGCCAGAAATGTCGATGAGAGAGAAACATCGACCAGCTGCCTCTTGCACACCCCCTACAGGGGATGTGCCTGCAACCAAGGTAAATGCCCTTGACCGGAATCGAACCCGGAACCTTTCAGTCTGCAGACCGACGCTCTACCACTGAGCCAAACTGGTTTCGGATGTTCTTCCCTTTTTCAAAAAACTTACATCTTAGAGAAAGTAGCTGTTAGAATTTCTTATTGCCGGAGACCAAAACTGAACCATTGATTGTGAAATGTTGACCTTTTCTAAATGTATTCTGGTCTTATTTTACAAAGAGAATTGCATTCTGTTATTATCCTTTGTTCATTTCTCTAGGTCAGTTAACCATGATTGTGGGCCAAGTGGGATGTGGGAAGTCCTCTCTTCTTCTTGCCATCCTAGGCGAGATGCAGGCACTGGAAGGAAAAGTTCACTGGAGCAAGTATGTGCATTTTAAATTAATGTCTATTGTTCTGTCACACAGCTGATGATCTAAGGGAAGAATTAAAGCAATAAACTCCCATGATAGGAGTTGGAGCACAGCTATTTATTTATTTATTTGTTTGTTTATTTAAATCTGTGGAAACCTTAAGTGTCATAAATTAAGAATTACAAAGCAATTTTATAGGTGTTTATAATAGTATGTTGCTGAGATAAACGTAAGATTAAGATTGTACAGAGATTTTAAAAATTAAATGGATAACAAATAATTTAAAAATTCAGCGTGCAATAAAAGAAGGTATGGAAAACTTGCATTATGTATAAAGTTTAAATGCAAACAAAGCCTTAATGGTTCAATGATCAGAGAAGAAATATGAAATAATATTTTCCAGAATCTTCATAAGGGGCTGAGAAATCAGTCACTTCTCTTCATGCTCCATTTAAATGAGACACTAGAAGTACCTAGAGATATAAATAGATCAGACTAGCATGTTGCGTAGGGAATCATATGAAGAAGGAAATATATAGGATGGTGCTTCTTCTGTATAATTGAATGGATGGCTTGTTGTCTTCAAAGCACATTGCAGTAATGAAGTGCCTCAGAACCATAGTATTATCTACCTACTCGACTCCCCATAAACAATTATGAACAAATTGCTTACAGCTTATCTAAGAAGTTGGATCGTTGACCAGTTCTAAATCAGGTATAACTTTGGGGGCATTAGGTAATGTCTGGAGATGTTTTTGGCTGTCACAAAGGGAAATTAGGATGCTATTGTCTAGTTAGTAGTGGCCAGGGATGCTGCCAAACAACCTACAATGCAAAGGACAACCCCCATTCCCACCCCCCAAGAGAAATTATCTGGCCCCAAATGTCAGTTGTGCTAAGATGAGAAACCTTGCTCTATACCTACAGATGTTCTTTAATTTCATTTTGTGCCCACCATTCTGCATTCTATGTGGCTTAGTCTGCAGTTCACATACACAGACATCTCTCAAGAATAAGTAAAGACTATTTAAGGGCATTTTGAGGATAGATTCTATTTTCAACTCCAATTAAGAGAAGGAAATGTTTGGATGTGAAATTTGAACTGGAAACAATAGGACTCATAAATCCTATTTTTGGTATTATTGGCAAAAGGAGGCTGAGAAATGTTGAGTGTACATTTTATTTCTGTTGGACACATTTAACAGATAGTACAAATGAAACAGTTTTGTGAATATTCAGCAGAGAGCTTGGCAAATAATGGCTACCTAGAGTCTGCTTCATGACAAGTTCCTGTCGATCACCAAGGCCAGACACCAGGCAGTGCTTGCCCTGCCACCATCACCATCCATCTTGCATGACTATAGGTTTTGGGAGGCAGACCTTCCTGGATTAAGTTATATTGTGTGATGTGTACAGTCATAATCAAGTTACTTGGGTTTTATTTTTACCTTGTTTCACTGTCATTGAAACAGAGAGAAAGGATGAGAGATGGTGACAGAAAAAAAACTTGAGATTCTATTTTCATACCTCTGGGATGTTCTCCTTATCTAGTCCTCTCCAGTGTTATAAAAGATTCCAGCTCTACTTGGGCCAAATTGACTCCCAATGTCATCATTAAGAATTATTGTAATTTTTTAATGGATAAATAAATGGTAGGGGAATTAGGAAAGTATTTTACATAACCCAATTATTTACTTTCTGCATTCCTAACTAAGATATCCTATCTCATTTTATAAAGGTTGTGAATTATTATATTTAAAATTACATAGTCTAATAAATATTGAAAAAGAGATAAAAATATCAAAAGAAAAATAAGGCTGAAGTAAAAATCTGAGAAATTAATAGCTAGAAATGCATGCACCAGAGTCCATTATAAAATATGGGCCTCAAATTCCACTCTGAGCTTCATGAAAGCTAGGCCAAGGGAGAATAACAAATAAAAACATATATTTACTCAATAGAGGTTAAGATTTTTTTGGAAAGAAATCTCTTCCATGGATTCTAATTTTAAAAGCTAATAAGAGGTTATATCTTAGAGAAAGAGCTTATATGGTGAAGGTGTAAGAAAGGATTTAAGATAATTCTAAGTATTTATATAATTTACATAATTTACAAATCATCTTTTTATGAATACTTAATAGACAATAATCTCATCTCTTAATGGCAGAAGGACAAACATTTTCTTTAAAACATGTTTGTGTTGGCTCAGATACACACACAACTTAGAAACTAAACCTTTAAAAGTTTTGATAAGCTAACACTAGTTCTATTTTTCTTTAATTACAAAAAGTACTTAATTTTCCTCCATGGTATCTTTAATAGCTGATAAAAGATAATTTTAATCAGGAATATTCAGAGAATACTGACCTTTTTTTAAAGAGTTATTTGTAATTACTCTTCATTTTAGAAAAAAAAAGCTATTGTGACATTATGTATAGTCAAAGGCATTGCAGCAGACTATATTTTTGATGTTTTTCAAAGCTCAAAAAATAAAAAACCAAAACGATAAGCTAAATGCTATGGTAAGGCACCCAATGCATTGCTGTCATAGTTGCATCATTGCTTGTATCTCTGGTTGTATGAATTAAATGCATCCTCATAGAATGGCCTGAGCAAAGAGCAATAAAGTACTCTGTCCTCTGGCAAAGCTAAATATTTACTCTGAGCAGGAAAGAAGGTACTGCTGCTCATACATGACATGCGTACATGGGTAGAACCTGGTACACAGCAAAGACATCTGTAGGTGTTTCCGTGGAATTTGATACCTTTGACCTAGTCTGACATCTTGTAGTTCCAGAAGAGAAAGGTGAAAGAGAGGAAGAAGTGACTGTCAGAATGACTTGGTTCTTACTCCTATATCGCGGTGTGCTCTTTGTTCGTTTCAAAGCAAATGTTCTGACTGCCAGAAGTTGTCCTTTCCTAAAAGTCATGATAAACAATGGTTTTTTACCTGTCTCTTAGGAGCTAGAACTCAAGCTTTACCTGATGGATGATTCCAATGAGAGAGTCCAAAATGTATAATAGTGGTGCTAATCATGTGAAGCAGAACCATCATTTATCTCTGCTTTCCCTTTCTTTTCTCCTTCTACTCGCCATGCCATGGGCCAGCCTATGATCAGGCCCCATCTGTCTTGATGTTCCATCTTCTTATGTCTTCCTTAATCAGCTTTGTCATCATGGCTCAGTGATTCCAAGACTGGTGAATTGAAGAGTTACTCCGTTTGATGGGACTTTACCTGGCAGGAGGAAATAATAACACATGGAGTCAGCTTTTTTGGATCAGATAGCATTCTTGTGTCCATTTCTGGCTCTCCTTCTTCCAAACACTGTTTCTATTTTAGACTTGTAAAAGTCACTATTTCCATTTCATAAAGGTATCAAGCACGATACTTGGACGTGGCTAGAACACCAGGTTTAACTTGTACTCTTGAAGAAAATGCACGCACATTCTGCATGCAGAAGTGAAATCGTATGCCACTTTTCCAGAAGAGGATTTTCCATCTGACCTCTGCTTTCTCTTGTTGCCTTCAGTGATGGTAACTGCCACACTGAATGGTGGAAGACGAGCCTGGATGTGTACCCAATGGTGTTCATATAATCAAATATGAGCTGATGTTGGAATTAATAGCTAACTCTAGTTATTTATTTTGGAAGATAAAAAAATAATCTTCCACAACTGAATTTGATTAAACTTGTTGCTATGAGAAAGAGTGAGTATAGGTGATCTCTAGAAGTTAAGCACTATTTCATTATTCCTGGAAAATGTTAGTGAAAGAACAGGGTAATTTTTATTTGTTTTTGTGAGATGACTACCAGCAAATGGATATATATCTACTTTTCTTTCTTCCTCTGAAACTAGTATATGATATTTAACTTTTACACATAAAGGAAAATATACATAAATCCTGCAAGGGGAAGTCTTCAGAAATGAAAATCCACTATATGCTGCCTTGTCTAATTCAGGACACTATTACATTAATTAACCCTTCTTTCTTATGTCTTTAATTTCTTGCTATTTCATTATGTTCCATTTTTTAAAAAAGGTCTTGCTGATCTCTCAAATAATGGGCATTTCTCTTTTTTAAGAGAGAAATCTGCCCATACTTAACCTCCTCACTGTCCTTTTACTCAGTGCATTGCAGTCTGGCTGAGAAGTTCTCACCAAGGCCTGCCTAAGTGCTTTGTTCTCAATCCTACTTAACTTCTCCATAGCTTTTGAAACTGTTCACCACTGATCACTCCTTGAAACCAATTGGTGTCTTGATTTTCATGACAGTTTGATTTATTCATTTATTAAAAATATGTATGGCACACCTATAACATGCAAATCATTGTATTAGTTGTTGGAGGTAAATAACTGAACAAGGGAAGCCAGTCTCTATTTTCATAAAGTTTACTCTTTGCCAGCAAAGGCCGTCCTATATAATAAAAGCCTAGGTGGCATCACACGATGTCATTACAAGATGGCCACCGCAAGATGGCGGACAGGGAGGGCAGTTGGGGGCGAACACGTCAGCAGGAGAAGGCAGTTGGGAGTGATCAGGCCGGCAGGGGAGAGATTAGGCATAGATCAGGCTGGCAGGAGAGCAGTTAGGGGACAATCAGGCTGGCAGGCAGAAGTGGTTAGGGGCAATCAAGCAGGGAGGTAGGCGAGTGGTTAGGAGCCAGCAGTCCTGGATTATGAGATGGATGTCCCTGTTGGGCCTAAACTGGCAGTCGGATATCCCCCAAGGGGTCCCAGATTGGAGAGGGTGCAGGCCAGGCTGAGGGGTCCCAGATTGGAGAGGGTGCACTGGGCCTCTAGTAAGGAAATAAGAAAATACTTTCATAATTAAATATTTGGTTTAGTTTTTATGAATGCCAAGAAAAATATGTGCATGGTTTTGTAAGAAAATATAATAGGAGGATGAATAAATGAATGATACTTGAACTTATATTTTAAGGATAAGCCAAAATTAATGTGTCAAAAATCCAGGAACTGCAATAGAAATGAAGGTGAAAGATGGGAAAAACATTCTACTTCTTCAATTTTTCTGCAGTCTACTATAGGATCCTCTTCATTTCTTAGCTCTTAAATTATTTTCTTGACTTCGGATACCTTGAAATATGAATAATATACCATTTCTGACCAAGATCATTCTTTTGAAGACTGAACAGCAGCTCCAAAAACTCTTATGTAAGCTGCAAATTCAACACATCCAAAGCAAGCTCATATATCTCATATCTCCAAAACATGCTTCTCCTGCACCTTGATAGGAGTGTGTCTCCACCTCTGAAATTGGTTGGTGGGCACCGAAGACAGAATTCAAAGATTCAACCTAAAACTCTTTTTTCTCTCTTTATTGCCTGCAAAATGCAACCAATCACTTTTCGTATGTCTGTCCTTAACATTTCTATGTGTGTTTTAATATTTTTAGTTTAAGTAGTTATCATTTATGTGAACTACTTACTCTAATATAACCCTGTCAACTTTCTTCACACCATGGCAAGATTTACCTTTTTGAGATACAAATCTGATTATTTCTGTGTTATAATTTATTTTATTATATAGAAAAAAAATAACATTCTAGAGACCTTTGCATACCATCAGGATCTTTCATGATCTGGAACCAGATTAACTTTTTAAACTCGTATCTTGCTATACTACTCACGTTCACCAATTTGCTCCAGTAACTCTGAACTGCAAGTAGTTCTCAAATGTGCATACCGTGTATATAATACTTTGCCCCAGATTTGTGGCCTTATGGTAGCTAATTAGGAATTTAAATAGATTAAATTTGAAATTTTAAAGGTAAAGAAGCCTCAGAATATTGAATCCCTATGCAGACTAGGAAACTATTTTAGAGAAATTACCTAAATTTATACAACTAGTTGGAGCTGGAACCCAAGTCATTGTATGAATCCAAATTTTGTATAAAAAGAATGATGGTATGTATCTTTTGGAAGCTTACTAAGTAGTTATTTTCTAACCAATTAAGACATTAAAAAATCATTTATCTTATTTGTCTTTGAAACTAATATAAAAAAAAACATTTGGGAAATGTAGCTGTTTAATGTGTCCAATGTTTATTTGATCTTTTACTTGATATGTGCAGTCATTCTGTATTTATATTTCATAATTAATGAACATTGTTTGCCATACTTGCAGTGTAAATGAATCTGAACCTTCTTTTGAAGCAACCAGAAGGTATTATTTCTATTTTAATCTGCATTTAATAAGAATAACTTTCTTCCTCAGACTTTACTTGATAATCTCTTGCTCCTATTCATTTTGTTCATTCTGATGATATATAAAGTTATTTATTAAAATGTGCTATAAGGTTCCAATAGCAGTGGTTCCCAACATTTGCAGGCTGCTGAAAGAATTAATTTGCCAAAAAGGTCCATTGTGACCACTGTTTTCCTTCAGTGAGTCACATATGTCTCAACTTTGGCTGAAATTCAATCTGTTCTTAGCAAACTGGGTTTGGGATTTCATAAAATGACAAGGGGGGTTAGGGGGAGATAAAAGAGAGTAAAGGGGGAGTGATAAATTATGACATAAGGAGACTTGACTTTAGGTGCTAAACACACAATGCACTATACAGATGATGTATTTAGAATTGTACATCTGAAACCTGTATAATTTTATTAACCAATGTCACCCCACTTCATTCAGTAGAAATGCAAGAACGAATACGCATATTGTTTATGAGTTAAATAGTCATGGAATCTGTGAATAAGGTAGAGATGGGGAGCCAAGTGCTTCAGGTATTTAAAAAAGAAAAACATCACTTAGAGGACTTGAGGGAAGGGGAAGCAGACATGTCAGTAGTTGGGAACCACTGCTTTGCAGCACATATGGTTATCTAAAAGACCATTAGCATATGTATGTCTTCTAAACTCCTAGACCTGTTTCCGGATAATCTGTGAGCATTTCCAACTACTCTTTTTCATAACCTTACTCTCTTTTAACCTTAATTCCTTTATTACTACATACAGACCATGAACTAACTGTGGACCAGTGACCCTTTTCCTGCCCCAATCCCATCATCTTCTTTATCTTCAACTCACATGCATTTTCCTAATTATTGCAAATTAAATCCTGAGATATAGATTTACTAGAATTTGCAAGCCAAAAATAAGGGTGGGGGTGGGGGAGAGAAGGGATGAGAGGGTTATCATTTTTAAAAAAATAAACTATTTCAGTATGTATTGAAATACATAGTTTTTAGGTATATGTGTATTTCAATATTGAAATGGACTCCTCAAAATAGTATTCTTTGCTTTGAAATATGTGTTATCTATTGCCTTTAATATGTTAATGTGATTAAGCCACAAACACATACTATTGTATATATAATTATAGTATCAATTCACATTTTAAGGTCTACATATAAAATGTATGGTTATATAAAGTGCTTTTAATTCAAATTAAAATATCTGTGGCTGTGAGAAAGTGAACTGTTATTTATCTTTATTTTAAAAACTATACTCATTTTAGAAAAGAAATTTTTAATTAATAATTTCTACTTTAAAACACTCTTTTATCATCGCAAAATCAAATTTCACACATTGTGTGACATTTTGATAAAATTCTGATCCCTTGAATTCAAGTGGAATCTTTAACCATTCATTAATCAAGTTGGTGGTTATTTAAATGTTCTCTTTTAGGAGTTTTCCATTTCTGTGTTTGCAATATTTTATTGGCTTTTATTTCACTTAATTACACTAAAATACACATACAGCATAGCACCCTTGCATAATTTTGTTGTATTGTTTTTCCCCATTTTCCAGTAGGAGCAGGTATTCTGTGGCTTATGCAGCTCAAAAGCCTTGGTTATTAAATGCAACAGTAGAAGAAAATATTACCTTTGGAAGTCCTTTCATCAAACAGAGGTAATTTTGAATGTATAAAATCTAGAACTAAAATGAGCAACTATTTCGAACCCTTATATTTGGTCACAGTGTCTGGAATCTTTACATGGGGAGTTCCTTTCCTCTCTGCTTGACCTCCTTCCAACTGCATCACCAGGTCTTTTTAAAAAATTTATTTTTATTTTATTGATTTTAGAGAGGAAGGGAGAGAGAGAGAGAAACATCAATGATGAGAGAGAATCATTGATCAGCTACCTCCTGCATGCCCCACACTGATGATTGAGCCCACAATCCAGGCATATGCCCCGACTAGGAATCAAACTGTGATCTCAACCACTGAGAAACACTGGCTAGGCATCACCAAATCTTATGATTCAACTCTTTTAAGAGAAGCCTCATTGGAAGTTTCAGGCCATTATGTACATTTACTGAGAACAGTTTGTACACCAAAATTAAACAGCCGAAAATGCAGTGTGTATATATGTACGGTGGGGATGGGTGGTGGTGGTGAGGTTATTGATAAGCAAAAGGAAAAACCCAACTAAACAACAAAAAGAATGTTAACTTTGGAAAAAAGAGGGAGACTGTAGGATCTTTTAATATCACTGGAGTGTTCAGAGCTATGATCTTTTCCTTAAGCCACTCTCACAAGGGTGAGTCTTAAGACCCCAAAACTGGGTCTTGAAAGTTAAGGAGAATTAGGTAGGGGAGAAGCATGAGGAAGGGGGCAGGAAGAGGAAATAGATTGTGTGGGATGAAGAACCCAAATGGCATGAGGTCTGTTTGGGGCCTGGGAACAGACCAGACAGAAAGGGATTAGGGGACAGTGGGAAATTAGATTGTAAAGAAGTGGTAGGCAAGGTAGTGGTAGGCCCTGAAATACAATTGGATGTAATTGTGTGCATTCTGAGAAGGCACAGCACGTTTTAGAAAGGTAAATAATAAGGTGAATGCAATATTAATCTGGCAGTGTAATGACAGATATATGGATGAATCTGAATTAAGAGCAATGGAACATTTAGAAGATTGTTAGAATAATTACCCAGGCATGTATTATAGTATTTGTTGCCTGCATTTGGGGGTGACTAGAAAAGTGGAAAAAAGAGGTGGTTGACAGAAAACCATTCTAGAAAAAGAATGGACAGATAAGAGCAGGGAGAAGAAGAGGGGAGAATCAAGAATCACTTGGATATTTTAAGACTAGGTGATTGAGAAAATGAAACCATTGATATTTTTTCCAACACTTTCAAACTCTCTGATTCCTTATACTTCCAATCCATTCGATCTCCAGTCCCAGCCTTAGATAAATTTGAATACTGTCAGTCTTCTTCATCTGTTTGCTCTTCCTTCAGCATGCATGGTTACTATGCACAGACACCCACCCAAAACCTATGATTTAGTCCTCGTGAGCCTCCTGTTGTCTGTCACATGCACTGTACACTCATCTACCTTTGTACAGTTTTTTAAGCTTCCTTTCTCTCATATCTTGACAAATTATGACTCATCTTGCTGGATATTATTTACACTTTGCTTCCTCTGCAAAGATGTCACTAACTTCTCAGAATGGTGAGTCATTTCCTCCTATGTATTCTAGGAGCACCTAACAAGGTACGTTTTTGTTATATGTTTCTGTATCAGTCTTGTTCTCCACTTACTAGCTCTGTAAGCATGAGAACCAATGCCTGTTTATCTCTGTATCCACAAACTTAGAGTAGAGGCTAATGTTCCCAATTGCCCAATGAGTGGCCCATTTCAGCTTTCAAGACATTGAACTTGGGACTTAATTTATGGGCAGTGTTCTAAAAATTCAACATCATTTCTCCTAAAGGTATAAAGCCGTCACAGATGCCTGTTCTCTTCAGCCAGACATTGACTTATTACCATTTGGAGACCAGACTGAAATTGGAGAGAGGGTGAGCTATGTCTAGTTTGATTAAATTATGAAGGAAAAAAAAATCTAGAAAAGTCTTTTGGTTTCCTTTAATCTTTCATGGAGCATAATAAAATCTGAGAGGTTAAAATGTGTATGTTGCCCTAGCAACAAGTTCCAGAAACAGGAATACAGGAGCTCTTTGACGCCACTCTCTCTTAAGCATTTGTTGAGTAACCACCGTATTCTTAATATTGTGCTGGCCTCTTGAAAGTTCACAAGGAAAGTTCCTGCCTTTGATCAAATGTATTTTTACTTTCTTGAGAAGTTTACTTTGAATTGATTTGGAAACTGAGATTGCTTTCGACAACTTCTTCTACTCTTGTCAACATTGATTTATTCTTGTTAAAGTGTTCTTTTTTTTTTTATTGTGTGTAAACATGTTTTTCATTGATGTTTTACTATTCTGACCAACTGAAAAATATTTATACCTTTATGTAATCTTTATAACAATGTTTGGCTAAAATTGTTATAGGCATCAGGTATTGTGCAAAAGATTTTATATGCTACCTGCATATTGAAGCTGAGCAAACGAAGGCTGAGAGAGGTTAAAGAGCTTGCCCAATCACAGAGTCAGGGTGCAGCTGGAGTTAGTCTGACTCTGTAGTCTGCATTATCTTTTTTTAATAAAGAAGTCAAGTTTATTTGTTCATTTCTTGCATTTGAAGTATTGCTCAATGGCATCCTTGGCCTGAGACTCTTTGCCATAGTCCTCAACGACGACACAACTGACACCAACCACCTTACAGGGTCTTCCATCTTTGTGGATGTTGCAGAGGTCTTTCCATTATCCTAGTTGCTTGTTGCTGTCAACCTTAACTAGGTCGATTTGGTGTTCAGCACAAACCACCTCCACAAACTTGGCATTCTTAGGTTCATCACAGTTAGATGCAAGCACACAAAGGTGGGCTTGGCACTCGTCTCAGGCTGTGCCAGCCTTGCAGTGAATTCTGTTTGCTAGGCCATCCTGAATAAAGGTGGTCTTCAGCACCCCTTATAAAGCAATATTAATACCCATTACTCTTAAGGCAGCAATACCTTCCTCAACCATGGTAATGGGTTATGGATGAAGCCATATATTGAACACACCAAGTCCTCTCCCTCCATGCAACTCTGCAGTGGCAGGGAAAGAGCTATAGTCTGCATTCTTAATGAGTATTTATTGCACCATAGTTTAGTATTTAAGAGCATGAACTTAACTTCTCAGAGCCTTAGTTTTTATGTTTGTAAAGTGAGAATAATCTACACGAATAAAAGAGAGAGATGCAAATTGACCATACTTCGTGACACCCACCAGCCAATCAGGAGTGAGTATGCAAATTAACCCAACAAAGATGGCAGATTAATTTGCATATACAGGTGCCAAGCAGCCAGGGGCGGATGCTTGCGTCATTGCCATGGTAACAATGCAGGCATTCAGCCCTGCCCCAGCAGCTCTGGGCCTCTGGGCAGCATAGGAAGGCAGAAAGGCGGCTCTGGCTAGAGCAAAGGCAGTGCTGGCACCCAGGAGAAGGAAGACCCATTCTTGCATGAATCTTCGTGAATCGGGTCTCTAGTCCTACATATTGGAATCACTGTGAGGAATAAAAGAAGTAAGGAATGTAAAGCCAGTCACACAAGTCTGACATGTACTAAGAGCTCAATAAATATATCAGGCCTTCAAATAACAACATTTTGTCATTTTGTTCAGAATCATTTCATTCAACATCATTTTGTTGTTCATCATTGTTTGTTATAACATTGAGATGCTTTTGTTTTTGTTTTTAATATATTTTTATTGATTTCAGAGAGGAAGGGAGAGGGAGATAGAAACATCAATGATGAGAATCATGGATTGGCTGCCTCCTGCACGCCCCCTACTGGGGATCAAGCTCACAACCCACGCATGTGCCCTTGACCGAAATCGAACCCAGAACCCTTCAGTCCATAGGCCAACGCTCTATCCATTGAGCCAAACTGGCTAGGGCCATTGAGATGCTTTTGGAACTTAACTCTTGTTTATATAAATTAGCCTGTCATTTTGCCATGGTTCCAAGAACCTATGGACTATGTTAAGTGAGGATTTATTGTACTAGGTTTTAAAAATGTTATAATCAACATTTGACTAGAAAAGCATATTGCTGCATAGTTCTGTTGAATAAAACTCATAATATCAAACTTACTGGTAAGAGGTATATGTTAAGTACACTACAGACACAATTCACAAAATGAGAAAAAAAAAAAAGGAATTGTTTGTGGTCTTTAGCACTCACCAGTGTTTTGGTTAATAACACTTTTGTACAGGAGAGCTCTCTATCGGAATGAAAGGGGGCTTACTATTATCAGTCAGGAATTACCTTAATATAATTCAGGCATTGACCACTAGATAGTTTTCATTTTATCTCATCAATGTTATCACAATTTAATTAGTAAATTACATTATTTTAAGAGTTTTTTTTATTATTCTTAAAACGGAATTTTTAACCAGCGGATCATTTACTAGTGGAAAGGTAGATATTTATGGATATTTCTTCTCTAGGGCATCAACCTGAGTGGGGGTCAGAGGCAAAGAATCTGTGTGGCACGAGCCCTCTATCAGAATACCAACATTGTCTTCTTGGTGAGAATATGGCTTTGACTTATATTTCTATTCATTGTTTCCCTCTGAAAATGAGTCTTTAAAGGACAAGGCAAATAATCTAAGAAAAGATGATTTAACTTGTGAAATCATAGAAAATGTAGGAGAAACAAATCCTCACAGTATAAATCAGATTAACATGTAAGGTAATGACTTGGGGGCTCTATACTGATGTCCAAGAGACTGGAGTGCCCACAGGGGTTGTTTATATGAATTTCTGAACCACGAGGACAATTAATGAGGGAGTGTGCATGGTGCTGGGTCAACTAGATGGAATCATAGGGCTTGTTTATATTTTCTGACAAAGAAAGAAGGTCTGGAAAATACATTCCTGGTGGACATAAGCATGGCACTGTGTTTCAGTGGTGTAAACTCAGGCTGTGGATTAGATTTGTCTGTGAAACTTCCTAAAACTATAAAAATCTTATTATCACCCTTAGACCCATTTCAATCATAATCTGTAAGGGCAGGTCTAGAGTCTGTTTTAAAAAAAGCTTCATGGATGTTTATCATGTATATCCAGGGTTATTAAGTTGGTTCTACTTGTGGATCCACAAATAAAATTAGATGATTATGTTGATTATGAATTTGTTCTAGTTTGGTTTCTCCAACAGAAGGAAGTCAAAGTAACTTAGCTTACAAATAGATAACGTATATTAGATACCGGAAGACTATGTAAATGTATCCTTCCCTGCTTTTTCCTTCTGCACAGTTTTTAAACTATTTATAAATCTGGTTTCCAGACCTCCTTTAAAGTTTTCACTTCACCCAATCTTGAGAACCTCTTCAAAAAGTGGGTTGATTTTGGAGTTTCCCATTAAGTTGGACCCATTACTGGGGATGGGAGTAGAATTTGGACATAGCATAAATTCACTTCAGGTTAATCTCCCTAAGAATACCAGTCCCATTTTCTTTCCCTAGGAAAAAGCAACAACTCTAAAAGCCATAGCAGGTTCCAGCAGTAATTTGTATAATTGTTAATCTTTTTCATAATGAATGAACCCCCAACTAGGAATGACTTCTTGAATTTTGGGACTAGTTAATGACTGAGCCACCTGAGGACCAAGTAACTTGGAAATCTGAAAGAAAGAGACCAAGGTCTTCTGAGTATCATATTCTATTCTTGTTCCTTTCACTGCCTTCAATTTACAGATCCTTACTTACCTCAGCTGTAGAACAACTGAACTCAAGTCACCGGGTCAACTTATTGTGCATTCTTAGGCATTTATTATAGGTTTATTTTGCATAATCTCTTTTCTTTATTTAAATTTTATTTATTGATTTTGAGAGAGAGAGAAAAACACATTGATTTGTTGTTCCACTTGATGACTCTCTCTGAAGACAGATTGCTTATCTTTTAGGCAGCATTTTCCTTCTTGATCAGTGTATAGGTTTCCTTTCATTGGTATAAAAAATTGCCATAATTAGTGGCTTAAAAATGCAAATTATCTTACAGTTCTGTAGGTTAGACGTCCAACATGAAAAAAATAGAAGCTTCATTTTAATTTATTTTTTCTGACAATTTAAAGTTATATGGGGTCTGTTTTTATGAATTATATTTGAGAGATAATTTGTCTTTTGTTTATTTGTATTTCTACTTTCTAGAGAAATTAAGTTACATAAAGGGTAGAGATGTTTACCTTCTCCCTATTTTATTGGTTGTAGGACGATCCATTTTCTGCCCTGGACATTCACTTGAGTGATCACTTAATGCAGGAAGGGATTTTGAAATTTCTCCAAGATGACAAGAGGACTCTTGTTCTCGTGACTCACAAACTGCAGTATCTAACACATGCTGACTGGGTGAGAGTTCAGAGGAAGTTTCATTCATTTTTATATGATAGTTCTTTTAATAAACAGGGACCCTTAGAAGTGCCTTCTGAGGTCAATGTGATTCCTCTGGCTAGTTACGACTTTTTGTGCTAAAATGTGCTTTCCTTAGATCATAGCCATGAAAGATGGAAGTGTCCTAAGAGAAGGAACTTTGAAGGACATTCAAACCAAAGATGTCGAGCTTTATGAGCACTGGAAGACACTTATGAACCGGCAAGATCAAGAATTAGAAAAGGTAATTGTTCATAGTTTGGAAGTGTTCAGAGTCCAGTTCAGAAGAGTGAAAAATGTACTGTGTAATTACTAAAAATATTTTAAACAAATACTTACATTTAATGTTTAATATTTGATAATGGTCCTCATTTGAAGCCCTCGTTTGAAAGTAACTGCATATTTATATGTGATAACAAATGGGCTACTTAGAAGCTATAAAATTCTAATGATGTCTTTTGAATGAAGTGCTATCAGATTTTTAGATTTTTATTGGAATTTGAACTATGTTACAGTAATGGGTGTGATTAAAGCTTAAAGTATTTTTTTTTGAAAATTCAATTTTTTAAAAAAATATATTTTATTGATTTTATACAGAGAGGAAGGGAGAGAGATAGAGAGTTAGAAACATCGATGTGGGAGAGTCATCGATTAGCTGCCTCTTGCACACCCCCTACTGGGGATATGCCCGCAACCAAGGTACATGCCCTTGACCGGAATCGAACCCGGGTCCCTTGAGTCCCCAAGCCGACGCTCTATCCATTGAGCCAAACCGGTTTTGGCAAGCTTAAAGTATTTGCTGAAGCATGATATATCCTTATTTTATGTTATGTATATCTTATTTTTCTCACCCATAATGTGAGAATATTCTCATTTATTACCTATAAGTGGAGGGTCATGGGTAAAACAAAATCCAAGATACATTTGAAAAAAGGAAGATCTGTGAGGTGTGGATGAAGTTGTAAAGCATGTATTGGATAGGGTTGAGTTGGGAATGAAGGAAGGTGATCAGAAAGAAATAACAATAAAATGTTACATTTGTAAAGCTTTTAAAGACATCAAAGCCCCTTTTACATGATTTCATTTAATTAGCACAAAATCCCAGAAATTAGAAAAAAATAGAGTGAGAAATTAGTGGGGGTAAAAAATACCATCTCACCTTTACAGATGGGAAAACAAGCTCAAAGAGACTAAGTAACTTGCCCAAAGTTGTACAGTATAACAAATGGTCCTAATTAGACTTAACTCAGGTCCATAACTAATAATGTGAGTATAATGTTATGTATGACATAAATATAACATTGAATGAGGTAATAATAGAGTTGAAAATCAGATTGAGTATAATTTAAAAAGAATAATTTGAGATTAAAAGGCAAAATTGTAAATTGAATTAGTAAATTTTTGAATTCTTATCTTTTGAGTCGGGCCTAAGAAAAGTCCAGAATTTTGTACCTCTAACCAGGAATGAACATTATAAAATGAAATCTATACCAGCAAGTTTCTGAGAATATTAAGAAATTAAAACATATCATTTTTATAAAAGAATAAAAGGACCTATGTTTCAATAGAGAAGGGAAAACAAAGTCAGACAGGCATTGAGATTGCTCTGTCTTCTGTGGATTTGCCAAAAATATCAAAAGCAAACCACACAAGGAAGAAATGATATATGTAAAAATACTTAAGTAGAATAGAACAAATCTTAGAACCATTAAAAGACATTCACAAAAAAAAAATTACACGATACAATTGGCAAGTGCTGACTTAGGAATTATACTGTGATAAGCTTGATTATGAATTTACTTGGGATAGCTCCAAACGATAATTTTTCAGATGCCAGGAAGAAAAGAAGATGATGTAAGCTTAGGGAGTAGGATCACTTATGGTTTACTTTGGAAAGAAGATCTGGAAAGAGAGAGAGAAAAAGAGAAAGAGTGAGAGAGAGTGCTCTTGGCTTGATTTTGTGGTAATACTGTTAAGCAAGCCAGAAAAAAAGTCTGTTAAGTTGTATTTAGAAATGAAATGATCACTTGAGATAGCATAGCTCTATAATTAAAGACATATTACAGGCTTCTATATCAGCGGAGGGAGATATAAAGCAAGTTAGGGTGTGGAATGCTGTGAGGTGGACTGGTGGCCAGTAGAAGCCAAATGAACCATGCACCTGCTCAGAATCCTCATCTGGAAATAGAGGGAGGGAGCTGGCATCTGGGGAAGGGCAGACACCTGAATTCATCTGGAGCCAAGGAGAATCACACTGTGGGACAAGATGTTTAGAACACCTTAGGGAAGTGTTTGTAAAACAGCTTCTTGTTTAATTTGTTATGTGGCAGGCAGAGTGTGTCCCTAGAGCACTGGTTCTCAACCAGGGCAGATTTTGCTTATTAGGAGACATTTGGCAACATCTGGAGACATTTTTGGTTGTTGCATCTGGGGGGCAGGTGCTACTGGCATCCAGTTGGTAGAAGACAGGGACAATGCTAACCATCTACATTGCATAGGGCCATCCTCACAACAAAGAGTTACTGGGCCCCAATGGTGATCATGCCAAGGCTGAGAAAGGCTGGCCTACAGCCAGAATAGATTGAGCAAGCAGAGAAGGAAGGTGAAATTAAAGGACCTCCAAAACATCCAGTCTCAGAACATTAGACAGAACGGTCAGTTTAAGGATTAAGGGGGTAAACAGAAGAGAATACCTATATATATAAAAGGCTAATATGCTGTGTCCATCCAATTGGTAGCTATGACATGCACTGACCACCAGGGGGCTGATGCTCAACGCAGGAGCTGCTGAGCTGCAGTGACTTGGCAGTGGCGGTTCTCAGGTGACACACCCAGAAACTAGAGAGGAGGGAGCCCAATTCTTCACGGGGCCACACAATTCCACCATTGCCTGTTGGTTATGTTGTTGCTGGGGCATTGTCAGCCCCAAATCTGGTTTACTGCACACTTGCATTTGTGTTCCACAGCCTGTACCACAGCAACTTTGCAGAGTATCCTCTCGCACTCTGGGACTCCTCAGGGGATATTAGAGAGCCAATTTGGGCCTGATCCCCAAGGGCCAGGCTGAGGGAATCCACCTGCCAGAGGGATGCCACTCACTCTGCAGATGCCCTTCCAGCCCTGGTGCTGCCGGCAGGGAGGGGCCAAAGGAGGTTGGCTCCGGGGCATATCCAGCACTTCTCACCCAGTTCCACCCTGCTGGCCACCTTCTAATTAATTTCCCTTCGATGTGCACGAATCCGTGCACCAGGTCACTAGTGTTAAAAGAAATAGCAATGAAAACCACAAGAAGAAAAAGACCTTTTTTTTTTTTTTTAACTGATTTAAATATTTTTAAAAATTCTAGCTTAGATGACATCAACCATTATCTTCATGATGTGATTAAATAAAATAAATTTGCATTATTTGATATTTCCACCCCTAGCTCCCAGCTCTCACCTTGACCTGATCCATAACAGGCATTCAATGATATTAATTGGATAAATGATTCTAAATTCATATTTACTACCTGATCCAAATATCAACACTATTAAAAATTTTTAAACCTGTAACGAACTTAATATGAGCATTTTCTAATAAGAAACATGATCTTAAAGATTTTTTAAAGATGTCTATGAGATGTTAAATGTCTTGCTCACATTGCATGGAGTTGAACAAGACCCAAATCTTCTATTTTTCAATGTGCAGGTTCATTTTATTTCATTATATTATTCCCAAAATATTGGGTCCTCTTTTCGTTTTTTGTTTTTATCTGATCTCATGATACAAAATTAAAAGCTGATGTTAAATTGCCTCTGAAAAAATAACTATTCAGGAGACACTTTTACTTTTTTAACCAAGAATCTGGAAGCAAGAGAGCCATCTACAATAGGGCTCCTAAATCACACGTGTCATATGAGGCTAAATAAATAAATAAACCCCAAACTAAAATCGCTACCTAGAGACTGATCACTTCAAAGGTTTGTTGGCTTATTGATGTAAGAAACTGATTTTATTTATTTATTTTTTTGTATCGGCATATACGGGAAACCCTTAAGTTACCATAGATTGCAAAAGTTTGTAGGTCAGTTATTTGGAACACAGAATGCATTTCCCCACAGAAACCCAGGACATGGTTAGTTTCCCAGAATGTCGGGCAGAAGCTCATTTAATCCACAGTGTAACACAATGCTACTGCAGTTCCACAGCCAGCGGGACAAGGGTGTTGGAAGCAGAGGAGTGGAGAAAATGAAACTCTCTTCTTCTCTGGAGGCTAGTCTGCAGCAACCCTTAAAAATTCGCAGTTTGATTTTGGAACCTTTCCCCTTCTCTTTCTGCACATATCCCCCTCTTGGGTCTTTCTCCTAAACTGCTAGGTGCCCAAGTACCCTCATTTCCTATTTCCTTCAAAATTGCCTATGTTTCTTTAATTCCTATTGAACTCTCTATCTTTTGTGTGGCTGTCGTAGCGAGATGCTAAATATTTAATAATTCACAATAACAGTGTAAGACAGGTAGTGCTTTAGTCAGTCTAGAATCACATGTGTCTTTTTTAAACACATTTTTTATTGATTTCAGGGAGAGGAAGTAAGAGGGAGAGATAGAAATATCTATGATGAGAGAGAATCACTGATCGGTTGCCTTCGGCACACCCCCTACTGATTGATCCAGCAACCTGGGCAAGTGCCCTGATAGGGAATCAAACTCTGACCTCCTGGTTCATAAGTTGAAGCTCAACCACTGAGATACACTGGGTGGGGTAAAAAAAACAAAAAAACAAAACAAAACAAAAAAAACACCCCACATGTGTTTTTAAGGAAGATATATATTAACATAGGTAAACCTTTACTTAGTGAAACTACAGGGAATATCTGAAAGTGATATAAAAATAAAGCCAGTATCCCTGTCCCTGGGGTAAGCTCCATTATGCTCTTACTACCTTTCCCGGCTTCCTGCTCGGTGCCTTTAGCTCTGGAGCACGCCTATAAACCTCAGGCATTGCCCCACACTGCTCCTCTGGCAGGAGTTAGGGATCTCTAGAGGTCACTAACAATTGGTACTGTGAGTCACTGATTGGGAAGTCAAAACCTTCCTGTGGCTGTGAGCTCCTGATGTTTCCTGTAGGATATGGAAGCTGACCAAACAACCTTAGAGAGAAAAACTCTCCGAAGAGCCATGTATTCAAGAGAAGCCAAAGCCCAAATGGAGGATGAAGATGAAGGTAGATCTTTCTTCTTCTTACATTTGAAATATTCATAAGGGTAATAGGATGTGAGGGTTTTACTTTGGCAATGGACACGTGAGTGTGCCACTGAGGAATAAGCCTCTTTGCAGGGGAAGAAGAGCTCAATCAAATACAGAATAGTGAAAATGAAATGAGTAGGAGTGAAGTGAAAGTTGTATGTAATCAATCATCAGGCATCTTGAGGAACTTCCCATAGTGAGTCTTGGTACATTTGTGCTGTGTGAGAGAGTGCTAAAATGAGTTTTTTTCTGCCAAAAGCATTTAAATGTTTTCAGCCTAATAGTTGTATTTCTGTAACTTTGAAGGAGATTTTTTTAAAATTATATTTTTTATTAATTTCAGAAAGGAAGGGAAAGGGGGAGAGAGATTGAAACATCAATAAGTCATTGATTGGCTGCCTCCTGCACACCCCCTACTGTGCTTTTGGCCGGAATCGAACTCGGGACCCTTCAGTCAGTCAGCAGGCTGATGCTTTGTCTAGCATCAGCCTGCTGACTGACTGAAGGCTGAGGGAGATTTTTGTATGCTTTATTATGGGATAATACAAATTCAATCTACCTGTTGCCTATCTGAAGTATAAACAAGTGTTTTGTATGCAGAGGAAGAAGAGGAAGAAGATGAGGATGACAACATGTCCACAGTAATGAGGCTCAGGACTAAAATGCCATGGAAAACCTGTTGGTGCTATCTCACTTCTGGAGGATTCTTCTTGCTCTTTCTGATGATTTTCTCTAAGCTTTTGAAGCATTCAGTCATTGTAGCTATAGACTACTGGCTGGCCACATGGACATCGGAGTACACTGAAAACAATAATAGGGATGCTGATCAGGTACAGTGGGTTTTGGGTTTAAGTCACCAAGGAAAGGTTGAGATGATACTTTTTTTTTTTTAATCTAGTTAGATACTAATAGCCCAAATGTTATAGGATTGTTATAGTGATTCCCTAAATTAATTAGAACAGGACATGTCAAAGTAGGATCTATTATCATCATTTTTATTTTTAAAGTTATAATAAGAAACATTTAAAGATGATGTTTGGATTTAGATTCAAAGGAATTATATACACACTAGAGGCCTGGTGCACAAATTCATGCACAGGTGGGGTCCCTAGGCCTGGCTGGTGATCAGGGCTGATCAGGGCCCTCTTGCCCAGTCCCAATCAGGGCAGGGTCAATCAGAGCCCACTGGTGGGCGGGATGGGAGGTTGGCTGGCTGGCTGGGGGGAGGGACCACAGGAGGTTGGTTGGCTGCAGGAGGTTGGCTGTGGGAGCACACTGACCACCAAGGGGCAGCTCCTGTGTTGAGCATCTGCCCCCTGGTAGTCAGTGCTTGTCATAGCAACTGGTCAACCAGTCGTTCAGGTTATTCTGGTCATTTGGTCGTAACGGTCACTTAGGCTTCCATATAAACACACACACACACACACACACACACACACACACACACACACACGAGGCCTGGTGCATGAAATTCATGCATGGAGGTTATCCCTCAGTCTGGCCTGCACCCTCTTCATTCTGGAATGCATCAAGGGATGTCTGACTGCCAGTTTAGGCCCAATGCCTGTGGGATCAGGCCTAAACTGGCAGTTGGACATCCCTCTTGTAATCCAGGACCGCTGGCTCCCAACTGTTCACCTGCCTACCTGCCTGATTGCTCCTAACCACTCTGCCTACCTGCCTGCCAGCCTGATTGCCCTAACTGCTCTACCCTGCCAGCGTGATCCCAACTGCTTTTCTCTGCCAGCCTGATTTCCCTAACTGTTCTTCCCTGCTGGCTTGATCCCCCTAACTGCTCTCCTCTACCTGCCTGATTCCCCTTACCAGCCACATGCGGCTCTTTGGCCCCTTGAGTGTTCTAATGCCACTTCTTCAAAATAGACTCACCCAGGCCAAAAACTGGCTTCTGTGCAGGGGCCATGAAGTTTCAATCGCACTGTATGTGCGCTCATGTGGTATTTTGTGGAAGAGTCACGCTCAAGGGGCCAAAGAGCCGCATGTGGCTCGCAAGCCGTGGTTTGCTGACCACTGCCCTAACTGCTCTCCTTTGCTGGCCTGATCTCTCCTTACTGCTCTTCCTTGGCTCCACCACAATGACTTTGTCTGGAAGGATGTCCAGAAGGTTGCCTGGAAGATGTGCAGTCTAATTAGCATATTACCTTTATTAGTAAAGACATGGTGTGTGTGTGTAACATATATATGGGACTGTGCTGTTGTTTTTCTGATGTTATTTGATATTAACTACCCATACCCATGAATTAGCTATTCCTTCTGAGATTAGGGATAGAGAGAATGAACACTGCAATATAGAAATTTAAGGATATTTCAAACCTGAAAACAGACACTTCATCTGTCCTTAGACAAGCTTTGAAAAAGAATGAAAGAAGCAAGTGGGAACTTGGCCTTAGGATTATGGTGGGGATTTACCCCAAGTCTCAAAAATTGAAGTCCTTCAACTGCCTAAATTGATGCAAGATAATGAAGTTGATAATACTGTCTGATTTTGATACTGGTGTTCTAGTAAGAAAAAAAATCAGTTGATAATTTCATGTGTTTTTGTGTGTTGGTTGCTTAGAAGGCCTACTATGTAGCTGGATTTAGCATACTCTGTGGAGCAGGTATTGTCCTCTGCCTTGTTACATCTCTTACTGTAGAATGGATGGGCCTCACAGCTGCCAAAAATCTTCATCACAATCTCCTCAATAAGATAATCCTTGGACCAATAAGGTAAAAGTAATTATTTTTTACTATCACATAAAAATATATATTCATATTTAAATTTAAGTGAAATGTGAAATTTTAAAGGTTTTTTTTCAGTCTTTAAACAAATGAATAGGGACCTTCTCATTTTCATGACTCCAAGATGTCTGTCTATTCACAATGCTCAGGTTCCAAATAGTTTAGTATTGTCACACATTTCAATCTGTTTATTGCCTAGGTTCTTTGACACCACACCCCTGGGACTGATTCTCAATCGCTTTTCAGCTGATACAAATATCATTGATCAGGTGAGTGTCTGAGTTAGTTCCAAAAAAAAGTTCAAGAATTTTTTTTTAGTATAAGCCAAGTAACATTTTGAGGTAAACCATAATTCCTCTTAACAGTAGAGGATTTATAACACTTAAATGGAAACCTATTTACATTCATAGCAATATAATAAATAGATGATTTCTAGAATAAAATCTTTAAGGAAAACATTAATTGAAAACAACTTATGCATATAGAAGGGAATATTTAGAGAATCAGCATGAAATAAGTAGAAACAGCAGGGGATAAACTAACATTTAAACTCTTTATTGTAAAAAGAAATGATTTTGATCAATGTTGTATCTTCATTCACAGTAGAGTTTGTTAAAGTTGAGTTGATGTGGAGTGTCTCCCAGAAGTAAATAATACAATGCCAAGCTGTCTTAGATGACCTTTACTTTTATTAGATGGACTCTTGAATGAGAGAAGCTTTAGATGGTGTGGTAGTTTAAGAAAATTCAAAGGATAATCAGTTCAGTCTTGGGTCCTTAGGCCTTTAGAAGTTTGTCCTGAAATTAAAGACCTCAAACCCTTAGGGTCTTTAAATTCAGCCCTTGCCTCTTCAGCTCTTCCAGAATGGTCTTAGAACACCTGAATTACCCTCAATTTAGAGAAAGAATGCTTGATGCATGCAGCTGACTAAAAAGTACATGGACAAATAAGATGTATAGCATAGTGCTTTTTATAGAAAGTCCACAAGATAAATAGGTAGGTAACAACTGACCAATGACAAGTAGGTATATAGATGGATAAATATACTAAACTACAGGAAGTAAGTAGAGTTGGAGTGATGAATTGCTTACAATGAAAATGTTTCTATTCTACTTTCATAATTAACTAAATAACATCACAACATAAAATGAATATCTTGCATTATAACTAATGTGTATTTGAGCTA
The DNA here is from genome assembly GCF_964339955.1 of Pipistrellus hanaki. Lineage (NCBI taxonomy): Eukaryota > Metazoa > Chordata > Mammalia > Chiroptera > Vespertilionidae > Pipistrellus > Pipistrellus hanaki. The sequence continues at coordinate 160,738,061 of NC_140505.1, forward strand.
AAACATTTTTCTTTCAACCTACCTTCATAATAGCACATTCCTCCAACTTTGGAATCTCTGACTCGCTCAACGCTGCTCTGCCTGTCTGCCATTGGCATGATTTCTTATGCTACCCGTGTGTTCCTGGCTGCTATTGTGCCTCTTGGAGTTGCCTTTTATTTTATCCAGAAATACTTCCGAGTGGCCTCTAAGTAAGTAAACCAATGTTCTATTCATCTTCAAAAACCTATATATTTGATGTATTGTGAACCAAATTTACTATAATGTTTTTTAAGATAAAGTATGGAATTTGGAAATGCAACCTATTTTTAGCCTAATGAAGCCTATCCTGATGTTGGAGATCTATTATAATTTCTGTAACGTTGTTTCTGTAATGGGTTGACTGAGTCTTACATAGCCCTGGACATATATTGACATCTGGGTTGATCTATTGAATTTTGAGTCCACAGACTGTCAAATTTTTAATACCATGGTCCTTTTACTGAACATGACATTGGCAAAAACAAAAACAAACAAACAAACAAAAAAAAACACAACAACTTACAAAATTCAACTTAGTCCCAAAAAATAAGTGAGTTAATATTATTATATTACCAAATGGGTAAAAGATTTAAAAATGCTTTAAAAACATTCTGTAAAAAATACAGTACAAGTTAAAAAAAAAAGATTAAAGAGATAAAACAGAGTGATGTCTATAAAAGTAGATCATCTTGAATGCTGTAACTTTAAGAGATTGGAAACTTTCAGATTGGATTATTTAATACTAGAGGCCTGGTGTATGAAATTCGTGCATGAGTAGGGTCTGTAGGGGTTGGCTGGCAATCAGGGCCCATGGGCCAGGGCCTCCCTTCCCAGGCTGACAGCTGCTGGCTGGGGCCTTCCTTGTTCTGTGCCGCCCCCTGGTGGTCAGTGCACATCATAGTGAGTGATTGAACTCCTGGTATCCTGGTTGAACTCCTGAGGGGACAATTTGCATATTAGGCTTTTATATATATATATAGATGTACTTGAGTATCCAGCCAAATAAATGATAGCCAAGGGTTTTAAATTATTCTATTAATATGGGATTTGTAATATGCTGAGATATTGAAAGGCAAAATGAAATATAGTACCAGTTGTTTTGAAATGTCCAGTTTAACTTTGAAGTCCTGCTACAAATAGTTCAGTAAATGTTATATCATTCCAATAATCATATTATTTCAACATTTATTAAGCATTTACTGTGCTGCAAATAATTGTGTGAGCCATGGGGCCAATGAAGAGATCAACATGACAAGAAACTGTTATGAAACAGTTTTGGGGGAAGATACAACATATTAAGTGCTGAAATAGGAAGGAAGACATTGAGTTTATTCAGTAAACTAAACATATTTTGTAGTACTTGAGGCAGGGAAGTGTAAAAAAAATCAGGAATTATACGAAAAGGCAAAAATATAGTTGGAATCCTTTAAAAACATCATACATCATTTCTTAATTTAAAAAAATATAGTTTCTCCTTGAGGGGTATGAGTTAGGGTCCTTCAAATGTTAGAGATATGTATTAAATTTAGAGATTTTTTGTTTTTTTCAGTTCCAACTTCATCCCCTTTTCTTATAGCAAATTCAGACCAAAAGAGAGAGGCTAGTCATCAAATTCATCCTTCCTTTTGTCCCTGGTGTTGTCGTTTATGCCACTTTGATGGAGGGGCAAAAAAGTTTAGTTACTTCATTTCTGCTAGCTGTTTCCAAATCTATCCTTGCCTTCTCAATACTAAATTAAACAGCCATAACTTAACTTTAGTCACATACTTATTTTTCAGCCCTTAGCAATACAAATTGAGTACAGAGTCTAGGCAAATGGTCCTAGTCCATTCATTTAAGTTGTGAATTCTATTCATTATGAGTGGGAAGAACCTGTTAGAATTGGTAGTGTCTAAAATACAGAAAGGTTGACCATTTTAAAAGAATTAACACTGGTAATGGATTATAAGTCACTTTTATTTGAAAGCCTCTGAAAGATAGCAAGTATGACCACATGATTTTTAAGTCTCACAGATAAAAAAGACCCTTCTAGGTGCCAAGACTCTGCAGGACTCACCCATGTTCATGCTGAGTAGCTTAGGCAGCACAACAGACTATTTTGTAAACCTAAGGATAATTCAAATGGGGGATGCACTACAGGAGACACCACAGCATTTTGAATATCTAAAATCAAAGACCTAATGTATAGTTAGCTCTGTAAGTGTTTCCTTCCTACAAGGTGACAAGACCAAACTGTACTCTCACCTTTACTCACAAAATGCAGTTCTATAAACAAAAGTTCCTCCTTGCTAATTTTTTTCTTCACTACTAACCTCAATGTAGTGACCACCTGTTGCTTGTGTCAAAATTACAAATAGCCACTTAGTTTTATGTTTAAACATAGCAGAGTATTTACATTCCTTTTTATTCATTCTCCTCCCTTCTTCCTTCCTTTTCCCTCATCTGCACTTTCTAAAGTGAGCAAATCCATTTTAGAAACTCAAGAAAGACTTTGCATTTGTTTGTGGGACTAAACAGACAGCCCAGAATGGCGTGCATTGATTTTCGAAGATTATATAATAGTGCAATCAGTTCAGTTGACTCTGGCAGGTGAATGTCAATGATGTTACTCTACTTCTCTCCACCCAAAGACCCAAAGAAGTTCAAAAGAAGAGGCTGAAAAGAAAAGACAGGAATGTTTTGAAACATGTGGTATAACTCAGATTATCTTGTAGATATGCTAGTTTATGTGGTTTAAAAAAAGTTGTCATGATTGTTCATCATTATAAAAAGGGTCTAGTTCGGTCATTTGTCCACCAAGCATTCATTGACTGCCATATATATATTTATCTTCTGTATAATAAAAACCTAATATACCAAGTGTCTGGTCATCTGGTCGTGTGGTCATGCTGTTCAACCAATCAAAGCATAATAGGCTAATGATATGCTAAGGCCGCTCAGCTGTTTGCTATGACATGCCACCAGGAGGCAGACACTCCAACTGGTAGGTTTGCTTGCTGCTAGGGTCTGGCCCAATCAAGACTGAGCAAGATGGGCTGTACATGCCCTGGAGCCCTCCCACAACCCCTCCCCAGCTGGCCAACCTCCCTTGTCTCTCCCCAGCCCTGATCATGCACTGGTAGAGGCCCTCATCCTGGCCTGCACCCTCTCGCAATCCAGGACCCCTTGGGGGATATCAGAGAGCTGGTTTTGGCCCAATCCCGCAGGCCATACTGAATTCATGCACTAGGCCTCTAGAGTGTGTGTGTGTGTGTGATGGACTTATAGGACTTCCCTATTTTAAACCTAACTAGCATTACACTAATTTAGAACTTTGTAAAACATCTCTTAAATAGACTACCTAACTCACTCATTGTCTTTCATCCTTTACTTGTCTCCCAACTTCTGTTGCTTAAGCACAGCTCTGATCACTTTATTTCTAGTCATCAGTGATTTTTCCAGCCTACCCAGGCTCCTCTATAATCTAGTCACACCCATTTTTTTATATAGCCTTTTCCCACTACAATATCCCCACAGGATTCTGGGCACCTGCCAGATTGAACTTGCCAGGTTCTTTAATCTTCTGTGCTTGCTCTTTTCTTCCATTGTCTGTTTGGTTAAAATCCTCCTTATGCTTGAGGTTTGGCCTAAATTCAACCTCCTGAAAAAATTACCCATCTCCTATGTATAGATTAATTGCTCATTTCTCTGTGTTCCCTTAGGAGTTTACTTTAGCTGTTATACAAAGCTGATAATTTTGTACAACACGTTATATTTAGCTTGGACCAATATTCATTATATACTCATCTTTCTCTTCCTCTTTAGACTGTAAGCTGCTGGAATTTTTGTTAATTGGGCGCTAAAGGAAAATAGTTACAATGCCAAATAATAACCTTAATTTAGAATTGACATGGTGGTCTTTGACCCTGAAGACATGTGAAGTTTATTTTTGCACTTCTCTCTGTCCTAGGGACCTCCAGGAACTTGATGACAGTACCCAGCTTCCTCTTCTTTGTCACTTCTCAGAAACTGCTGAAGGACTCACCACCATTCGGGCATTTAGGTGAGTGAATATGTTTTCATTTTGTTAATTGATTTTAAGTCTCATAGATAAAAAAGACCACATCATCACAAATATTTATCTACTAATAACTAATGCCTGCTACCATTTTTTTGGATATCCACTGTGTGCATAGTGTTCTCTTATACTAGAAGAAAATGAAGCAATAAATAATCAGAGTTAGTTTAAGGACCTGAAGTTTAACAAGAATAAAGAAAGAAGGAAGCACAACCTTGGAGAGATACTAGCTGTGTGATTTAGGCCAGGCTTTTAAATTCCCTAACCTCAGTTTCCTCATTTGTGAGATGGGAAAATCAACTTAGTTTCTTAGGATTATTGAACTAACTGATATAATGCATGTAAAGCATTAACCAGTGATTAGCAAAGCAGTACACAACAAAAATGTTAAAATAAGTCTATTAATAATAAAAGAAATATAATATCAAAGTTATTTAGGACTTAGTTTCTCTTTTGAAATATGTTTTTATTAATTTTAGAGAGCGGAAGGGAGAGAGAGAGAAAGATAGAACTATCAATGATCAGAGAGAACCATCGATCGGCTGGGCTTAATCAGTTTCTTTTAATGTTGGTAAACAGAGTAGTAATCCAAGCTTTTGATAAAGAGTGTTTACTTAACACTCAAAAAAACCTTGTCCCTGTTTTTCCTGTTCAATTTAGTCATAAAAGAGGGTGGTGGCATCATTTAATCTAGAAAATTGACATTAAAAGTATTAGATCTTTCTGCAACCTTAAATGAAAATGTGTATTGATTTCAATTAGAGATTTTTTTCTAACCTGAGAAATACATACATATAAGTCCAAAAGTAAAATATAAACATACACTCATCCACAACATGTATCACAGAATTTCCACATAAATAGGTTTCATCATTAAGCATTCATATTTTTTGCAGTTGTTTTTCAGTACATTTTTCCCATCAGAGTGTGCAATGACTTTTATTGGAGATGGCAAAACTATTTATTGATGCTGAATGGTGATATTAAGACAAAATGTATTTACTAATAGTAGCCAGCATTGACCAATGGTGCTCATAAGTACACATTAAAGATTACATTTTTCACCTAATAAGTTCTTTTGATTTCATTTACATTTTGAGTGTTGAATACATGTGAGGTATACACAGCTCTTGCTGTGGAGATATACAGACTACAAACAGCCTTTCATTTCCATCACAGATAAAGATCATATGGAAAATAGGTCGGAGAACACAATAGGTGGGGGCAAGCAGTGACTGGATTTAGGCAAGATGGCAGGTGGCTCAGCAAGAAGTTGAGGAGTTCAGCATATAATAGCCTCTCTTTTCTCAGTGAAGAACAGGGGGATTATTTTCTGAGAGTGATGAGGACTAGAATCAGGCAAATTATCTTGAAGGTTTAGCATGAAAGAAAACTTGACCAAGAGTCAATGCTTAGATGTTTCATATAACTCCTTTACTACCCTGTTTCCCTGAAAATAAGACAGTGTCTTATATTAATTTTTGCTCCCAAAGATGCGCTAGGTCTTATTTTCAGGGGATGTCTTATCTTTCCATGCACTAGGTCTTATTTTCGGAGGATGTCTTATTTTCGGGGAAACACGGTAGATACACGAGCAGAATGCAGCATGACTATTCCTAATTCTACATGAGAAAAATCCCAGGTAGCTGTTAGAAGAACAAAGCATGGTACCTGTTAACCTTCAAGGCTTAAATTATGACTGGCCAAAACAAAGAAGGACCCCACTTTTGTGTCAAAGTACCTGCATCCTGTTTGTCCAGGTTTAGAACTTGCAGTGTTCATTTTCAAAGTAAATATCGACTACCACAAATATCAGCACCATTAAACCAAAGGAGGTTTTAAAATGTGTGGATGGTCCTGTTCCCATGAATACATTTGTAGGATCTTTGTGTTTGGTACTTGTGGCGAAGGATCAAACACATTGTTTTCCATCTATTTCTTCCTTCTTTCAGGCTCCCCAGAGTCCCCAGAGCCTTCAACTCCTTTGGAAAGTCAGTCTTTACTGATTAGACTGCTTTTCCTCCCCTGCATTCAGAGTTCGTGGTGTACTCACATGCAGCAGTCAACTCCCTCAAGAAGTTTCACCACGAACGTATCACAGTTAAATTAGACTGAGATTTCAGTGACCTTTCCTATTATTTTTTTGTCTGACAGAATAAAGGTCTAAGAATGTTCAGAAGATGAGCTGGATGTGGATGAAAAGATACAGGCTGAGTGTGTCAAAGTTTCCATTAGGAAAACAGAGGGTTTCTTGCCAAATAGAAACACACAGAAAGAATGTTCGCTGCATTTCCACCCCTCCCCGCTCACTGCTGCTTCAGACTGTTGCCAAGTCCATTTACAAACTCTTTAAAAGTGTATCTGAAACCATATCCCCACACTAAAGGAAGAGAGGAGTCCCCAGACAAAACACTGTCAGAATGGAGTGTTTGATGTTCATCTCAAATGTAGTCCGCTGGCGTTGGTCCAACTGGTCCCACTTCTAATCTCTCTGTCACCACGGTGCGCTAGGGAGAGCACCCTGCCTCGAGCCCCTGAGGCCTTTGAGGGTTTTTTCAAATTTCTTTGCCTTTGACCATGCTATCCCCTTTACTTCAAATACTTTGTCCTCTCTTGTTCACTGAAAATTTTAATTCATCCCTTAAAACTTCTCTCAAACCACTCTCACAGTGGTCCTTCATGAAACCTTACTTAATTCTTCTCTCTCACCTGCCATCCCATTCCCTGGCATCCTGATCCTCTGGACAGTGTAAATCATCCTCTTCTTTTATGTTCATGTAGCATTTTGTGCGTAGGACCTTTATAACCAGCTTCTGTGTTGCACCGTCCTTACTTGTTAACACCTTATTTACCTCCTCCACAAACAGCGGATTCCCCAAGGGCCGAAGTCATGTGTTATTCATAGGTACATTCTAATGCAGTGGTCGGCAAACTCATTAGTCAACAGAGCCAAATATCAACAGTACAACGATTGAAATTTCTTTTGAGAGTCACAATTTTTAAACTTAAACTTCTAACACCACTTCTTCAAAATAGACTTGCCCAGGCCATGGTATTTTTTTTTTTTTTTAATTTTTATTGATTTTTTTTTTTTTTACAGAGAGGAAGGGAGAGAGATAGAAAGTTAGAAACATCGATGTGAGAGAAACATCAATCAGCGGCCTCCTGCATACCCCCTACTGGGGATGTGCCCGCAACCAAGGTACATGCCCTTGACTGGAATCGAACCCAGGACCTTTCAGTCTGCAGGCTGATGCTCTATCTATTGAGTCAAAAACGGTTTTGGCAGGCCGTGGTATTTTGTGGAAGAGCCACACTGAAGGGGCCAAAGAGCCGCATGTGGCTCTCGAGCTGCAGTTTGCCAACCACTGTTCTAATGTGTTGGTGCTTGCTAAATGTTTCTGAATAAATGGATGAAAGTGTGCCTACCATTGCAAGAATAGAAAGAATGGCCTTTATATGGGTAGATCTATTTACAGTTCATATTCACTATCTCAGTAAATTTCATGATCCTATGAACCATCCCATCTTTTAAGTATTCACTCTACTCGTCCCTAAAAGGGTGATCATGAGGGTAGGTGTGTTGCTGGTACAGCTTGGTCCTGTCCCAGGGTGTTGCTGTTCAGTTCAGATCCTCAGTGCCTGGCATTTGGGTCAAGGCTACATAACTCAAAGTGAGGTCATGATTTGGCTTTTGATTGCAGAATCCTTTGATTATTTTAGATCAGATGTTACTGTCTGACTCAATTATCTGATTTATCTGGTTTGGCATATTGGAGTGATCAGGTCAGTTGGGCAGATATCAAATATCTGCTTTATGTTGGCCTGTATGGATGGTTTCACGGGTCAAGTGAACACCCCACCCAGACTTCTTCATTCTTCGACATAGTGATGGTTTATTATAAAGTTTTACAAATTGATTTGAACATTTGGGGGGATGTGGGGCAGGCAGCCTTTTATCAATCAGAAATCACTGCCGGGCTGTCAGATAAAATTTGGCCATTCCTTGCAAACACAGTGTGTAGACAGGAGATCTATGTAAGATCAGCCATGACCCCAGAGAGTGAATAAACCACATTTTGCTTTGGCATTTCCTCCAACCTTCAAATCAGTTATTTTGATTATATTATCCAGCTTTCCATTGTTTCTGTTATTCAGAGGAAATAATTTTAAAATGAAAAGAGACTATTTTTGTGATTTAGAAAAGATTTCTTACCATGTAGCCTGAGCTGCTGTGAGAGTAGTTTAGATGTTCAAATGGATAAGATTTTTTTTATTTTCCTTAATAACACAAGTTACTACATATAATTTGGTCTGATTATGTTGTTCACCAAGAATGACCTTAATTTGGCCAGGGATTAATATCTAAATTGTATGTGTCATAGAACCCTGTAAGCACCACAGAATAAGGATTCCTTCTACGCAATGACCATTCTTACAAATAGTTTAGAACTTTGAGGCATAAGATATCTTACTGAAATCATATAATTCTTCTAAGAACATCATCTATCTCCAAAGACCCTATTTCTTTTTCATGTCATTCTACTTACATTTTTTTTTTTTTTTTGGTTCCCAGAAACACCAGGCAAAAAGAGAAATTTAGGACTATATATTTGCTTGCTACCAAAGCATAGATTCCCATCTTGTCTGGTTCTCATCCAGCACCTCCCACCTAATTCTAACCATGCTATTTGGAAAAGTAAAACAGCCCAGCTGGTGTGGCTTAGTGGTTGAGCATCACCCTATGAACCAGGAGGCCAGGGCACAGGGTCAGGGCACATGCCTGGATTGTGGGCTTGATCCCCAGTAGGGGACTTGAAGGAGAGAGCTGATCAATTATAGAAATATCTCTCTCTCACTCTCCCTCTCTGAAATAAATTTAAAGTAAAATGAATGCAATAAAAAATAGGTAGGGTATTTTACATTTTTGTACAACTTATTCTCATTTGTGTAAGGCCCTTGCAACATAGATTATACCTTGTTTCCATGGCTACAATAATGATGTGGAAATTTATGAAATGATTATTAATAGCACTTTGTCATCAGAAAGATTCCTTTTCATAGCAAAGGTCTGAGAAATGAAGGAAACACTGGACCACACCATCTCTACTGAGAATACCCCAGAGCAGTAGCAGCTGGCCTTGATTTGGAAGTAGGAGTCATTTACTAGTCATTTCATCCCATTGGTTTGTCACTCTGTTGAGTAAATAGTGTAGTAGTAAGTGTGACTGATTTTTCTGTTTTTTATTATTTCTCCTGATGTGTGGCTACCATTATAATATTTTTGTCTTTTGCAGGCATGAAACCAGATTTAAGCAACGTATGCTGGAACTGACGGACACAAACAACATTGCCTACTTATTTCTCTCAGCTGCCAACAGATGGCTAGAGGTCAGAACGGTACGTTCATTTCATGATTTCGAAATGGAAACCAAACAGAGAACAGGCCTGATGCAAAGAGGGAGAAAGTTGTAAAAACTAGTCTGCCACTGAGATTCAGCACTAACCTCACATTTTCTGGATTTTAAAAAATAACTCAGGTTTGTTTATGTGGCAAAATAATTTTTTAGCTAATGGCAAGACAAATAGCCCAAAAAGCAAAAATTCATTCTGTGTTCATTAGTCTCTAGATTACTTAAGTTAATGGAGTGGCAAATGTTTGTAGAACTACAATCTTTTTTCTAAAGAGCAAATTTGACAAGTGAACAAATGTACTCATTTCTTTCATTCAGCTTGACAGGCCTGGAAGCGATAACGACTTCTTATGTTTTAAGTGTGTAGAAGATCACATTAGCACAAAATGTAAAAAACTGCAATTAATCATCTCTTGCCTCCCTGTGTTGTATGAAGTAGGAGAACAGGAACAAGCATTGGCATTTACAGACTTGGTCTGGAAAGTTAATCCATTTATTTGAGTCCTAGTTCCTCATCTATAAAAATATGAATAAGTTCTTCATGGGGATATTAGGATTGTTTTAATAAATCCCATAATTCAGTGACTAACCAATGCAGTCAACAAAAATCTTTTGGATGAATGAATGAATAAATGAATAGAAACAGACCTGCCCTGGTGAGTGATTCAAAAGCCAACCAGCTGGAGTATGGAATAGGAAATAGAAGACACAAGTTTTAGAAGGGAAAAGAGGATCAGTGAGGGGAAAGGGAACATATGTAATACTTTCAACAATAAAGATTAAAAATTAAAGGGGGAAAATGACAGAAAAAAGAGAAGGAAAGAGAATGTACATTTGACTCTTGAACAACATGCATTTGAACTGCATGGATCCACTATGTGTGAATTTTTTAAAATAAGTGCTGTGTGTTTTCTCTTCCTGATTTTCTTAATTGCACTTTCTTTTCTTTAACTTACTTTATTGTAAGAGTATAGTATATACTCTTACATATACATATGTATGCATATACAAAATGTGTGTTAATTGTCTTTATGTTATCAGTAAGGCTTCCTCCAGTCAACAGTAGGCTATTAGTAGCCAAGTTTTGGGACAGTCAAAAGTTATATGTAGTTTTTCCACTGTGTGGAGAGTTGGTTCCCCTAAGCTAGAGGTGTCGAACTCAATCAGAGAAGGGGCCAAAATCTAAAATCCAGCCTAAATCGCGGGCCGAATGGTTTACTGAACAGTCATAAACTGACAATGTCATAAACTGACAGCCGAGTGCAGTGATGACAGCGCGGTGCGGGCCACATTGCAAGGCCTGGCGGGCTGGATTTGGCCCGCGGGCCTTGTGTTTGACATATGTGCTAAGCCCTGAGATGTTCAAGGGTCAACCTTAGTCTGTAGACTAGTCTATGTATTTGCAGTACAGATCAGCTATTTTAGTGATCATGATGAGTTGTCTGTAGACTTTTAAAAATAATAATTATATATTAGTTTATAAAAAGAAAAAGGAGTTTTATCTGTGCTATTGTAAGAATCTCACTTTGGCAGATTAAGCATTCCTATCATATGCACGCTTTATTTGAAAACTCCACAGACCAGAAAGGGCATATGGTAAAGAGAAGTTGAAATGAAGGAACCCAAGTTAAAATCTGAGTTGTTGATGGATGGGTATAGATTGGTTTGGAATCTTAGACCTCTCCTATTCCCCCACCCACTACCACCATAAGATGTAGTGGTCATGATTTCTTACTAACTTACAGAAATTCTTTGCCACTATATTATTTAGTTATTATGTAGAAACTATTCAGAACAGAACACAATCATATTCCACATTTTTTAGATAGAAGTATTGGTTGTTGATAAGAAATTCCTTCTAGGTAGCTATGGGGGCTGGGAAAAATGTCTCCTGAATTACCTACAGGTAACATAAAGACAGATAAAGTGTTGGTTAGAATTTATAACAAAACCAAAACATTATTTCTAGATCTGGGCCAGATCCTAAATCTTTGTTTGAAACCTCTGTATTTGTTTGTTTAAATCTGTTTTCTCTTAAGGAACATACCTCATATATGAATAACAGAATTAATGATGAAATAGCTTAATGAAAGAAGACCCCAAATTCATAAGGAAAATGTTAATAGTTACCTTTGTAGGTGGTTTTCCTAAACTTGAAGATCAAGTGTTTTTTTTAGGGGGCAAGTATGTTTGCTTTGGACTTGAGGTGACTGTCTGATTTGACTGCTGTTTCTGCTCTTTAGCACTTCCTACTGTCAGGTTAATGGACAAGTGTTTAACAAGAATCTTCAAGCAAACCATATGTTCTGCTTTCATAGCCAGAATACAAGATATTAGAGCCTCTAGACTGCCAAGAAAGGGAAGGTCAGGAAAAATTAGAAAGGAACAGCAGCCAGATTCCGAATGAGTTAGTTTAGTTTGAATCCACTACTTTAACCCCCACAGGAAAAGGCAGTCAGACCTACCTGAATATAAAGGAATTCTAGTTCTACTTATAGAAACCTAAAGAAAATGCTGATGGTTCAATAGGAAGCACACAATCTGCCGCTTATTCTGTTAACCCGATGATACTTTTGTTCTTATGTCTTTTCTTTGTTTTCTGTGTATTACAATATTTTCAAGATGTACCATCTAGTCTCATTACCAGAACTATCCTTTAACACCCCCCCCTTCCCAAAAAAAATTTGCTTCTATTTCTAATGAATAAAGGTACATTTTGGCAAGAAAGTTATTGATTTATTCCAAAGTTCCAGGCATATCAGCTGATAGAAGTCAAAGTCCAAAGTCCCTTGTGTGTCATTTGTCTTCTTTATCAATTGTATTTATGTGTCAATAAGTTTGTGTGGGTATGTGTGTGTGTGTGCGCATACACACATGCACACCTCCAGACAATCCCAGGTTTACAACTTAAAACCAGTCAGGTTCACTCTCTTCCTGTGCTTCTGAGTACATTGAGAGAGAGTTTTCCTTAGAACTAGGATAACTGGAATATTAGAATATTAAAATGTTTACTTGAATATGAAAGCTACAATCCAAAAACATGTGCCACAGTAGGAGGGCTGAATAAACTAAGTAGATGACTCCTATTATGAAATAACGTGTCTCCCAATTGTTCACATACAAGTAACCTCATGACTACTGTGCTCCTGTGGACATGTCCATATGATTGGAGGCACCTTTTCAGTTTGAAATAAATGACTCTTGTGTCAGAAATATGGATTTGGGGGTACAGGGCCTTAGAGTCCAAGGTGTGAGCTGCTCTCTGAACCCCACAGCTGCATACATGCTGCTTTGTAAGTCATTGTCAAAAATAAGTAATGAAAACTTTTATTTGGCCCAATGAATCTGCATTGCTCTTATCCACAGAATTAACACAAACCCTTTTGCCATATTACTCAGAAAATTAACAAAAATATCTGCTTATAGCAAAGATTCTGGGAGTTTCCAGAGCAGAAACACAACTAAAATGGTCCAAAGAGGGTTGAGACATTGGGCATAAATCAGAAGAGGCAAGCAGGATTTCCTGATACAGATCTGGGGGTTGCACTAACTCTAATTCATGGGCTCCTCACCTTGATGGAGAAAACTTATTAAGCTTTCTGTGGCTAATTTTCTCTTTGTCTTCTCTTCCACTCCCAATTCTAACTTTCCAAAGTGATGCCATTTGAATTCTATGGACAGAACATTGAAGGGAAAGGAAGGGAGGGAAAGCAGAGGAAAAACACCTTTTGTTGAATTTGGGAAGACTCCTGAGCTCCATCCATTTTTTTTAAATTACAATCTCACTTATTTATTGATCTTTAACTCAGGGCTTTCACTTCTTTCCTGGTCTTGTTAAGTAAGAGTTAAGATGATCACACGTTACTCCCTTTCTCTGAGTAAATAGTTTTTCCTATTGAAGAGTTAGCCCTGCCCACCATATTCCTTTTGAATTGGAAAAAAGAAAAAGGTCAAAACATACTCAGATCAATAACGGACGAGAGTCAAAAAGAATAAAATAATTTGGCGGGTGAGAAAGTAGCTAGACTGTGACCACCCAGGTTGCTTTGGCAACAGAAGGGAGTGTTTTTCCTCTGGGTGCCAAGGGAAGTGGCCGCAGTTGTGTGGAGTGTGTCACTACGTCCTAACCTTTGAATGCTGCTTACGTTCTTTCGTTCGGCACAGCGTTTTCTCTTCATCCCTCTGCACTAAACAGTTCCAGTTCTTTGGCATCGGTATTGCCATTTGCAAAAATTGTGTAACTCTATCTAAAGGCTGTCTTTCCAAGGCTTTTTCTTGCTGTGTGGCGTTAGGATAAAAGAAAATTCATATCAGGAAGCCAAAAAAAAAAAAAAAGTCTTCAGAATCAACAGGCTAAAGTGAAAATAGTCTTCACAGTGAGCTTGCACAGAGTATATTTGGTGAGACAGCACAGAGCTTCTTCATGTTTTCCTACCTCCATGATACACAGGTGTGCCCTTATCTTGTAATTGGGTCACCCTAATATAGTCTCCTGCTCAATGGTCTCATAGACTTCCACATGAAGGAAAGAGGTTATGTGGCTATTAATTATTTATTTACAAGTCTGTTTTATAGGAAATTGAAATTTTTACTATAATCTCATATGTAGGTAGTTGTCATGAAATTGCTAGAAATCCGGCCAGAGGCCTCACTTTTTAAAAAATGTGTTTTTATTGATTTCAAAGAGAAGAAGGGAAAGGGAAAGAGAAACATCAATGATGAGAGAAAAAATCATTGACTGGCTACCTCCTGCATGTCCCCCACTGGGGATTGAGCCTGCAACCAAGGCATGCCGAGCACATGACCTCCTCCCTTGATTCGTAGGTCAATGGCTCAACCACTGAGCCATGCCAGTTGGGCAGGTGGCCTCACTTTTGACATGGGAATCAAAGGCTTCCTTTCTGGAGGAGAGTGTTGAATTCACAAACTCAATAGAAGTTATGACTTATCACTATACAGATAAAATGTTCTGTGATTGGGCTCTCATTGACACTGGGTAATTCGCATAGGTAGTAACTTCTATTTTCTAAATTGAATTTCTCATTCCATTGTACTGTTTTGACCACAGGTGTGTTTTTTGTTGAATTGACTGGTTAGGATGAGTAAGGCCTTAGCAATAGAATAAATGCTGCTAGTGAACCCTAAGTGTTTGAGCTCCCGTGTATGAGTTAGTCAGACCACCTGCTTACCTTTTTTAAATGTATTGCCTGTAAGCCATCTTACAGGTGACATATTTTTAAAGTGAGAAAAGGAGGTATAATTATGGGGTCACTTGGTAATTTGTTAAACTTGATAAGTTTAATGATAAATATGTGGAAAATAGAAAGCTAACATAAGTTCTTGCATTGTCTATCAATTTCACACTTCTATACTCCTTTGTTATTTGAAGAGGGGTGATTGGAATTTGGTGATTTTGCCCTGAAAATTATGGTAAATATTGTATACAAAGAAGATTCATTTCTTATCCTGATCAAGTTAAAATTCTTATCAAATGCCTATAAAAAAATCTCCATAAAAGAGCATTTTTGAGCAGTGTAATAATCCAGGAATGGGCAGGAAAGTATCTAGCTGGTAAAACTAAAAGACAGCATAAATAGCACTTTTAAAAATATATATATAAGGCTGAAACAGGTTTGGCTCAGTGGATAGAGCAACGGACTATGGACTGAAGGGTCCCGGGTAGATTCCGGTCAAGGGCATGTTGCGGGCACATACCCAGTAGGGGGTGTGCAGGAGGCAGCTGATAGATGATTCTCTCTCATTGATGTTTCTGGCTCTCTATCCCTCTCTCTTCCTCTCTGAAAAAATAAATAAAATATATTTTAAATATATATATAAGGAATATTTTTTGATAAATAAAATAATTTTGTTACAGATACTAAGCTGCAGACTTATTAGTTTTTAATCTCTCCTATCTAGTTCTTTCCTCTGAAAAAAATTGCTATAAATTATGTATTTCAAAAAGCTATGACTTATTGTTAAAGTATCAAAAACTTCTCTACATATTATCTTTATATGTACATTTTGGCATATTTTTGGCATATTTCTGGACTAATAATTAAAACAATAATGTCTGATTATCATATTAAAACCTTTACAAGTACAAGTTTTGAAAACCTTAGCCATGTGGAAGAGACCAGAAAGTATCCATCAACTAATCTATTGGTCAGCCTTTTCCCTTTCCTTCTTTCATCTATTTTCACTTCTCTTGCTGAATCTATTGCCAGGATAAGGATCCCTAACTGTTATCAAAAGTACCATTTTAATTCAATGGAAAACAGTTAAAATTATCATCTAATTGAATCTATGATTTAGTTCTATATAATGGATGAATCCAGGATATGAACATTCGATAGTAAACTAAATTTAACAGAGAGAGAGAGAAAGAGATTGAGTGCATAATGTTTTTCATTTCCTTTATATTTATATTTGGCCTAAACACAATGATTATTTTGTTGTTTAGTATCTCAAATGTGGCCTTGTTCTATTTTAGTCCTATTCATATCTATTCTTTATAACAAAGAACACAGAGTTTCATGAATTTTTCCTCCACAATTGAAATAGTAAAAAAAGTTTGAACTAAATAATGAAGTTCATGGCTTAAAGTAAAAGTGCTTTTCACTTTAAGAAAGCAAAGAACCCCTAAAACTTATGCATAGCAAAGTATTTTAGGAAACAATATTACAGTTCAAAATGGGGGTTGAAATATCATAATACTTTGTATTAGACTTCCCACCATATTAATGTGTTTACATGTTCAACTGTTAAAGTCTGGAAAAGGGATTAGTGGAAAATTAAATAATTTTTATAAGAGTCTTTAAGAATTCAGAAGTGTTGATTTAGAAGATATTTGGCTCATATAAAAATTCAGTGAAAGATTTATGAAGGGATGAATTTCTCTGGGCATCTATTCTGAAAAGAATTACTGAATCTTTACAATGTATTTAGCATTATTAATATTGCTGGAGATAATAGTGGTAAAAATAGCAGCTTAATTTCTGGCAAGCTATTTAACTTCTCTGCACCCATATCTGCATGGATATAATGAAAACATTGAATCACTACCATTTCAGCCCAAATACTGTGCGTTGCAATTTTTTGTAACTTAGGTTTCCTTCCTCTTCACATGACACATCGGAGTGATACATATTCTCTTGGTGATCACCTAAATTAATAGAGACCTTTGGTTTAAGAACTTGGAAAAAATATTTTAACATTTTTTTCCTTTCTCCTTTTTAGGATTATCTGGGAGCTTGCATTGTCCTCACTGCATCTATTGCATGCATTAGCATGTCTTCCAATTCTGGATTGGTGGGTTTAGGTCTTCTGTATGCACTTACGGTAGGTACAGATGAAAATCTTTTTGTTTAGTGTTGGAGGTACTTTCCATAGTTGATATTAGAGGATAACATTGAAATTCATAAAAAGATGACATTTTGAAAATATTAGCAGATTTGGATCTAAACCAGACTTTTAGGACAGCATGGATTTATTTCTGATACTGTGAACCAATTTTTAGAACCTGCTCAAACCCAATGATCAGAGTATCCCCAAGGCTCCTTGGAATCCCTGTCCTGAATTGCTCAAAACCCATGTAGGGATATGAAAGTGAATGTGAATATAAATTAGATAAATACAAACAGAGGTACATACCACTATCCACTGTGTATGGAAATCAGGACTTCACAAAACAGGACCCTTGAAGAAGAACAGACACCTTCTTTGACAAGTTTATCCCATAACACCCTCTCTGGTCTCTGATATCCTGCAGCACTTAGGAATTGTGCCACATGGTGTACACTAACTGCCCAAGTCATTCTATTTCCAATCATCCAGTGATTTAAAAAATTGATAATTTATTTTAAACATGTTGATTTTTTGTCATCTTACATAGATAACCAACTATTTGAATTGGGTTGTGAGGAACTTGGCTGACCTGGAGGTCCAGATGGGGGCAGTGAAGAAAGTGAACAGCTTCTTGACTATGGAGTCTGAGAACTATGAAGGCACCATGGGTATTGTTTGAAATATCATTTTGATTCACTTAAATACGTATTCTATTCAAATATTGTGTATCAGACACATTGTTATTTTTGCTTTTGTTTCCCACATCAGTATCCAGAGAATTGCCTCTCAGCATGACTTTGCTTGATTAGGCCCTCCCCACATAATATGACATTTTAGGCCCAAAAAGTCTTGGATACAGCCATAGTCTAATATATATTACTTAGTAATAGTTAAAGAGAATCATACAAATATTTTGACCTTATTATATTAATTACCAAACCAAAGCATGCACGATCTTATTTTCTTTTTCAAGGCTTTATTAACTGAGATGTAAAGAAATTGGATCTTAATCTGACTAAAATTTTTATCTTTGCTGAAATTGTCAGGAAATTGTCAGGAAATAATCTTTCTTGAATGCAAACCTTATGCTTAAAATGCATTTTTTTTTTTTTTTTGCCCAAATCCTCCAATAGCTATCTAGGTCTTCAAGGTCAAAATCTAGATTACTTAGCCATATAGACCATTCATTAGGCAACTCTTGCTCAGCCACCTCAGCTCAGCTCTCATCATCCATCCATACACCTTTTACTCTGGTCATGCCAACAGGCTATGTTTTCTTTTTAATATTTGTTCTCCTCTATATATGTATATGTAAAACACATTTCCCCACCACATCTCCTCTTGAAATTCTCCTGGATGGGATAGCATCCTCTGTGCTCCCATAACATCTTGGATGCTTCCCTTATGAGTCTCTCTATGCAGTACTGTATATGCTGAGTTACGTGGACACAGTGAGCACTTGGAGGCATGTCTTTCATCTCCATATTTCCAACACCTTAGACAGCAACCCTCATATTTTAAGCACTCCGTTGTTTGATGAACAATGGAGTGAACAAATGAATCAATTCACAGATGAATTATCTTGAATAGAATTGAATAATGGAATGCTGAAGAGACACAGTTGCTCCAATGACAAACAAATAACAACAAAGAAAACTATTTTAAAAGTTCTTATTCCAGAAGCCTTCATTCTATATTTGATTTTATTGTAATTTTGAAAACCCACAGAATTTGGTTCAGAATTACTTTATTTTAAAAATTGATTCTTTATTGTAGAAAGTATTATAGATATCCCCCCATTAACTCCCTCCATTCAGTATTACTTCAAATTTAGAAAAAAATATTTTTCATATGTATAAATGTGTATGTCTCTCCCTCTCTATCTCTCTTCCTCTCTCTTTCCTTCTCCTTACCTTCTCTCTTCCCCATACCCCTCAGATCCTTCTCAGGTTCCAGAGCATTGGCCACAGGAAGGGGAGATCAGGATTCATGATCTGTGTGTCAGATATGAAAATAATCTGAAACCTGTTCTTAAACATGTCAAGGCTTATATCAAGCCTGGTCAAAAGGTATGGAATTCACTGGCATTTGATTGACAAACCCTCTAATGGACACTGTTACCACCTGAGCTCTTTAGACATTCCAGTAAAGTATATTCTCACTTAGCTCACATAATATTATCTACACTTTACATGTCAAATTATCTACATTAAAAAAGGAAGTTAGGATTAGGATAAAATATATGTTCTGCCAGTCATATTGCTATTCATTAGTCTCCCATGATATATGGAAAGTCAACAATAGGTGTGTTTTTCAAAATTTCTGTCTCTGGCTCATAGCCATATCAGACATCTCCTGGAGAACTTTTGAATTTGTACTAGCTCTAGTCCCACATGATTTGTTTTAGTTGTTTTAAAGACAGCATGTATGCAGGGAAAAAATGGACTCGTTCTACTTTTTGTTATAAAATCATCACTTATAAGAAAAAAAATTTATTAGACCAACATATAACTAATGCAAAAATTAAGTCACAAAGGAAAACAACACAAATACTCAGAAATAAAAAGAAGTTGAAATGGAATTACTGAAGATTTGGTGACGACTCCATGTTTTTATTTAAATAATGATCATTCATAAAGGAGAATGATAATATTAATGTAAGTACTTCAATAGAATTGCAGTTTCACTGTGGTATCTTGTCTGAGTTAAAAATGCTTCTTTCCATTATCTATTGTATTATTTGTCTGAGTCCTCTCTCTCTCTGAGTGACAGTTGCTTTTTTAGGTGGGCATCTGTGGTCGCACTGGCAGTGGGAAGTCATCATTATCCCTGGCTTTCTTCAGAATGGTTGATATATTTGATGGTGAGTCACTAATTTTTTTTTATTGGGTAGATGGCCCTTTCCCTTAAAAAATGCAACATCAACTTACCTAATCTACAGAAATAAAAACCAAACATTTATAAGGACTTAGTGCTCATTTTTTGAGGCAGCTCTCCCAACTAAACAGTCCAGAAGTGAAGAAAAAATGTAGAATTGGAAAAATAAAACTATTTGCTCCAAATTCAGTTTTAGATACAGTTGTTAAAAAATTCTAATAAGCTGATAAAATGAACACAAATTCACCCATTTTGAATAGCAGTAGATGGAGGTGGCATTTCAAGAGGAAGGGGGAGAGGGAAAGACTTTTGTTTCCCTCAGACTAAAAATAAATCTTATTTCCATCAAAGGAAAAAAGACAAGGAGTTAAGGAACCTGCATTTTTCATTCTGGTGCATGATTTTTATCACCGTCTTCTTAATAACCTTGTTTAATAATGTTGAACATGTTGTGAGGAGTCAACCTTTGCTATAAGGTGCCAAGCCCATGTTGACAATATACAAAAATATTTATTCACCCACAAAATTATTTATAATATGATACACAGAAGTAATTTAATCTTTACTTTAGAAAAAAATATGTCACATTATTTAGTCTGTCAAGTGGCCTATAAATAGGCCAGCACATAAACCATCTTGAGTAAAAGGGGATCCAGCAATGTGTTTGACTATCACCTCCAGGGTGAGCTTACTATTATTATCTGTAGTGATTATGATGATGATAGTACTTCACATTTTTATTGTACTTGACAGTTTATACTAGTTAATTTAATCTACACAACAGCTCTATGAGATAAAGAGGTCAGTTAATGAACACAAAGTTGAGCTGTAGTAATTGCTATCTACTTGGAGTTTAGATTCAGAAACAAGTTAGTATCTGCCACTGGGTTAGCAGTTTGCTCTTCCCATGGCTAGTAATAACACACAGATACTTTGGAGATTTTCTGTTAGGATTTTCAGAGTAAGTCAATTATATGATGAGAAGATGATTGACACTTTTCATGAAAAAAACTATGGTTGTGACTGAATGTATTAGATTATGAAACAGCATTTTAGGCCCATATGGACTATCAATGACTTATTCTCTTTGAAACATCAGTAGTCTATAAGATTTTAATAGATAATATTTCTGAAGGAAAGTTTAAGGTAACCACGTTTTCTGATCTTTAATTTAAAGCCAACTGGAAAAGGGACTCCAGTTGCCAAGCTTCCTGAGAGGCACATGCTCTCATAGGGCCATATTGTTTTTGTGCAAAGTGACATAATAAGATAAATCTATCAAGTTTGAGGAAAGGACAGCATGATTGCACAAGGCTTTATAAGTCCATGTACACTACTGAGAAATTCATTCAAATGTGATATCTATGTCATAGATTTGAATTTTTTATTTGTAATACATTGAACTATCCAGTTAACACAGGAGTAAAAAAAAAGACAGGCAAAAATCCCAGTCTTCAAAGAGCTTATATTCTAGTTGGGCGAGAAAGACACTAAAAAAGATCAATGTATGTAGAATGTCCTATGAAAGAAAATAAAGCAGGGAACCAGGATAAAGGAATTTTAGGAATTTCAACCCTTACTAGGAAAGTGCTTCAAATTTGTAAAGCTAATAAATATTATTTTGCTTGTGATTTTAATAGATGTGTGTCATTTTTTTCTCTTTAACAGGAAAGATTGTCATTGATGGGATAGATATTTCAAAACTACCACTGCATACACTACGTTCTAGACTTTCAATCATCCTGCAAGATCCAATACTATTTAGTGGTTCTATTAGGTAGGTTATATATTCAACAGAAAACTGTGTGCCTCAGGGTTTACCCTTTTGGCTCATAGGAGAGTTTTTCTTAGAATTATATTCCAGATAGGTATGAAATGATATTATTAATATATTAAAATCAAATATCTGTCCAATAAGTTAGGTAAGAGAACCTTAGGGTTGTTAAATTAGTCTATAGAAGCCTATCTTTTGTGTCTCTAGTTCTCTTTCTATTTCATTATATAAATTCCACTTTTTCTTCTGTACTCAGAGACAGTGATTCTTGGCAGATGAATCTTAGGTGTTTCACCCTACAGATAACCTGTCTATTTCTTGTGTGTCTGACCTAACCATAGCATATATTCAGTTTGGCTAGTAACCTTGATTCTCGCCCCTGACTCCTCATCCCTCACAATTTCTTTCAGCCAAAATTGCTTCTAAGAAGATGCTATAAATGTATATGAGATTGCTCAATATTCATCTGTAACATTAGTTTAATTTAAAGTTCTGGCTGTATCAATGTATTTAGCAACACCATAGTAAATTTATGTCTCTGAATATATTTATTCTTGTACTTGGTACATCACAATGAGGTGGGAAAGCTAATAGCTTTATATGCTCCCCATAGACTTGTGTATTTAGCATCATTTCTGTAGGACTGCTTTGCTAGACACTGTTCAAGTTACATGAAACATATGAAAGTGGATGAATTCAAAAGTTTTATTACATCATATATATAAACTTAGTAATTATATCAACAAAGGTCATTTGCCATAACGATCATTCATTCATTTATTAAATATAAGTTGAATGCCTGCTCTATCATAAGCATTGTTGTTTATACTGGGGATACAACTGCAACCAAAACAAATAGAACTTACATTTTAAGGTAACAACAGCAATACACAAACATATACAAGTGTTTCTTTATTTTTATTTATTGACTGATTAACTGATTTTTCTCCCTACAGATTTAATTTAGATCCAGAATGCAAATGCACAGATGACAGACTCTGGGAAGCTCTGGAAATTGCACAGTTGAAGAATATGGTCAAATCTCTACCAGGAGGTCTAGGTAAATTTTCTACATTATACATTTGTATTTTAAAATATGCAATTAATACTACATACCTCTATCTATAATTTACATGAGAAATTATATAATTCTAGTGTTAATCTCTTTATATTTAAAATAATTGTTTAAATAATTAGAACACTTAAAATCTAACCATTTTTTCATGGTGGCACAAGAGGATGAAGCTTATAACATTCTGCTCCATATATTGAGCTTTTTATTATATAGGATAATCTCCTTAAATTATTATATTACATAATTAAATAATCCCCAAGATTTTCCACTCTTTAAAATGTTTAACAGTATTTTATGTCCTACTCTATGAAAGTAACATCATCTATTGAAAAACATAAGGTATCTCAGGGTTATATTTGTTTTTCCAATGTAAAATTTCTCTTCACTTTTCACAAATGAAATCCTTGCACCGGTACAAAGTAGAATCCAGCTTGCTATTATAGGCCATAACCTGTTTCACTAGCTTACCCAAGGAATATGATAGTAGCACTTCTTCAATGAAATCCTTGTTTATTCCTCTGATTTAGATGCAATCGTCACTGAAGGTGGGGAGAATTTTAGTGTTGGACAAAGGCAGCTGTTCTGCCTCGCTAGGGCCTTTGTCCGCAAGAGCAGCATTCTCATCATGGATGAAGCGACAGCTTCCATCGACATGGCCACAGTGAGTGCACTACCTAAGCTTTTTCAAATGGGTGACTTGAAGGAAGGCACATGAAAACTACAATATTTTTCTTCTGATTGGGTTCTGAATCCTCAGTCCTATCATTTTGAGGGTCGTTTCATTCATCTGCTTGACCAACTGATAAAAGTACATGGAGAATTATAATAAAGGACACAGATGCTAATTTCAAAGGTGTTCCTATTGTCAATAAACGCAAAATAAATTTGCCATTACTTTTTGTTAAATTCTCAAAATAGTAAAATCCTAGGTTTCAGTAGATGAGTGTGTTACTGTACTGTATTCAAGTATTATGATGGAAGTTCATAAATGAAATATACAAATCTCTATTTAATAGAATCTATTAATGATCAAAGCCAATAATTAATTTCTAAAGTAATTTGAAGAAAGATTCACTATAATTAATAATGGCTACAATTAATAATGATCTTCTCAATGTGTTTATACTAACAATGTGACTTCAGAAAGAAGTTATTTTAAAATGTCAATTATATACAAAAAAGATCTTTCTAGAAAGCTATGATCAAGTGGAGAAAATTTACATTAAATCACAAACTGAATGAACAATCAATGTTCTTATAAAAATTAACTTAATATTAAAAGTTTGACATCAGAAAGAACAAAAATAAAATCATCCACAACCTCATGTTATTTTCTTACTTAGATTGGGTAAAACTATCCTGAAAAATGAAACAGTTTTAGGATGAGGTGCCAATTATATGTGTAGATGCTAATTTGACATCATTTCTTTCTATTAAGTAAGATTAATCAATTAAAGTAGCTACACAAAGTTACAGTATATTTTCTCAAAGTTAACATAATTTAAAGCAATAAAATAGTTCTCATTTATCAAATGAGTTTTATTTGCATCTTGAAGACACCTGCAGAGCCCGGCATGAACTTGCTCCCGAAACTGCTCCCTCTTCTATCTTTTGCAGCACTTAGGAGGGGGAGTTCCCAGAGGGTTTGGGCTTGTGGAAGCATTGTTCTTGGGGACCAGATATCATAGCGAGAGGAAGTAGTTCAGAAAAAAATTCAGAATTAATTTGTTTATTTTTTTGGCAGGAAAACATTTTGCAGAAAGTGGTAATGACAGCTTTTGCAGACCGCACCGTTGTTACAATAGCTGTAAGTATGCGAGACGAAGTTGATTTATTCCTCTTTGGTTTTCATCCCAAGATTCAATAATCTTTATTTTTCAGGAATTAAAATATGCTTATATTGAATTATGTATTTCTCTGCTAATGTTTCTAAATCTTTACCAAAAAAGCCAACAAACAACCTGCTATGCTCTGAAAGCCTTTACATTGTTATTTCTAGCTTGTCTGATCTATTGACCACCCCTCCATTACAATGACAGGGCATCCCAAATCTAGGTGCTAGCAGGTCATGGCCTGTGCTTTTTTCACTGGATACAGTGGTAGCTCATATGAAATAATTCTCTTTTCCACTATCTGATGGTTTGATGAGCAGTTTCAGAAGCAAAACTCTTAAATTTGACTGCCAGTTCTTCTACTATTTATACCTAATTTTATATGTCTCTATTCTTAACTGTTGTGTTTTTGTTCTGTTTTTTAAAGAAGGCAATGAGGTACCTCACAGCTGAGGCAATATTTTCTCTGGGCACCAACCAAATTGAAGAATTGCTCAACTCTTTATATCCATGCTATAACTTCCTCACAATAGACCATGGTTTTCTCTCTTCTTTGCAGATGGGTGGGTTCTTGCTTATGTTTAGGCTTCATGTTTAATGCGAACTATTTTATTAAGTGAATCAATCACCTGGACATTTTCTCTCTCACTGATTCTCTTTCTTCTTTCCACTTTTCTTTCTCTCCAGCATCGTGTATCTTCTATTATGGATGTAGGCCTGGTCTTAGTCTTTTCTGAGGGTATTTTAGTGGAGTGTGGGACGGTTCCAGAACTGCTTGCCAACAAGAATGGCCTCTTTTCCACTTTGGTGATGACCAACAAGTAGACCATCATGAGCTGCTGCCGAGTGTCCCATTCTCTGGTAGCTATCCTCGCAGCATCCCCTCAGGCAGGCCAGGCTAACACGGTGATTCCAAGGGAACATATTTAAGGGAACTCACTATAGGGCACTGTCACACAAATCAGCCCAACCAGGTCCTTCAGTTATGTTCAGTTCGAATGAGGTACATGTACCGGTATATATATTGAAATGTGAACATGCAAGAGAGCGTGTCTACAAAAACCCGAGAACCAGACTCACCTCTGTCTTAAAGACTCATTTCCCTATTCCTTGAGGGATGTTCTGTAAGTGTCCTAAAAAATACCATGCATGTTCCTGAAGATTCATTAATTTAAATACTTACTTAAGTTTAACTGCTGATCCATGCATGGAGTGCCTGCTTAGGTTGCCCTCTTTGTGAATGATGCATGTGGGAAGGAGCACCCAGGAAGCATGGCATTTTCAAGGTGGCAAGAAATGACTCCCAG
Organism: Pipistrellus hanaki; assembly: GCF_964339955.1. NCBI lineage: Eukaryota > Metazoa > Chordata > Mammalia > Chiroptera > Vespertilionidae > Pipistrellus > Pipistrellus hanaki. Next base: position 160,763,765 of record NC_140505.1, read on the forward strand.
TCAGGGCCCATCTTCTTTGAACAAGAAGTAACCTATGTTTCCCACTTCCCTAGTAAATTCAAGGCTCCTCCTGCTTTGAATAAGAAGTTGCCTGGTTAATTCACTCACACTAAAGTGTGAACAATTCAAGGGTGAAAGAATTGGCTAACTTGAAAAAAGATTCCATAATATTTTTAGTAATTTTCTCACTGGAGCGATAAGGAGAAAGAACTTCCTGTTCTCTCTAAATGGGCAGATAAAGAGGGAAAAACAGACTCTTGCCTACCCAAAAGGCGAGTTTTCTCCCTTCGGCCTGAAGCATGGTATTCTTAGATAGTTCCTTTTATTTTATTTTTTTAATATATTTTATTGATTTTTCTTAGAGAGGAAGGGAGAGGGATAGAGAGTTAGAAACATCGATGAGAGAGAAACATTGATCAGCTGCCTCCTATACACCCCCTACTGGGGATGTGCCAGGACCAAGGTACATGCTCTTCCCTTGACTGGAATAGAACCTGGGACCTTTCAGTCCACAGGCTGACACTCTATCCACTGAGCCAAACCGGTTTCAGCTAGATGGTTCCTTTTAATCTACACCTGGAAGATTACTTGAGCATCATTTGTATTTTGCACCAAAAAATTAGATATAGATTAGATATAGATATAGATATAGATATAGATATAGATATAGATATAGATATAGATATTGATATAGATGTGTGTGTGTGTGTGTATGTGTGTGTGTAGGAGATAGAGCGTGACCCACTTGTGGGGGACCCCTCGTAGAATGATCCTCAGCTCTATTACAACCATTTTTCCTCCCCTACTAAAAATTGTTCTGTAATTTTGTTTATCTGCCAATGAAAATTATGAATAGCTTAAGATAATTTGCTCTGGCTTTTATAAAGAAGCCCTCATACACCAAAATAGTGCATGGCATTATTTATGAAAGTGATTCATTCTTCACTCTTAATTAGATTAATTTCTGTGGAGCATTTTGAAAATTTCAACGCTATTGTAATGGACACCACACTTTGTCAAGCAAACAGTTATTTGGATTAATAGGATAAAAACCAAATATATTTATTCCCATTGGCCAAGTTTTTTAATGTTTCCATTAAAAAACAAACATTACTTTAGAATATCAAGGCAATGTTTATAATATTCCATTTATGGATATAGAAGTCAAATTCTAAAAAAGAAAAAGAAGAAACAGCCAAAATTTTTTTTAACATCTGTACTATGGTTATTGAAGAACTAAATTTTTTTTGAGGGAAAATGCACAGCATATATTAAACAGTATAGTCTGTTTAAGTGTATTTTTTTTTCTAAATGTGTGGATATGAAAATCTTTCTGGTCCATTCACAAAGATAAATAGACTTTATCTTCCAAAATTAGTGATATTCCCTAAGTCAGTGGTTGGCAAACCGTAGCTCGCGAGCCACATGCAGCTCTTTGGCCCCTTGAGTGTTCTAATGCCACTTCTTCAAAATAGACTTCAAAATAGCCGAAAACCGAATTTCAATCGCACTGTACGTGCGCACCTGCATGTGGTGTTTTGTTGAAGAGCCACACTCAAGAAGCCAAAGAGCCACATGCGGCTCACGAGCCACGGTTTGCTCACCACTGCCCTAAGATATACCATTAACTATCGATATTCCGTGAGTGATAGGTTTGTCTATGGTGTTGAAAATGATGATGCATGTTCTAAAGCTGTCATCTTTATCACACTCCATATGCGTGTTTCTTTTCCCCTCTTGCTGTGAGTCCCCCAGCTTTTTGAAACATATGAACATTGAGACTCCCCCATCTAAGTATTCCAGGGCAGAAGACAGGCCTTTGCCCCTGGAGATGGCTTTAGGGTGGATTTTGGGTTGTTAGGAGAAGGCACTTTGGAAGCCTGTGTAGCAGCTAATGAGGTGATATTTTCAGGTTTAGCACTCCCATCAGCATGTTGATGTTTTGACTTGCATGATTCAGGTCCAATATGGTAGCATCTAGCCACACGTGGCTATTGAGCACCTGAAATAAGAGTATTTCAAGTTGAGAGATGTTATAAGTGTGAAATATTCACTGGATTTCTAAAACAGTACTAACAGAAGAATGTAAAATACCTCATTAATAACTTTTATATTGCCTTCATGTTAAAATAATATTTTGACTATATTGGGTTAAAGTATACTTTACGTATTTATTTGTACCTTTAAAATGTGGCTCTACGAAATTTAAAATTACGTGTGTCTCACATTTGCAGCCCACATTATATTTATATTGTATAGCATTTACTAAGCAAGCATAATGGAAAGGCTTACTGCAGAGATTTTTCCCTTGTAAATCCTAAAAATAAAAAATAGCAGTTGCTAATATTTATTTTTTTGTGTATGTGTCATACAAAGTGCTGATTTTTTTTACATGGATTATCTCATTTGATCCTCACCACCATTCTCCGAGTCAGGTACTATTATTCATTTTACAGATAGGAAACTTGAGACATGCAAAAATCAAGTTTGTTACTCAAGATTGTGCAACTAACAGGTGGTGAAACCAAAATATGAGCCAACTCTAACTTCAGAGCCTCTGCTCTTAGCCATGATGCTAACAATGGCAGGTGAACAGTCCACCAGGTACTCCTGAGGAAGCAGTTTGGTGGCAGTTTGGAAATATCTCACACTTTGAAATCAAACACGGTTTTGATGCTAATTCTGCTGCTAACATCTATGTGATCGCCTGATTTTGCTTTATCTCTATGAACCCCAAGGATCTGCCCTAAAATGTAAAGACAAATAACACCCACACTTGAGGAGTGTTCTGATGATTAACAAGTATGTGTGTGGAGCCCTGAATGTGTAATATAAGCTCAATAAGGTGTAGCTTTTATTATTATTAATTACTAATATCTAAGCTTCTCTCCAAAGGGTGCCATGTAGAAAGATAGAACAAGTGATGGCAGTGATCTCAAATGACTAAGAGATGGCATGTTTAAAATCCTGAATAATCCATTCTCATACTGCTTGCCAGAATGGACGTCTCCATATTGTCTTCCTGGAATTGACCACCTTCCAGGGTTCTTCCAATTGTGTGTTAGCCCACAGAATTAGTTGATTCCACACAATATATGATTTTGGTCTAGACCAGTGGTTGGCAAACTCATTAGTTTCAACAGAGCCAAATATCAACAGTACAATGATTGAAATTTCTTTTGAGAGCCAATTTTTTAAACTTAAACTTCTTCTCCACTTCTTCAAAATAGACTCACCCAGGCTGTGGTATTTTGTGGAAGAGCCACACTCAAGGGGCCAAAGAGCCCCATGTGGCTCACGAGCTGCAATTTGCCAACCTCATGTCTAGACTAAGCTATAACTCAATTGGTTCACAATGGTGGTTCTTATTTAATTACTTGACAAAACATTTAGTAGCCTACTTACCCTTCCATGAAAATGGGTGAAACTACTATATTAGCTGAAATCAATTTAATACAGACCATACAAGACACAGCCATAGTGGCCAGTATTTTAAAAATCCACCTCAAGGTAAATAAATGTCCCTGAATAATTGGTGAAATATTCATATACATTGCTTCCACTTGTGCCCCAAAAATTGTAACAAATACCTGTATTCTTTTCATTCACAGCATCGGGTTCACACTATTCTGACAGCAGACCTTGTTATTGTGATGAAGCGAGGAAATATTTTAGAATATGACACTCCAGAAAGCCTCTTGGCTCGGGAAGATGGAGTATTTGCTTCTTTTGTTCGTGCAGACATGTGAAGGGATGTCTTAAATGTTAACACTTACTTAAAATAACACGGTCATAACCTACTCCATGGATCATCAGCTTGGCCTTTGCAAAGTGTTATCATAAACTTTTACACATTTTTATAAAACTTACTTTGTTATGTTATAGAACTTTGTAACTAGTAACAGTGTCACTTTACCAATGAAATTATATTTCTCCTGGTGACTCCTAGGTTTTGTTTTTACTGCCTAATATGTTCAGTACTGATGTTTTCTAATGATTAAGCCACTTTGCCTTTAAAGTTGTATGAAAACATGTAAGCTGTTGTAAGTGTTAAAATATCTCTCAGGCATAGAAGTTACAATGAGTATTCAGTATTATTTTACTCTTTTTGTAAGAATATAGTTTCCTTTTTGTTGCTGTCTCCAGATGTTCCTGGAAGAGAATAAAAGGACAAGTTTTCTAAACAGCTAGAAAATGAAACGTTCAAATTCATTATCTACTGTGTGAGAATATTTTCTGTATTCATTAGCAATAGAAATACTGGTATTTTCTTTAGCAGTGTCTTTTGTTTTTCATCTAAATGGACTCCTGTCACCAAGAAGTTATCACATTGTAGAAGCTCCGTGAAGCCAAAACCTCCACTAGGAAGCTCTTGAAAGGAGTTTGAATATTTGAAAAATTATACTCGTTTCCCTGTTTCTCTGTCTAGTAAGGAGAGCATTAGTAAGATATCAGGCATCATGTGCCTTTTCCAGACTGAAGTTCAGGGTAATTAGGTCCAATCCTTCAGTGGTAAGCCAGCTAAAACTTTCTATGGTTCAATTCATCATCAGATGTGGCTCTCATCCGAGCCCTAAACTTTCACATTATTCGAGATTTAGGAAAATGGGCCTTATTCAGACAGGAGATATATGTACTTCATGTAGACTTTTACTAGTATGTCCAATGATGTCACACATGTATCTATTTGCTCCTACTCTCATTTAATGTGCATGTAGAAAGTGTATCAAAAATGTTTTCTCATTTTAATGTGCATGTTAAAAGTGCATTAAAAACGGATGGGGTACTGATCTTATGTTTTCTTAAATGTAAATTAATAAATTCTAAAATATATAAGTCACCTTCACTGTCATGCTAGCAGCCAAAGCTTTCTACTACAATTCTGTGCCCACCTAATATATCATTGATTGTCATATGAAGAGCTCATGCATTGTATAATTTTGAAGAATTATGATTGATTGAAAAAGAGAGTTTATGCTCCCTTTCCTTAGTCCTTGTGTTGAGCATATTGTGCTGTGTATCCACTCTTGGAAGATCTGTAATACTTGTCTACCCAGAATAAGTGGCCATTTACCTGAATATAGAGGCCTGATGTTTACCTAAAATAAGTTTCACAGGATGGACAAAAGTGTTCTTTGATATTTAGCTTAAATTGTCACCATTTTTTAAAATATATAAATCTTCATTTGGAGAAAAATCCTCTTACTGTTTCCAGAAGGGTAAGCAGAACAGAATCAGTAACTATTAATTTGATCTTGAAAATACTTTCTAAGATTTCCACCAATCTTTTCAAAGTATTTCTGGTATGCAATGTTTAAAAGGCTGAATTTACATTTTGCATGTTATACATCATTTTCACAGAGAAATGGGGATTTAGCCATAGAAATAATCCCTCATACTATTTGTAATATATTTGTATACAAGTAATATCAGCAGAAACATATCTATTTACACAAAACTGAGAAATATATTTTCTATTCTTTTGTCATAGGAGCTGGTCCCCTTATAAGTGTTAATCACGTAAGTTGGGGAAGTATTTATTTACAAGTCTAAATTGAATGAATAAAGTCAGGGATGATTTTTTAAATTGTTTAATCATTTACTATGTTAAATATATGTATGATCAATTGAATATAGAAATAACTCATCTTGAAATAACTTTTTACTGAGTGGGTTTATATCTATAAAAGGCCAGCTTTAACCAAATCAAATTTTACATTCACAGATTTTACATTTAATTAAACAAATAAATTTTATAAATTGTAATTCTTTCATATTTATTAAAATCAATAAATGCACAAAACTTTGTATGAAAATAACAATGCTACTGATATCATTGAGAGAGAAGGATTCTCTTTAAAGGACTGTTTGTCCTCTATTTTTATGCTACTACTCAGGACCCATTTAAGAGTCAATTTATGTCTCGATTAGATACTAGAAGACCCTTCTAAGTAATTCATATTTGAGATCTGGGACCATGTCTCATTTGTCTTTGTGTCCTTGGCATATAACACAAGTACCTAGCCCCAGAAGACTCTAATAGACATAGCTAATTATCCATTGATTATTTTCACAATTAGTCATTTTCTAGAACTATGGGTTATTCTCTTCACTTTCTATATTGTGTTTATCCTACTGTTAAAAATATATTGGATTGATATTATATAATAAATTACTCTTTTGTTTGCTTGATTAAAGAGGATTATTTTTCTTTCACTTGTGATACTATTTATAGCTGATCAATAGCTATAAATCAACAGCAATTGCTGAGACAGTACCTACCCTGCTTTGACTATTTTATTTCACATTTGCCACAGTCTTGCACATCATTCGTTTTATATATAGGCTTAATAGAAATTTCCATTAAGTGGAACAGCTACATCAGTAAGTTTTATTACAGCTCTAATTAAATAGCCTGATGTCTAAACTTCCCCCAAAGGTTTATTAATCAATTCTTTGGTTGTCTACTAATCGATCTCTTATCACTTACATTGTACTACATTCTTTGGAGTGCTGTGATCTATAGTGCTATGCTAATTCATTTATTGACCCATTATCCAAAGTTAAATGTCAACTTCTAGTCTTAGACACAGTAGCCATAAGGATGCACCCTGTCACTTAGATTTAATTTTTTCTTTAGTAACTACACATCATTTACAACAGCTTTTCTCAAGTATTTGTTAGAGTCACCTGTCTCAAACTGCATGAAAGGGCAGATTCTTTATTTCTAGCAAGTGCCTCCAGATGAGTTTCATAGTTAGCCACGTTTAGGAATCACTGATCTGCCTAGTTACCACCCTGGTTTCTCTTTATTATGCATAATACAGAACCATAAAATACTGAAGGTGACCAGGTTTCCTATCACTCCTGACATCACCTTTTCCTGAATTGCTAAAACAAGCCTCTCAATGTCATTGAGTAAACTGTCTTAGTGCCAGTGTAAAGGACACATGGTTAAACGAACTGGATCTCAGTTGAGAAGATATAAATGAGGACTCTGGATGCTATTTTGTTTTCTGGCTTAATCAGAAATAATGTGATCAAGGGGAAATGTTTTCACAAAGATGCAAAGTGTTCTTTTTTTCCACATTTGAATTAGTTATTGAATCAGTTGCACATTATTCTGCTGAATTTGAATTCATATTTCCAAATGATCATAGTATGCCAATGTGACCAGTTTGGTAGGTTCCATATTGATGTTTCATGATATGGAAAGAAGATAAATTATCTGTGATGATTATTTACCCTTTCCATCCTCTCATTTTTCTGCCCGCAAGCATTATCATAATCAATATAGTCATCTATACACCTATTACATAGGGTTAAAATTAATTCCTTTTATATGGGAAGTGGAAATTTCCCTTAGCTACTGGTATTAACACTATGGACACCTTTTTCCAAATTGACAGTGATCAAGGGATCCATCATTGGCTATATTAATTGGCTGTAAAAAGAATGCCCTCTGTGACTTGAGTGCTACCAACCATCGTAGATCATCTCTAATGATAGACTACATATTAATGACAAAGAGCTTTGTTTTCAGACCAATATTTTTATCACTTAACCTCCCCACTGCATCAAAAGTCTTTGATCATATACAGCAACAGTACGACACTGATTAATGCTGATTTATTCTCTTTTTTCTCTTTGAAAGGACTACAGTATGTACTATTTATACAGAAGATTAGTTATTATTAAGTGAAAGACTATTGACCTTTAGTATATTGGAGCCAGATGGATTCAGACCAGCTCTTCCATATCTAGATATTTTGCTCTTTGGCTCAGCATAGTTGGGGATTTATTCCAATACTAGCTAAGCAAAAATCAATTTTAAAAATTTCTTAATCTCTTTCTTTCAGATATCCAAATGTTCATCAACTCTTTGAATGTAGGCAAAAACAGAATCCTTAACTGTTTGAATCCATCAAAGGGTACTGCTAACCTTCTTTCACAGGTTACAATCTATCCTCCAATCCCTCACTACATGTGTGTGACCCCCCCCCCCCAATACACATACATGCATGTACACATTCACATTTTATCTTCACTGTTGCCTTAAAGAAGAGTATTGTATTCTGAATCTTCATAGAACATATTAATGCAATGTATAGAAATGACAAATACAGGCCCATAGAATGGATGGCATACAGAGAAAGATTCTTACAATCACAATAATCTGTGTGTCTTCTAGACTTAATGTCACCTTAGAAAGAAATTTCAGTTCTAAGTAGATCATAAAATGTATTTCCAGTAATATGAAGTCCAACCTATTAGTTTTTAGGATAACAACAGGAACTCATTGCTGTGCTACAGTGAGTAGACTGTTTTTAGTTCATAAAGGAATGTTAATAGCTGTCCAGAAAGGTAGTTAACCGGGCACCTATGAAAGGTGGCTATTTCCCTACTAAGGGATGCTGCATGAAAATCAACTTTGATTACTTCATCTTGATTGATAACTTATAGAATATATGCTATGTGTTTCCTTTGAGTAATAAAGTGTGATCAAGGAGGTTGGTGGGGTAGTAAAAAGCTTTAAGAACATTAAGAATAATATAAAACCTGAAATAATGATCTTAACTGTACTTATCTTACAGATAAAAACATTGAGGTCAGGATTCAAATGAATTACCCCCAAATCATTCATTTAAAGCATGTCTGTTTCCAGAGATACTACTGTAAACACCAGGGGAAGGGAGTGGAGAGATGGGGGTGATACTGAAAGGGTACATCTGGACTGTAGTCTAGAAGAAGCAGAATTATCAGGTCTCAGGAAAAGACTTGGGTCCATTCCCCTCAATTCCATCTCTCTATCTCAGGCTTCTCCCCTTCCTTCTGTCCTCTGCCATTCAATCCCTCTGTCCACTCCTTTGTCCTTCTGCATGGAGCCTTTATGAACCTCTCAAGTGAAATCCTCTAAAGCGTAGGCCCAAAGCTAACTGTCTCCACTTCCCAGATTGTCGATTTCAAAGTATCAAGCAAGGGATCTAAAATGTCCAGCTCATTTTTTTTGTCTTAGGCACGAGAGGGACAACTTTGCATTACTTCATTTCGGTCAGGGATCGACCTCTGGCCTTAAAAGCTGTGGCCAGATAGTATGTGCCAATTGGAAGTAATGTCTTATACTGAGGAAAACTTAACACAGTCTGGAGAGTGACATTAAAGCAAGAATACAAACCCAAATCTCAACTAGTAGTTCCAGAAGAAGAGTGATGAGACTGGGCTGGCTACTGGTTGTTTTTCTTTAGGGGGGGAAATTAGAGGGAGATCCATCATTCTTCAATCACATGAACACTAAGTCGGGCTGGTTGACTAACCCCCTTGGACATTCTTCACAAGTTTCCACACCCTACCTTTGCTCCAGAGAGAGGGAAAGTCCAAAGAAGGATGTAATTTTAAATAAGAAAACACAACAAAATCTCCTGCCATATGTAATTATCTCCAAAATTTTGACTTTTTAAGCCTAAGTTTTATTTCCCTGTGGGAATGACTGCATAACACACAGCCTGTGAGACACTTTCTCACAAACACCCATTCAAGACAAACAGTAACACCCGCCTAGAATTGCACTCTCCCACCCATTTCAGGATCTCCGATGCATACAGCAATGACAAGCATACTTTATAGAGGTACCAATTTCTCTTATCACTCTCAGACATTTACAAATGCCAACCAATTGCCCATACACTGAATTTTCAAGCCTTGGCAAACAGGAAAGAGAAAGTAACAAAAGTAAGTGATTTCAGGGTGACAAGATTTCACCTGAAAATAGGACTTTCTCTTCTTTGTTCCCACTTGACAACTTCTAATATATATTAAGTGCACTAAAAATTATATTGCAAACATAGATATCAAGGCTTTTGGCCAGAAACATAGGAAAAACTTAGCAAGCCTAATATTTCATGGCAAATTCTTGGCTGATAATAATAATATTTTAATAAAGCTTATCTACATGTGCCAATAAAGCTTAGAGATGACATAATAATTTATGAAGTAAATATCAGATCATCTCTTTAATGTTTAGTGCTATCTTATATCAAACAACATGAGAGAAACAAAATCACTGGGGAACAGAAGAAAGGAACAACGTGAAATAAATTCAGACATCAGTAGAATGCATATTGCAAAACCCATCTCACTAAAAACTTGATGAAAGGATAATAATAGCTAATATATATTGACCAGATATGAGATGAGCCTCAGAAGTATAATCCCATTTGGTCTTGACAATATTCTATGAGGTAAGCATTATTATCTCCATTTTTTTCATTGACATTCAGAGTCTAATTTGCCCAAGTTTTACAGGAACTGAGATGTAAATTGAGGCAATCTGACTTCAAGAACTACACTCAAAGCCATGCACTGTACTAGAAAAATGATGTTAGTGAGTGAATTAACTTCTCTTGTTAATAAATGATTTATATGGTATGTGTATGTAATAAAGAATAATTGTATGAGTCTCAGAAGACAGAAAAAATTAATTAATTGAAACATATTGTTGAAGGAGATCTCTACGGATACCCTGGACTGCCAGAAAGACGAACAATGGGTCTTAGGGTAAATTAAGCCTAAAACATCTCTGGAAGCAAAAAGGACAAAACTGAAGCAGAAGCTGTCCTACTTCAGGCATATCATGAGAAGGCAGGTTTTTTGGAAAAAAGAATAATGCTGGGGAAAAGAGAAAGCAGCAGGAAAAGAGGAAGACCAAATGTGATATGGATTGACTGTGTAAAAGAACCCATCAGTAGGCATGAATCTACAGGAGCTGAGCAAGGCTGTTGAGGGCAGGATATTGTGGACACACTCATTCAATAGTGTTGCCAGAAGTTGGAGCCAAATCAACAGCTGTAACCCCTATACATGTGAGTTTATGTAAAATATACTGAAAAAGGAACTGGACAGGAATTAAACTTAAAAACTAGTCTTCGTTCTATCACATATTGTATGTAAGGCCTTGGATTTATTATTTAGTTTGAGTTTTCATTTCCTCATTTACAAAAAAGGCGGGGAAAGGCATGATAACAATAATCCTACCGGCTTCGTTGAGGTTTTGTGAATTTCAAATTAAATGATGGTAAAAGGATGTTATTATTCAAAAATATTCTGCCCATGCGCCTCAGTGATTGAGTGTCAACCTGTGAACCAAGAGGTCACGGTTCAAATCCAGCTCAGGCCACATGCCTGGGCTGTGGGCTCAATCCCCAGTTGTGGGGTGTAGGAGGCAGCTGATCAACAATTCTCTCTCATTATTGATGTTTCTATTTCTCTTTTCCTCTCCATTCCTCTCTGAAATAAAAATATATATATTTTTAAATCACATTCTGATATAAAATATTAGTACTGCCAATCCAGTACATATACCTCATATTAATAGCATATGAGATTTTCTTAAAGTCACAAATAAGTTTTTTTCCTCTTGAAATATTTTTGATATGATTCCAACTTTACAACAGTGAAATAATACTAGTATATTCAAGCTGAGATAATATATAATTTTTCCAGGATACTGATATCCCTGGGGTTCTGGAAAGAGCAAATGCAAAATCAATCAGTCTATTTGGGTACAACCTACTTCTCCTGGGGAGGAAAGCAAGTAAGATTAACGCGCATTCAAAATTAAAACCACATGAGAGAATGAACCATCACAATTGGAATTAATAGACACACAAATAAAAATATTAGCACAAGAACTAGAAATAATAAAACAGTCTAGAAGAGATTTTAAAATATGTTTTTGTCAATAAGATGTGAAAGTGTACATCATTCTTCAATCAGGAATGCAGATAAAATACTACCTACCCACCAAAACTACAAAAACTGACTATACCAAGTGTCGGTGAAGTTGGAACTCTTACACACTGCTGAAGGGGGCTTAAAAGGCACCACCAGTATGCAAAACTGGCAGTTTCTACTAATACTGTGTCTCTGCCTCTACCAGGACTGAGCAATTACATTCCTGGGCATGTATCCAAGAGAAATGAATGCCTAAGTCCATAAAAACTTGTAGAGAAATGTTCATAGCAGCTTCATTTGTAATAGTGAAAAAAAAACAACACAATCAAAATGCCTATCAGTGGGAGGATGGATAAATAGATGATGGCTCATTCGCAAATGAAATATTACTCCTGAAATATAAAACAACCTGGCCAGATCTCACAGATGCTATGTTGAGTGAAAGAAAGAAACACTGAAGAGTACCCACTGTATGATTCCATGCATACAAAGCTCAGTGACAAGCAAACACACTGATGATGAAATAAGTCACTATAAAGTTAGCTCTGGTAAGGAACAATTACAGTCTGAAAAGGGCCAGGAGGAAATATTGTAGGCCCTAGAATCTAGAGTGATAAACATGGTTGATTTTGATCTGTGATTTGTATGGTAGTTATAGAATTGCATACACAGGTGTTTTTTTTTAAAGGTATGAAAAAGAGCAAATTAATTTAAAATCACCAAAAGAACTTCTAGAAAGTAAAAAGTTATTAAAATTAAAAATGTAATGGACAGATTAAACAGTAATTAAGTTTAGATAGTGAGAGAATTCTTTTCATTGGAAACAGATTAGGATATACCTAGAGAACAGTGCAGAACAAGCTGATAGAAAGTTTGAAAATAAAAATAAGGAGGGTAGTATTAGAAGGTCTAAAATAGGGGTCCCAGAGGGGCAAACTAGAATGGAGAAGATTCAAAGAACAAAGAGTTACTCCTAAAAAATGTCAGACCCTCATGATTTCAAAATTATTGCATTTTCAAAAAGTAGGCTAATCCATAGTCTATTTAAAGTATTCTAACCCATAGAGAAAGAATAGGCATCAGTTCTTTTCACAATGACTCAAAACATTTATCCAAAAATAGGCAAAGATAATGCAGAAAAAATAATACAAACCAATCTCACTTATAAATATTTATATAAAAATCTGCAATCTGAGCAAAAGCAATCCAGTATTATATGAAAATAATAATTCACCATGACCGAATGGAATTCATCTCCTAAATGTAACAATAAATTCAACATTTTAAAAAATCAAGTGACTTAATTCACCATATTAAATTGGCTAAAGTAGAAGAAAAAATAGATCATTTTGATATATGCTAAAAAAGCATTTTATATAATTCATCATCCATCATTGATTTGCAAAGCATAGAAAAGTAGGAAAAGAATATTACCTTGAAATAATAACTATGTAAATTATATATTTTGGAAGATTCTTCTCAAAATCACTAATGCAAAAAGCATGCTCATTATCATCCTTATTATTTACTGTTGATGCAAAAATACTAACAAATTCATGCTAAATTTTTTTAAAATAATAAACAATGAATTAATTAAATACAAGTTAAAGAAGTTGTGACAAAGCTATAATGGTTTTAGAAAATATTATGTTTTCAGTGTTATTGGCCTGTGCTAAAATTTTTACATACCTCATTTAATCTATACAACTCTGAGAGTTGTGTCTCCATTTTGCAGACTTAGAAATTGAGGCTCAAAATGACTAAGTATTTTGTTCAAAGCCACTAACCAATTAAATGGTGAAACCTGTCATTGATTACACATCTTTCTGACTCTAAAACTCGATAAACTTGAACAAAAGGTCATATATATTTCATGCATCTTCCATGCTACCTCAATTAAAAAAAAAAAAAAAAAAAAAAGTAGGTTAATGGGTTTAGCCCTAACTGGTTTGGCTCAGTGGATAGAGTATTGGCCTGTGGCCTGAAAGGTACCAGGTTTGATTCCAGTCAAGGGCATGTACCATGGTTGCAGACACATCCCCAGTAGGAGATTATTTTCTCTCATCAATGTTTCTCTCTATCCCCTTCCCTTCCTCTCTGTAAAAAAAAAAAAAAAAAAAAAAAAAAAAAAAAAAAAAAAAAAATCAATAAAATATATTTAAAAGAAAAGAAAAAAGGAACCTTGTAGTTTAAAAAAAAAATAGGTTCAAATGCATAATAAAATTCTGTAGGTTTGCAGAGTGGAGATAATTTTATTACCCCACTTATTCTAACATAAATGAGGTAAATTGACATTTTAAATTAACAACAAATATCAAATATTTATTTCTAGTATGAACTTGTTTAGAAAAATGACCTTGTGAAAGCTTTTCTGGCACAGATAATTTTTACCTAAAGAAAAATCCAAGTCATTTCACAGCCTTTCACCCTTCCCCATACTCACCCCCCCTCAAAAAAAAAATCCCTGGCAAATAATCATTGGGTCCAATGAGTCGAAATATCATTTTAAAACTTCCAACCTCTATAATACCTTCTGTAGCTGGCATTTTTGAAAGGTAGCAATAAGGAGTCACCCTAAGAGGGTTCTGGAAAATGTCGTTTCTCTTTCCAAGCACCGCATGACTCACTGGTTTTTCAAAACATAGTGACGTGAAAGCCTAGCAATAGATTAGACGTTGTTGGGAACTGCTCTAAGAGCTTCAGAAAAACCTGTGAAGAGGTCCTATAGCAAGACGGATCCCAGGCTCATGAGAACTTGCCTTTCTCTGGCACAAGAATATCAATGCGTAATTTCAAGGAAAAATTAACAGTGACCACTGCTATTCCTCATTTTCTCTTAAAAGACCCTATCAGCTATTCTTGGTATTAGCAATTTTACCCTACGGGCAGAAAATAATTACGATGGGTATTCTCTACTTCACTAAAGGAACTGCTTTTCTCTTGGATTCACGCTATTACAGTAAAACAGACTTGTTGTTTTCCTGGGTCCTTATTTTTATGACCAGTATCTTGGCTGGTTCTGGTTTAGTCCCCAGTGTATTGATTAGATTACAGAGTTGAGGAGATGCCAGTACAAGTGTTGGTTAGCACTCTGAAGGTTGGTAAGATATCAAAAATAATACACCTATAAAGTGATATTGTTTCCTTTTCTTAGTCTTGGATGAGGAAAGATAGTTAAATTATAAATGAGTCTGTGAATCTATATCTTCCCACCTCTACACCCAGCTCTGAGATCTTGTTGACCATCACCAAGCCAAAACCTACCCTAATGCATGAATGAGAACTGACATTTTTAAAAGTACTTAGCACAGTCCAGTCTTTATTCTAACACTTTTATGGATTGTATCATCATATCTTCATAACAATCCTATGAGCTCCTTATACCTGAGTGGGCAAGAGAAGCTCCAGGAAGAATTTTTTAAAGTGCTTCATTTTATTAGAAGTATGTATACCTTCTCTTTAAAGATATTCTGATGTTGGGGGTCAAAGTTTTATATCTTACTAGAGGCCCAGTACACAAAATTCATGCATGGATAGAGTCCCTAGGCCTGGCCCGCAATCAGGGCCAATTGGGGTCTTCTGGCTGCCAGCTGGGGCCTCCCTTCATTCCGTACCACCCCCTGGTGGTCAGCACACATCATAGCGAGTGATGGTCTCCAGGTCGAACTCTCGCAGGGACAATTTACTTAACAGGTTTTTATATAGAGAGATTCTATCCTTGCTCAGTAAAAATCTGGAGAGGCAGACAATAATTCTGCCAGGTGTTTCTCATGTAGCTTGACCATAGATTAACAATCATTCCATTGAGATATTTTTTAGTAAGAAAAACACCAAATTTGGGGTCAGATGTTTTGACTTTGTTGGAACTTTTTACTTACATGGGATTTTATTTTAGGTAAGTCATTTAGCTATACTCTGATGGACTCACATGTAAAATGAAGAAAATAACCGAACATACAGTTGTCTTGAGGATTAGGTCAATGTTTTTCATAGCCTAATATATGCATGCCTTCCCTCTTCATTCACAGGGTAAATGTGAATACTCTTCCCACTTTTCCTATCTCATCCCCTGCTTTTCCTCTTCTCCATTGGACATATTGCACTTGTAATTGTTCTTCAAACACACCAAGCTATTTCCTGTCTCTAAGTCTTTACTTGCCCTTGAGCTGCCTAAAGCACTTTTTCCTCAGTTCATCACCTGGTTCATTCCTTTTTCCAAATGTCACCTTTTATTTTTTTTTTCATCGTTATTATTGAAAGTATTACATATGCCCCTCTGTTTTCCCCCATTGATTCTGGCCTGCCCCCATCCCCACCTCCTACCCAAAGTCCTTCACCACCTAAATGTCACCTTTTAAAAGAGGTCTTTTCTCAGCTCTCTAAGATTGCTGATCTCTGGCCCCAGTTACTTTCAACCCTTGGCCTGCCTTATTCTCTTTTATAGATCTTGACCATTGATAATTATATAATGTATAAGATGTCTAGTTGGTTGCTAAAAACTTCCTTTCCAAGAATGCACTATAGCAGGGACTTTGTTTTGTTCACCTGCATGTGATTGTTATGAGTGTCCCCTTCCTGACTTGCTGACTCACACCTGAGAGCAGGACTAATATTGAAGAATTGAGCATGCAAGCTGAATGGTGGTCTTTTTTCATGAATGGTTCTGATGGATAACTTCAAAAAATAGGGCTACATAACTTAAAGGAGAGTGGGGTTTTTTGCACATAAATAGTTTATATATCTCAAAAAGATATGTTCTCTGAACTGACTGGAAAAGATAAGTACGAAGAGTTATACTGTTATTCCCATTTCATGATAACGCCAAAAAAAAGTGAGTTTATAACATGTTGTTTTGATTACTAGTTTATGTAACAGTTTTATTAAGCTGATTCCAAAGCAATATGTTCCAATATGTGGTTTATATGAGGACACTAATAAAGCAGCATACCAAGCAAATAGACCAACCTTCATTTGGGCTGTTAACATGAATCGTTTCCATTATCTTTTGAAGACTATCCAAATTCTTACATCTATTTAGCTCAGGAAATCCAAAAGTACAAAATTCACAAGTCAAGTCAAAGGCAAGGTCACCATATGTGAGGATTTCACCCTTTATCTCAAGGACTTTACTGGTTTGTATTTGGTAGTCACTGTAGCAGACAATTGGGCAAAAGCATCTACCTTTCTCCAATTATTTGAAAGTAAGTCAAATTGTTGGTTTCTTTGGAGAATGAGGCTTTCAGAAACTTCTTTATCCACAAATATAATGTTCATAGGGTCTAAAAGGGACCTAACAGATATTTACTTACAAGTGAACAAATTATTTCTGAATTGCTTTCCAATTGCATAAATTCCTCTGGTATGCAACATAAACAGATTCTACCAGGATTCTTAAATATTCAAGAAAATCATAAGATTTTTAAATTTTAGCTCTGTTCTAAATTTATTACTGGTCTCCCCTAGAAGTAGTGCACAAATGAGTCTTTCCTCCTAGAAGAATAATTAGATAAATTATAGTACAGTTCAGAAAGTGCATGGATTCTAGTGGATGACAGCAAAATAGTGCTTAAATAAATAAATCAATAAAATAAGAGTAATTGATTTCCTCCACAAATTTTTCAGAGGAAAATTTAAATGTTCACGATTGGACCATAATATAAGAGGAAAGGCCAAATGGGGAGAAAGTAGGGATTAATCGATAATTAATATTTTTGAGTAGCTATTGTTTGTCCAGAAGTACACTTGGGGGTTACAGATATGTTTCCATTAAGTTCAAAATCAAGTTCTAAAGAGAAACATACTCAGCAAATGCCAAACAAGTGTAAGTATTGCTGACCTGGAGTGGTTTAGGGGATTTGCTGAGGAAAGAGGGGGTGAATAATCTGAGGGAGGAAAACAATGAATAAAGAGAAGGGATGAGGAAGGGCATATCTGCAGATAGGTAAGGCCATAGACTTCAAAGAGATCCCCAAACTTCAGGTTATCTGCGTGGACTGTAAGAAATGGTTGAAAAATCATGAGGGGAAGAGAAATGAGAAAATGCACGAAAGAGAGAAACACCATATTTGGAATACTGTTGCTTCTTTCCTTCATTTGACAAATATTTACTGAGGACCTACTTCTCAGACTCAGGAACAATTCCAGATCCTGGGTGTGTGGTGATAACAACGAACAACTTGTGCTCATGCAGCTTCCACCCAGTGCGGAAACACTAATTAAAAGAAAAACACATAAAGAGTTGAAAAGAGAAAAGAAAAAAGAAAACCTATAATATTTTTATAGTACACATTCATACCTTTTCTATATGGCTATTTCTTTTTAGGCATTCTATTGTCAAAATTTACTTCTTAACGTCTTAAAATTTGACCTTTATTTTGTATGTATTAGTGCCCTTATTTTTTAAAATATATATATATATATTTTATTGATTTTTTTACAGAGAGGAAGAGAGAGAGAAAGAGAGCTAGAAACATCGATGAGAGAGAAACATCAATCAGCTGCCTCTTGTACACTCCCTACTGGGAATGTACCCGCAACCAAGGTACATGCCCTTTAATGGAATCAAACCTGGGACCTTTCAGTCCGCAGGCCGAAGCTCTATCTACTGAGCCAAACTTGTTAGGGCTAATGCCCCTATTTTTAATTAATCAGCTTACATTATTGACTAATAAAAAGTATGGTATAGCCGAAACCGGTTTGGCTCAGTGGATAGAGTGTCGGCCTGCGGACTGAAAGGTCCCAGGTTTGATTCCGATCAAGGGCATGCACCTTGGTTGCTGGTACATTCCCAGTAGGGAGGGTACAAGAGGCAGCTGATTGATGATTCTCTCTCATTGAGGTTTCTAACTCTCTATCCCTCTCTCTTCCTCTCTGTAAAAAATCAATAAAATATATTATTTAAAAAAAAGTATGGTATAGCTTGTCAGTTTAAAATAAGTCAAAATGATTTAAAATAGCATACTTGGAAGAATATATATCATTAGGGGAAAATATTGAGTTCTGTGCATACATTATAGCAAAATAACAGCATTTTCATAGAATTTAGATATAGATTTACTTGTTGCAAATCTCATAATTCTTTTCAGCAGTTCATCTCTTCTCATTTCAATGTTCCTATTGTATTTGTCTAATGAATTAATATCCCATCACCTTTGACTTTCCCCTCCCAATATTGATTCTGTATATCATTTCTTTTGTATATATATTTGTCTATTGTTCACTGACAATATTGGTGAACAAGATACAAATGTATTATCAGTGAGCAACAGAGAAATAGATATAAATATATATTTGTGTATATATTTATTCCTTCTATAATTAATGTAATAATTTCCAGTATGAACCCTTCTGTCTGCCAATCACAGTATTCTGGAGCCTCTGCTTCCTGTTCATTCCTCTTAAAGCAGTCCCTAAGTGTGTTTTCTTTTCTTTCTTTTTTTAAATATATTTTATTGATTCTTTTACAGAGAAGAAGGGAGAGAGAGTTAGAAACATTGATGAGAGAGAAACATCAATCAGCTGCCTCCTGCACACCCCCTCCTTGGGGTGTGCCCACATCCAAGGTAAGAAACCTTGACAGGAATCAAATCTGGGGCCCTTGAGTCTGTAGGCTGACACTCTATCCACTGAGCCAAACCAGTTAGGGCATGTTTTCTTTAATCAAACTCTTTTTATGGCTTACTATTACCTACTGAAGATTGCCCAGGCTCCTTTATTCAGCATTTACAGTAAGGTTATCTGCATTTTCTTTCAAGGTCCCAACATGCTTTTCAACCTTATCTTTCCACTCATTGATTCCAAAGGATTCTTTGAGCACCTCTGTAGTTTGATCTGTGATTTGACTTGTGATACAAAGCTAAGCAAGTCACAGCCCTGCTTTTCAGTAGCCCTTGGTTTCATGGGTTTTGTGTATGGAGGTGAAGGGACAAGTATTATATATGAGTAACCCATCATATGTTAAGAGTGGGAGTGATGGAAACTTCCCAGAGAGGATTGGACTAAAAAAATACTGCTATTTTGCTGATCAGGCTTCATCAATGCAGATTAAATTAGTTTGTTACAAAAACATGGACCACTCTTGTCAATACTCTAACTTTTTTTCATGATGTTTCCTCTCTTTAGAATGTCTCTGCTTTTCTATATACCCCAAATATATCTGGTCCTCCAAGACTAGATTAGATGCCAAATAATCCATGAAGTTTTCTCAATATCGTTAGTCTCAATAACTCCCATTTAAATTTTCTGGCATTTCTAATCACATACTTGTTTGTATTAGAGATTATTTTAAAAGTATTGTCTCTTTCTTTTTTGTTTTTTGGTTTTGTTTTTTGTTGTTGTTAATTCTCACTCAAGGGTATTTTTTTTTTCATTGGTTTCCTTTTTTAGAGATAGTGGAAGGGAAGGGCAGTATGAAAAGAGAGAGAGGCCAGGGATCAATGGAACCTGCAACCCAGCTAGGTGCCCTTGACCAGAAAATCAAACCCGAGACCCTTCAGTGTCAGGGTCAATGCTATAAAATTGAGCCACACCTGTCAGGGCTTATCTCTCTGTACTATAAGCTGCCTGCCTCTCTAAGAACAGAAACTATGATTATATATATATATATATATATATATATATATATATATATATATATATATAACAAAAACCTCCACAAAATAGACATTTAGTGAATGTTGACCAAGCTAAAATAATAGGGCAGATGTAGTACCAAATGCAATTGTAAAATAGAATGAGGGCATTAATGATACAAATTGATCCCCACCCATTAGCAGTAAAACTACCACACTATTTACTGTAAAAATTAGCGACAGTAGAGCTACCACTGTCAGACGAGGACCCTCGGGTTTGAAGGGGTTAAACAGTTCTATCCATAAGGGGGAGAAATGTTCTTTGTTTGCCTTCATTAAAGACTAATTTTAGATCTTTTGATAACTAAATGAACACACTGTTTATGCTCCATACACTTTCTGCCCTGGGTCTTGGAAAATACAAGAAATTTCCAAGAATTAAAGTTTCCATTAAGACAAGTGCCAAACCAGGAGGCTTGACCTGCGGAGGAAGCCATTTGTCTTTGCCGGCTCCTTCTCAAAAAGCTATAGGAACGTATTTAATGCATAACCTTTCTCCTGCACAATTGTTCTGTTTGACCATTCAGACCATCGCGACAATACGGAGAAGCTGCAGCATTTCAGAAAGCAGCCAAGTACTGAGGAGGGACCGTTTGAGTTTTAAAGTGCTGACAGTGGTCCCTGTTGGGGGTAAAATTTCTCACTGGAAGACACTCAAGTGTTTTGTTTTGTTTTGTCTTGTTTTATTATTATTTCTTCTACTTGGTGTGTGTGTGTGTGTGTGTGTGTGTGTGTGTGTGTGTGTGTGCGCGCGCGCGCGTGCGCGATTTCCTGAGAGCTAGATGATTTGGCTGGTGAAGACATAGTTTGCTATGATGGTTTTCAGAACATCTTCCACCTGTATCATTCTTACTAGACGGACATTTACTATCAATTAAATGTGTGTGCTCACAGCTTGAAAGCCTCCAAAGGCTACTTCTCTTATCTCTATATCTGGTCTTATCCAACCTTAAGCAGTCCAGTTATTCGCCAACGTTACAAAAGCCTCTTTGCGTCAGGGAACTTAGCCTCATAAAGTTCTCTCCCCTGAGCAGGGAGCCTTTTAAAGAAGAGCGTGTCAGGCCAGAGCGGCAAGGGTCAGAGCTACTGGAAAATGAGCGGGTCTACAGGTCCCGCCCTCCTACCTTTGTCCCTCCCCCGGCCTGCTCCCCACCTCCCCCGGAGGCGCCCCCCGCGACCGCCCCACAGCCTCTCCGGCCCCCACGCCACCACCGGGGCGGCCTCCGAGGTCTGCCGCGCGTCAGAGCCCCAACGGGGAGGCTGGTTTATGGAGCATCATCCCCCGAGCTCCTCTCCCCTCCCTCCTCCCCAGCCCCTCCTCCGCCCAGGCGGGGGCCAAGGGAGCAGAGCCCGAGCAGGGGGAGGGGAAGATCTACATCCATCCCCCTTCCCCCAGCCCTTTCCGCGTCCAGATGCAATTGCACCTTTTATTATTTTAACTTTTCTTCCCCAGGACACGCGCCCCGGGACCTGTCCCTCCGGCGGCGTCGGCGATCCCGGCTGCGGCGCGCGGGGATGCGAGCGCAAGGGACCTGCCCGCGGTCCGCCGGCGCCTGCGGGGAGGGGCGGCCGCCGCGCCCGCTGCCGCGCCGAGTCTGTAAGTTTCCCCGCTCCGTCCCGGGAGCGCGCCGGGAGGCGGTCTGCGGAAAAGGTTTAAAATGCAAAAACCCAGCCGAGATTCGCGGTGTGCGGTGGACTTTGCTGCGGGGCACACTTTCAGCTCTTATCTGCGAGCCCGCGCGGGCTAGGTTCCGGGTTTTCCCTGCAGCTTGTATGTGTTTGCTTCCTTCGCCACAAAGAAGTTTTCAATCTATAATATCAGGAGTGTCCGTGGAGGGGGTATGTTTAAATGCAACTCCTTCTTCTTTCAGATGTAAAAGGCTTGTCCGTCATGTTCCCGTGCACGGCACAGCGCTCGTGATTTTGTCCAGGGGCACGGAGCGTTATTTGCACTGCGCCAGAGACCACGGCCTCTTCTTCGCCCGTTTCTAAAAATAACGAGGGAAGAATTTCCCCCCTCTCCACTTTTTTTTTTTTATGTCGCTCGATCGTGTAAATACTTGAGTCGATAGACCGCGATGCCCATCTGGCCTTAATTTTCGCTCCAGACGCCGCCACGTGCTTGCATGCATGCGCTAATCCACAGACGCGGCGGCGCATCTCCGAGGTTTCTCATTGAACCTGCTGTGCACAGCCTCCGCGTTTTGCTTCAGTAGGATTATACCCATCCGTGTTCCAAATGATAAGGGCTATCTTTAAGAGTTCTGCTTCGAACCAACTCATGTCCCTGGGATCCCAGCAGTGAAGCCCAAACTAAGTCCGTGTGAAGATTAATAAAATCCTACCGTTAGCTTTGCATGTCACCTCCAAGTGCATAGACAGAGCCCTACATGCAAGGACTGGAGAGGCGAGGAAGGGGTGTGGTGTGTGTGTG